>NC_053154.1:6140398-6474898 GCF_016835505.1 Polypterus senegalus | reverse complement strand
GCCAAGGCTTCTCGCTCCACCGCAGCATACTTGGTCTCCCGGTCCAGCAGTTTCCGGCTAAGGTACATAACGGGGTGTTCAGCACCATCAACGCACTGGCTCAGCACGGCACCCAATCCTGTGGCCGATGCGTCGGTCTGGAGGATGAAAGGAACAGAAAAATCAGGAGATCTTAAAACAGGTGCTGACGTAAGGGCCAATTTTAAGTCACTGAATGCTTTATCCACTGAATCATCCCATACCACTTTTAAAGGTGCTCGTTTCTTTGTTAAATTAGATAAGGGCGTAGCAATTTCTGAGAAATGCGGTACAAAATGGCGATAGTAACCTGCCAATCCCAAAAATGCTTGTATCTGCCGCTTATTTATCGGACGGGGCCAATTCAAAATGGCATCAATTTTAGAGCATTGTGGTTTAACAACACCCCCTCCTACTAGGTAGCCTAAATATTTGGCTTCTCTCAACCCAAAAAAACATTTCTTTGGATTAATACGAAGACCTGCTGACGCTAGCTTGGAGAGTATTGTTTTAACCTGCCATACATGATCCTTCCACGTGCTGGAATAAATGACAACATCATCTAGGTAGGCAGCACTATATGAATTGTGGGGCCGTAGCAGTGTGTCTACCAGACGCTGGAAGGTACTGTAGCTGGTGCCCCGTGCAAGCCAAAAGGAAGGACTCTGTATTGCCAATGTCCACTGGGTGTACTAAAAGCGTTTTTTTCTTTGGCGGAGTCCGTTAAGGGAATTTGCCAATACCCTTTCGTCATGTCAAGAGTAGTTAGGAATTGTGCGTTCCCTAACCGATCAAGTAAATCATCCACCCGCGGCATGGGATACGCATCAAATTTAGAGACCTGATTAAGTCGTCAAAAGTCATTACAAAACCTCCACGACCCATCAGGTTTAGAAACTAAGACAATTGGACTAGACCAAGGGCTATAGCTTTCCTCAATAACCCCCAGTTCTAGCATTCGTCTAATTTCCAACTCTACTTCCGCTTTCTTTGCCTCCGGGAGCCTATAAGGTCTTTCTCTGACAATCACTCCAGGGTTAGTAATAATGTAGTGAACAATCAACGCAGTACGTCCAGGTATCTCGTCCACAACTTTGGGGACAGACAAGATAGCCGCCTCGAGATCTTGTCGTTGTTCAGATGTCAATTCGGGGCCAAAATTAAGGTGGGCACATGACATAAAAAGAGAACGAGGCTGATTGGACGAGGGATCAGGTTCCCTGTCCTTCTATGGTTTCAGCAAATTAATATGATACACTCGTTCACTCGGTTGACGATTAGGTTGTTTAACCAAATAATCAACGAGTCCTTTTCTCTCCTTAATTTCATAAGGGCCTTGCCAATGTGCTAACAACTTTGAATGAGAAGTTGGGACGAGTACCATCACACGATCACCGGGACAAATTCCCGAATGGTGGTGTTTCGTTATAATAACGGACTGCGCTGCTTGTGCTTTTTCCAAATTTTCTTTTAGAATAGGCCTGATTTTCTCTAGTCTATCGCGTAATTGCGCGATATATTCAAGAATATTTGAAGTAGGGAGGACCTCCTCTTCCCATCCTTCTTTTAACATATCCAAAAGTCCTCTGGGTTGTCTTTCACATAACAATTCAAAGGGAGAGAAACCAGTAGAGGTCTGAGGGACTTCCTGATAAGCAAACAAAACGAGAGGAAGCAACTGATCCCAGTTTCTTCCATCCTCGTTAACTACCTTACGTAACATCTGTTTTAAAGTTTGATTGAAACGCTCCACCAACCCGTCAGTTTGGGGATGATAGACAGATGTTTTCAGATGTTTTATTCGGAGTAATGTGGCTACTTCCTGAACGTCTCCGAAGTGAAAGGAGTCCCTTGGTCCGTTAAAACCTCTTTGGGGATCCCAACACGAGCGAATATCCCTACTAATTCCCGTGCAATGTTTTTGTATTAGCTGAGCCAACGGAACAGCTTCGGAAACGAGTGGCATAATCTACTAGTACCAAAATATATTTAAAGCCTTTTAACGAGGGTTCCAGTGGTCCTACGAGATCGACTCCGACTCGTTCAAAGGGATATCAATAAGGGGAAGAGGAACGAGAGGAGCTCGAGTCCTTCTTGGAATCTGGCGAAGTTGACACTCTGGACAGGAAGTTCAAAATCGCCGGACCTCCTCATTAATTCCTGGCCAATAGAATTGGAGTTTTATTCTCTCGAACGTTTTTCGGAGCCTAAGTGGGCTCCTAGAAGGTGAGCATGTGCTAATTCACACACCTTTCGCCGAAAAGTGCGTGGAATTAACAACAATGATCGCACTTCTCCCTCGTGTTCTGCCACTCTATATAATAATTCATTTTTAAGTACAAAGAATGGCATCGGTGGCATGGGATCTAGGGTTGTATAACCCTTGGTAGATACTACTGCATTCCTAATAAATTTTAAGGAATCATCGTTCCATTGTTCTCTTTAAAAGATGATGGTGTTAATAGAATTGGGCAGTTAAGTCTTGTATTGGGTCCTGTGCAACCTTAAAAGGCGGGGCTTCTGTTGCCACGTCCTCCACGTTAACTGTACTAGTTCCCGCAGAGGTCGATGGGACATCGATTTCTTCACATTGGGTACCCGTATGGGTCCGTGCTACTGTGGGACATGGCGTGGAGGCAGTCCGAGCAGTATTCTCCTTCACTAAGCCTAAATATTTCTTAGGTACAGTTACGTTATTACCGCTGGTAATTTTATTCTAGTCTCTACCTAGTATAACTGGAAAAGGGGGATCTGGTAATACAGCCATGGCCATGCTCGTTAGATTATGATTCACCGAAATCACACATCTGGCAGTTTTATAATATCGGATATACCCATTAATACATTTTAGACTAGTTTTTATCCTAGTCCACTGTTGCGGTAAAACGAAACGGGCAGCAACAATGGAAATGTTACTCCCGGAATCAAACATTGCTCTTACCTTCCTGCCATTTATAATAACTGCATCTGTATATGGAAGAGATAAAGGATTAGTCACTGTGGCACAATACCTTTCTCCCTTAACTAATGAGCAATCCATAGGCTCGATGGTACAGTTGGGGGATAGATGTCCAATCTCCCCACACTTGAAACAGCAGGGAAGACTAGCAAATCTGTCCCGTTTACGGACGGCAGGCTCGGGAGCTTGTCGGGTGGGTTCAGGAGCTGCCCCACGTGCCTGTTGGGTTCTCCTCAAGAACCGTTCTGATCACCCTGATTTACAAGCCGCCCAGTGGCGCTCCGTGATTTGGATTAGGGTGTCCATATCTTGGAAATTGTGTTTCCGGACTTGCTGGGCGATTTTTTCAGGGAGGGCATGCACAAAAGTCTCACACTCTAATAGCTCGGCCATCTTGTGCGAATTATTAATGTCGGGCCGTAGCCAGCGACATACTTTTCCCCATGCTTCAAAGCCCTGGGTTCTGATCGGTCTCTCTGGATCGAATTTCCACTCCCTCCATTCTCTCGCCTGCTGTTCCGGGGATACGCCGTAGCGCTTGAACACCTCTGCTTTCAGAGCATCATAATTAGTGGCCTGCTCCTCAGTTAGATCATAGTAGGCCCTCTGTGTCGTTCCCTTCAGGAAGGGAGCCAGTTGGTACGCCCATTCCGACCTCGGCCATGCGTTCCGCTTAGCGGTACGCTCAAAAATCAAAAAATATGTTTCAATGTCGTCTTTCTCCGTCAGTGTAGTTAGTGTAATAGGCGGTGACCGAGAGATCTCCAGCAGCACGAGCGTTGGCCTCTGCTACTTGGGTCCTCGTCACCCCCATCTGTAATTTCAAGGTCTGTAAATCGCCCATGATGGTATTTAGGATGGTGTTCAGGTCCTGTTCGTCCGACATCTTGCAAAAATAGACGAAAAACAATCCTAGCCGACTACGCCAATTGTGGAGATTGTTCTGGTCCAAAATAAATCTTCACAAACAAAAATAAAGTTTTGGAGACCGTCCCCGTATATTGTCATCCAGACAAATAAAGAAATAAATGATTCAGAGTCTTAATCAAACAATGAACAGTTTACTTTCAGAAAAATGGCGGATTTATAGTGAAAAGGATGATGGGACAGGAAATGGTTGGCATGAAGTGATGTTGTAACAGGAACCGGAACTAACATCATAATGATGAGACGGAAGTGAGGTGTTTTGATGGAGCCGGAAGTGACGTCATCAGGGTTGCCGGAAGTGACGTCATCGCGGCCATTTTGGAACCCAGAAGTGGAGGAATTATTTTTCTTCAGGTTTTCTGTTGACCAAAAGAGATTAAGGTAAGTACCTTGACAACCCTCTATCTCGTCATGTTTCACTCACCTTTAGGCTCTTTGACTGCCTCCTAATCGCACATGTGTGACAATATATATATATATATATATATATATATATGGAAGAGAAGGTCTTTGATACGGTTTGCATATACTGTATTTATGTAGCAAAGTGTAATCTGTCTTTTGTAATTTCTTTATAGTTTTTAGTTATGTATGTTCCCAAAATCAATTGTTCTTGTATATATTTTGAAATATATTGTTTTGGTATATTTTTCAGTGCTTACAGTGCTGGGTCATGGGGTCCAGCAGCTGTGGAGCACCTGAGCATCAGAGAGATTCACTGATCTTGACTTTGATCTTCACCGGAGTCAATAGAGGCTCTGATCGGGATGCTTGAGAGACTGAGCGAGGAGTCTGAGTGTCTGGGCTTGCGAATGTCCTGATAAAAACCAAGAGCCAGGCTTTTAATGACCTTTTGGACACGGCCATCAGCAGTGTGTCTGTCTGCGTTGAGAGGTTTACTTACCTCAGCAGTGAGATTCATGTGTCAGGTGACTCTCAATATACGATTGGGAGAGCATGGGGGGTCATGAGGTCACTGCAAAGTGGTGTGTGTTGCGCTCCTGATATCTTTGCAAAAGGACGAAGGTCCAAGTCTTTAGAGTCCTGGTGCTTCCTGTCTTGCTATACGTTTGTGAGACGTGGACGCTATCCAGTGATCTGAGATGAAGACTGGACTCCTTCATGTGTGTCTCTTCAGAGAATCCTTGGATACTGCTGGTTGCTCATGGAGTCCTGAATGAGGTACATTACCTGAATTGTAGGGGAGCGTCAGTTACGGCACTACAGCCATGTGGCGCGATAACCCAAGGGTGATCCGGCTCACAGTATCGTCATTGTGGGGAGCCAAAGGGACGCCCACATAACACTCGGCTGCAGGAGATACATAGCCATTTCCAGAGGGTGGGACTGGATTGTGTTTCTGCCTAAGGGTTGACCAGACCATACCAGACCTGTATATAGTTAGTTGCATACCAATTGTACGTTGTACTACGGGGGTTAATTAAGGTTACACACCACAGACCACATTCACCGGCTTTTCTGTTAAACCACCAGACACAAGGGGGATGCTGTAGGGGCATTGAGAGAAGCTGTTTGGGTGATGCCCCGTTCTCTGCAAAGGGAAAGAAAAATAAATGTCTGTTTATCGTCTGTGTGCCTCTGAATTGACTTCTTTCTGACACAACGTGGAGTAGGATGAATTCCAGTCAGTTACATTTACATGCACTTTAATAACCGGGCTATTCACAGAAATCCTGTTTCTAAAATGTCATGTAAGTCCTTACTACTGTAGAATGGTTCAAGAAACCAGGAAATTGGTCTCTGAGAAACCAAGGTTAACACATGTAGGTTTCTCCTTGAGTAACCCAGTTATTTGGCCATATAGACCCTTCGTGGAGTTACAGTTATAAGGATTTCGTAGTTTGCCTGTTGTACTCTTTTAGCTTTGTACACACTTCTTTACTCATGGGTGTAAAACAGTGGAAGCATCCACACAAGTCAATTTCCTGAGGAAAACACTCGTCGATCGCATTATTCCTTCTCCTGTCTGATATAATCTGTCTCGGTATTTCAGAAATCGCTAAATTTATGTTAATGAGCTGAACGTAGAGCAATTTGGGCATCAAATTAAAAGAGGTGGGAGTTCAGGGTGATGTTTTTAGATGGGTGCAGAATTGGCTCAGACACAGGAAGCAGAGGGTGATGGTGCGAGGAACCTCATCAGAACTGGCCAATGTTAAGAGTGGTGACCAACAGGGGTCAGTGCTGGGGGCCGCTGCTATTTTTAATATATATAAATGATTTAGATAGGAATATAAGTAACAAGCTGGTTAAGATTGCAGATGATACCAAGATGGGTGGATTAAATTATGGGTCGGGTTGTGGGTTGGCGTCATTTGGGTCACGCAGGGTCGTGACTCATCATTGTATTCAATGGTGAAAGGGTTGCATACGTTTTTCAAAGTGTCTCATGATGGGTCACCGCGGGCAGTTTAAGTAATCAGCTTTGCTCCACTATGACTGTCGTTAGTGATTCTCCAAGGAAGTCATCACACACGCGATCGCTGACTGTGATTCTACCAGGGGGACGTGATTTCCACCCACCTACCCTAGGTGGATTGCCACCAGAGATTCTCCAATAGATAGAAAGATAGATAGATACTTTATTAACCCCAAGGGGAAATTCACATAATCCAGCAGCAGTATACTGATACAAAAAAACAATATTAAATTAAATAGTAAAAATGAAAAATGAAAAAAAATAAATAAATAAAAAAGCAGACGATAACTAATAAAAATAATAAATAATAAAAATAATAATAATAATAATAAAATAACAGACAATAACAATAACAACAGGGAAAAATATTGATTGTTTTAGTGAGAATTTCCCAAAGGAGAACTGAGAATGGCAAAAATCGGGTTGTGAGAATAAATAAATTGTGGAAACCAGGGGTGCTCCAGCTACGCCAACCCCGACACAGACAGGCAGAATCACGACTTCCAGGACAGCACACGTTTATTTGCAAAAGGTGGAAACACGTGTCCCCTCAACAACACAGTACATAGAGCACCAAATATACAGTCCCTTCTGTCATCATCATTATCTTCATCTTCTTCTTCTTCTCTCCTTTCCTCCTCCACTCCTCCTCAGTCAAGCTTCATCCCTCTTCCTCCCGACTCTGGCTCACCGAGTGAAGTGAGTTGGCTCCTTTTAAGCAGGACCTGGGAGTGTTCCAGGTGGCTCATTAATCAGACCAGGTTCTGTATCTCCCCCTGGTGGCTCCCACGGAACCCAACAGGGCATTACCAAACTCCATCTCCAAGCGTGCCCTGCGGTAAGCCATGGAGCCATAGCCACCCAGGAGGTCTGCCCTCTAACAGAAATAATGCCTTGCAGATGCTCTCTCCCCTGGTACCACACAGCCAGCTCTCATCCCGGACAGGTGATGGTCGTGGCCTCCTGTAACAACGTTTAAGACCCATTGTTCTTTTGAAATAAAATTACCTACGTTAGTATTATCTCAGCAGCACTGGGTGTAAGGCAAGAAGCACACGTACCACTAGGTCGCTGCTTTACAGGGCACAGTCACAAATTCACCCTCGGGGACAAATAAATATCTACTGTCTCTAAAAGAGTGTGTTGCATATAATCCAGTAACAGAAACATACGGTGCCCTGTGAAAGTATTCAACAATTGGTGTTTGTTCTGTAACCTGGAATTAAAAATTCTGCATCTGGCCGATTTCATGAAGGTTCATATGTTGGCTTAGCATAACAAATGCTGCCCAGTCAAATGTGCAGTTTTTTTATACAAAAGAAGCAAAAGTAATGTGCTGTTCACGCTATAAATATCATCAAAACTAATTCTTCTTCTTTCGGCTGCTCCCGTTAGGGGTCGCCACAGCGGATCATCTTCTTCCATATCTTTCTGTCCTCGTCATCTTGTTCCATCACACCCATCATCTGCATGTCCTCTCTCACCACATCCATAAATCTTCTCTTAGGCCTTCCTCTTTTCCTCTTGCCTGGCAGCTCTATCCTTAGCATCCTTCTCCCAATATACCCCTCATCTCTCCTCCTCACATGTCCAAACCAATGCAATCTCACCTCTTTGACTTTGTCTTCCAACTGTCCAACCTGAGCTGACCCTCTAATGTACTCATTTCTCGTTCTGTCCAACCTTGTCACACCCAATGCCAGTCTTAGCATCTTTAACTCTGCCACCTCCTGCTCTGTCTCTTGTGCCACCGTCTCCAGCCTATATAACTTAGCTGGTCTCACTACCGTCCTGTAGACCTTCCCTGTCACTCTTGCTGATATCTGTCTGTCACAAATCACTCCTGACACTTTTCTCCACCCACTCCATCCTGCCTGCACTCTCTTCTTCACTTCTCTTCCACACTCCCCATTACTCTCTACTGTTGATCCCAAGTATTTAAACTCATCCACCTTCACCAACTCTACTCCCTGCATCCTCACCATTCCACTAACCTTCTTCTCATTCACACACGTGTATTTTGTCATGATGGTACTACTGGCCTTCATTCCTCTCCTCTCCAGAGCATATCTCCACAATACAATACAATACAATACAGTAACATACAATACAATACAATTAATTTTTTTATAGCCCAAAATCACACAAGGAGTGCCGCAATGGGCTTTAACAGGCCCTGCCTCTTGACAGCCCCCCAGCCTTGACTCTCTAAGAAGACAAGGAAAAACTCCCAAAAAAACCCTTGTAGGGAAAAAATGGAAGAAACCTTGGGAAAGGCAGTTCAAAGAGAGACCCCTTTCCAGGTAGGTTGTGTGTGCAGTGGGTGTCCAAAAGAAGGGGATCAATACAATACAATACAATACAATACACAGAACAGAACAAATCCACAATACAGTATAAAAATAAAAATGTACAAGTATGGAGCAAAATTTAAAAGTAGATGATATCACATAATATGATTTGGATTTGTTTAGAGTTCTGGAGACCTCACCCATCAAACTGCCTCCCCCTATTGGCCATTCCACAGGTAATGGGCCAGGTAATCCGATGAAAGGACCCCTCTACCTGCTGATTCCTGCGATCCTCCACCAGGGATGACTTTACCTTAGGTAGGCAGGACAACTTGACAGGTTGGCCGTGGCACCAAGTGCCACATTTGCGTACCGAGTAGAGAAACAGAATAGGTCAGGGTTAGTATCAAATGCTAACTGTCATATTACTTATGTTTTAGTGCTAATGACTAACAACAGAGATGCAGTCTGTACAGTTAATCAGCATCTCTAGGCAGGGTGTGCTAAACTGAAGTTGTGAGTCTTGAAAGCTGAGACTGAAGGTGCATCTCTTAAAGTAGCAGGCAGACCAGTCCACAGTTTAGGGGCCCTGTAACTAAAAGCTCGACCTCCCACTGTTATTTTATTAACCCTTGGAATCATAAGCAGAGCGACATCTTGAGATCTTAATGTCCGCTCTGGTTTGTAAGCCATGATAAGTTCAGACAAGTAAGCTGGACCTTGGCCATTTAATGCTTTATATGTTAAAAGGAGGATTTTGAAATCTGCCCTAAACTTAACCGGGAGCAAGTGTAAGGATTTAAGAACTGGAGTTATGTGTTTGTATTTTCTTGTTCTTGTAATAATTCTTACAGCAGTATTTTGGATTAATTGGAAGCTGAATAAAGAACAGTTTGAACATCCAGTGATCACAGCATTGCAGTAGTCAATCCTACTAGAAATAAATGCATGAATTAATTTCTCAGAATCCTGTTTATTTAGAAAGAGCCTTAATTTCCCAACATTTTTAAGATGGAAGAAACATGACTTTGACAACTTTGTAATATGCACTTTAACACTAGAATTACCAGAGCCTACGAAAAAACTCATAAACCTGTCCCACCTTAAATCGCTTTGCTCCTCTCCGTCAGTGTCTTTTGTCCTTTAAATGTGTTGATAAGCAGCAAGCAGCCTGCTATCACACCCCCCACCGCCACACAGTTTTCTCAGCTCAAGTCGTTGCTGGAGTTGAAAGTGTTTATTTGATATTTGGACTTCAGGCTTCACACATTATAAACTTCATGTCTACATTTTGTCAATTATTACTAAAACATGAAAAATGTTTCTGTTTTAATGATGTGTTTACTGTACATAGACTGTTGTAGACACGGAACACACATGAAATGCATGTGTTCCAAATAACGATATAGTATTTATAAAAGGTGTCATTTTGCTTGACTTCTCACTCTATACAACTCCAAGCAACTGACACGCAGGGAAAACTGCACAGCGGTGGGGGATGTGATAGCAGGCTGCTTGCTGCTTGCTGATTATCAACACATTTACAGGACAAAAGACGCTGATGGAGAGGTGTGAAGCGATTTAAGGTGGGACAGATCTATGAGATTTCTCGTAATTCTAGTGTTAAATGACATGCTAGGGTCAAACCCGCCCAAGCTAACTGAAATGAAATATTCTATTTCATATATAGCTATTTCTTGTACCTCTGATTATAGATTACTCTCGGTTACTGACCTGCCTTGCCGTAAGTGAGGCATGGAGGGCACGCAGTTTCGAACTGTGCCTAGTTGTATGTAATGTAACGTGTTCTATTGAACGTGCAGTGCCGTACGTATTGAACATACTGAATGTTAGTACGTTAACAAAGTAACAGGGTCTTGGCTGTCAAAATAAGGGGCCGTTCACTGGAGCTCCACCCAGCAGGTCACTCTTAGTGGAAATGATGCCTCCTCCTGGGTAGCCAGGCCTCTTATAATGCACAAACTGGAAGGGGCGGGGCTAAGTGCCCTCACTGGACAGTTTCTCAGTGCTGAATGGAGAGAAGGAGAAGAGAATGTGAGTGATAAGCCCCTCCTCCCGGTAGGTTATCACGCCTCTCGATCGAGCAGGCAGCGGTCATCCTGCCTTAACTGGTTTACTCACCTTACCTCGCTTTAGTGTGTGAAAGTAAGCGCTCTCATTGTCAGAGGTTAATTGAATTTCCCAACAATTATCACGTCTTTTGTATTCTTTTCACAATGTTCTGTTTTATATTGGATAACGCACAATCAGTAAATAAAATAGAGTTTATATCCTTGAGTAAATGCACTAATAAACTGAAGAAAGTGCATGCTGTTTTAGCCTAATTATATTATTTCGGTTCACTTAATACTCCACGCAGGATGTTTTGTACACATCATGGAAATGTGGGCTGTCATGATGACTGAACTAACAGAATTCCCCTGAAAGCATAACGTATAAAAATGTTTTTGTTTATGTCGAGGAAGACATGATCTAATAGATTTCATTTCTAAAATAACCCTGAGCTTATGACCTCAAAGCAGGGAGAGAGATAATTCATACCGAGCTAACGGCGGGCCAAAGGGAATAAAGGGCTTTTAATTAGGTCATGTCATCTTATATTTGGAGAAGGGCCTCTTCCTTAGATGCACTTTTCAGATGTATGATTGGGCGTCTTCGCATGTACGCTTAACAACTGGGTATTTAATCTTTCTATTCTGTTCGATTACTCTATGGAGTTGTTCTACTCTTACATTCTCTCCAAAACTTTGTGGGTTCATTTTGTTTTGCCGTGTCACCTTGGCAGGTTCTGGTGACATCCCTGTCCTTGTAGGAGAGGAAGCGGTGCACATCTTTGGTTTCTGCTCTGCAACACTCCGCTTGAATTAAGCAGGTTTATTACATGGATGGAGGTACAGAATACGGTGGATTTAGAAAATTTCAGAGTTGTAAGACGTACTCAGAAAAGATACACGAGTAAAAGTAGAAGTTCATCATCCATTCTTTTACTTTCACTTAAGCAGCTTCAGCATGGGAATGATGCTATATAAATAAACTGTGTTATCCATCCATCCATAATCCAACCCGCTATATCCTAACTACAAGGTAACGGGGGTCTGCTGGAGCCAATACCAGCCAACACAGGACACAAGGTAGGAAACAAATCCAGGGCGCCAGCCCACCGCAGGGCACACACACACACGCAGGACAATTTCAGATCACCAATGCACCTAACCTGCATGTGTTTGGACTGTGGGAGGAAACCCGCGCACTCACGGGGAGAACACGCAAACTCCACGCAGGGAGGATCCGGGAAACGAACCCAGGTCTCCTAACTGCGAGGCAGCAATGCTACCACTGCACCACTGTGCCACCCAACTGTATTATTATTATTATGATGATGATGACGTACATTAGAATACGGGCAGCACGGTGGCGCAGTGAAAGATGCTGAGAAATGAGTTCACGCTTTTGTTTTCAGTTGACTAGATTACTGTAACGCACTCCTCTCAGGACCACCCAAAAAAGACAAATCACTTGCAACGAGTGCAGAATGGAGCTGACAGAATCCTAACTAGGAAAAGAAAATCCGAACACATTTCTCCAGTTTTGATGTCACTACACTGGTTCCCTGTGTCATTCAGGATTGACTTTAAAATTCTGCTTATGGTTTATAAAGCCTTAAATAATCTCGCCCCATCTTATATATCAGAATGTCTGATACCTTACACTCCAAATCGTGACCTTAGATCCTCAAATGAGGGTCTGCTTAGAAGTCCAAGATCTAAACTTAAAAGAAGTAGTGAGGCGGGCGGGCGGCCTTCTGCTGCTATGCACCTAAAATCTGGAAGAGCTTGCCAATATTGATTCACCAGGCTAATACGGTGGAGCAGTTTATAAAACTGCTAAAAACACAATATTTTACCATGGCTTTCTCATAACTTCATTTTAATTTAATCCTAATGCTCTGCATATTCAATTAATTATCATTACTATTCATGGTGACTCTAAAATCTGTATTAATCCCTACTTTCTCTTCTGTTCTTTTTCCGGTTTTCTGGGGTGCGCCACCACCACCTAATCAAAGCACCGTGATGTCCTACATTGATGGATTAAAGGCCAGAAGTCCACATGACCGTCATCATCAAGTCCTTCCATGAGAACCTTGAATACAATGAAGACTGATTGTGAGGTCATTTATGTTAGGTAGAATGCCTAGATGGGGCTGGGTGGTCTCATGGCCTCAGTACCACCTTGCAGATTTTATTTTTTCTCCAGCCGTCTAGAGTTTTTTTTTGTTTGTTTTTCTGTTCTCCCTGGCCATGGACCTTACTTTTATTCTATGTTAATTAATGTTCTCTTACTCTTACTTTGTCTTTTTTTCTCTTTCTTCATCATGTGAAGCACTTTGACCTACATAATTTGTATGAAAATGTGCTCTAGAAATAAATGTTGTTGGTGTTGTTGTGGTGGGCTGGCGGGCGCCCTGCCCGGGATTTGTTCCTGCCTTGAGCCCTGTGCTGGCTGGGATTGGCTTCAGCAGACCCTGTGACTCTGTGTTAGGATATAGCGGGTTGGAAAATGACTGACTGACATTAGAACACTATAACAATGTAGACGAGAACAGGCCATTCAACCCAAAACAAGGATCGCCAGTTCTGTCCACTTAAGTCCTTGAGTTTTGAAGGCCCCTAAAGTCCTCCTGCCCCGCCACACTACTTGATCACTTATTCCATGTGTTTGTGGTTCTGTACGTAAAGAAAATCTTCCTAATGTTTGTGTGAGATAAGACCCATCTGCCAGTTACCCTGACATTTATCTATTTATTTATTTATTTATTTATTTATTTATTTATTTATTTATAAAGCACTTTATAAACAACATCAAGGCTGACCAAAGTGCTGTACAATAAAACCCAACATAACCAAAGGGTAAAAAAAACAGAAACACATAAGAACTGAAGTAATTCATAATAGTCGACATATCATACTGAGGCCAGGGAGTCAAAGTGTGTTTTAAATAAGATTTAAAGACAGCGAGTGAAGGAGCCGGCCTAACGTGTAACGGCAAATCATTCCAGAGTTTTGGGGCTGCAACTGAAAAGGCCCGATCACCTCAGAGTTTGCATCGTGTCTTAGGGACAAGCAAAAGCCTCTGGTCTATTGACCCGAGAGGGCGAGACAGACAGCACATAAGGGGGCAGCGGTTCTGACAGATAAAATGGGGCACGACCATTAAAAGATTTAAAAACAAATACAAGGATCTTAAAATGGATTTGAAAATGAACTGGAAGCCAGTGAAGGGAAGCCAATATCAGGGTAACGTGCTCATGCGTGCTTATGCCAGTTAAAAATTGAGCAGCAGCATTTTGCACCAGCTGTAGGCGAGCAATGGAGGTCTGGCTAATTTCAAAAATAGAAGCGCGTTGCAGTAATCTAGACGAGAAGATATTAAAGCAGGCATCCCTGTTTCAAGGTTGTGTTTCGACAAAACAGGCCTGATTTTTGACAGCCGCCTCAACTGGAGAAAGCAGGATCTTACCACTGCGTTCAAATGTCTATTAAGTTTTAAAGTAGCATCCATTTTCACACCTAAATTAGTGATCATGGATTTCTCAGATTGAGCCACAGCGGAAAGGTCGATGCTGGTGGTCCCACTGCTGCCATTGGGTCTAAACAGCACGACTTCTGTCTTGTTCTCATTATAATTTAGAAAATTGAATGTCATCCAACTCCTGATAAGGCAATCCAGGAGGGGCTGGAGCACTTCAGAAAGAAATAAACCTGATAGTCATCCACATAGAGATGAAAGGAAATACCATGCCAAGTGGCAGGAGGTACAAGGAGAACAGAAGAGGTCCCAGGATGGAGCCCTGTGCTACCCTCAGGGGAGGTAAAATCATCAATGCTGACACAAACATTTCTATCTGAGAGATAGGACCCTAAACCATTGGAGAGCTGAGCATGTGGTGCCCAGCCTGGAGATGAGGATCTCATGGTCTATCGTGACAAAGGCAGACGTTAAAACTAGAAGCACGAGTAGTGCACGGTCACCAGAGTCCACTGCTAAGAGAATATCATTAAAAACGCTTAACAGAGCGGACTCAGTGCTGGGGTGAGCTGTAAACCCAGACTGAAACACGTCCAGAATTTCGTGTTCGTCCAGGAAGGACTTCAGGTGGGTGTAGATGACTTTTTACAAGAGTTTGGACAAAAAAGGTAGCTTAGAAATAGGCCTAAAGTCTGACATAACAGAGTGGTCCAGACCCGGTTTGTTCAGCAGAGGTTGCACAACAGCATGTTTAAAATTGTTAGACACCACACTAGAGGTGATATTTCCTACACCAGTTCAGCTGGGAACCCAATGAGACCTTGACAGCTCCTGTAGTTCATCACCCAGTGATGCTCTCAGGCAAGTTTAGCTCCCCCTGGCTGCCAGACATGAATATGGATGCTTGTGTTGTCTGATAGCAGAACATCAGAATCCAAGAAACTGTGTAATGTGGAGTTAACGGATGTTTACATGTTGTCACACACGTGTGATTAGGAGGCAGCTAGAGGGCCTAAAGAGTAGCAGTGCCTCGCCAGACCACGGGGTGGTGAGCTGCACTAACTTTCTCTCTCTCTGTCCTCTGCAGACTATCTCTGGGAAATCCCACTAGGTGCAGCCCCCATAGATAAAGTCACGTCCGGTTCTGGGCCCATAGATGACGTCACTTCTGGTTCCTGTCCAGATGAAATCACTTCCTGTCACGACCTTTAAAGGTGCCATCTTGTCAAACCAAAACACAACTCATCAAAATGTAACCTTTTTGCAGTCAGGGCACAATATATGGGTGGCTGCTCCAAACCTTCTTTGAGGTAGCCGTGTCTTTCTTATCACAATGTGTTTGTATAATTTAGTTTATCTTGGAGGTGTAATTTAAGTATTTTTTGCTTTTTATACGAAAATCTAAAAAAAAAAACATCTAAATACCGGAAAACCAGCATTTAATAAAAATGCTTATCCTACATTTGGTTAAATACTTGTCATAGATGGCCTTCAAGACAGCCATTGCTTAGTATGTGCTGCACTTTGCTTTCTTATTTCTCATCTGCCTGTGTCTATTTGTGTCCAGGACTAAAAACTATTTCTAACTGTGTCCCCGTGTTCTTGATGAACTCATTTTAAAGTCACCGTCTCGATCCACTGGACTAATGCTCTTCATCATTTTAAACACTTCAGTCAGGTCTCCACTTCATCACTATAAAGGCTCAGCTCTTTTAATCTCATCCCCTGTAGCCCTGAATCAGCCCAGTTGCTCTTCTCTGGACCTTCTCTAATGCTGCTATGTCCTTTTTGTAGCCTGGAGACCCAAACTGCACCCAGTACTCCAGACGTGGCCTCACCAGTGTGTTATAAAGCTTGAGCAGAACCTCCTGTGACTTGTACCCCATGATTAAAGTTGCGTAATGTGACATTCTGCCCAAAAAAAACTCACCAGTCCTATCCACTGAATACTTCAACAATAACATCAAGTTGAGTTTTGAAGGACCCTAATGTCTTATTGTCTACCACACTACTTGGTCGCTTATTCCACATGTCTGTGGTTCTCTAATGTTTCCTAATGTTTGTGTGAAATTACCCTTCACAAGATTCCAACTGTGTCCCTGTGTTCTTGATGAACTCATTTTAAAGTCACCATCTCGATCCACTGGACTAATTCACTTCATCATTTTAAACACTTCAGGCAAGTCTCCTCTTCATCTCCTTTATCCTTTATCTTTGAAGCACAGAACAATGTGGTGTTGAGGAAGACCACCTCTCTTCCTAACAACCATGCATTAAATCTGACTGTGGCTGATGTGAGAAATACTCTACGAAGAGTCAACCCTCGGAAGTATTCAAGACCAGACAATATTCCTGACAGAGTACTAAGGGAATGTGCAGACCAGCAGGCAGACATTTTTATTTATTTATTTAAATGTTATTAATTTATATTGTAATTATTCCATACAAATTGATCAATTTTTTCAAAAAATAGGATTGAAAACAAGTCGGCCCCCACCCCTGAGAGAGAGAGCATGGCCAGCGGGGTAAAGCTTAAGGTTTTTAAGCATACTGTACCTAAATTGATGAGTTTAATAGGATGTTTTCACTGACATCTTTAACATCTCCCTGAGCACCGCCATTGTCCCAACCTGTTTCAAAACCACCACCATAGTTCATGTGCCAATAAAGTCACAAGTGTCCAACCTCAATGACTACCGTCCCATTGCACTCACTCTCATTATTATGAAGTGCTTCGAGAAGTTTGTCATGAGGCACATCAAAAACCTGCTGCCCCCCTCACTGGACCCCCTGCAGTTTGCTTATTGCCGGAACCGTTCAAAAAATGATGCAATAGCCACCACTCTCCATCTGGCTCTCGCTAATCTGGACAATAAGGACACATACGTTCTAATTGCTGTTTATCGACTTCTGCTCAGCATTCAACACGATTATTCCTCAGCAGCTGATGGAAAAGCTGAGCCTGTTGGGACTGAGCAACTCCCTCTGTAACTGGATTCTGAGAGACCTCAGTCAGTCAGGATTGGAAACAACATCTCCAGAAGCTCCACACTGAGCACTGGAGCCCCTCAAGGCTATGTGCTCAGTCCATTACTGTTCACACTGCTGACTTATGACTGTGCAGCAACGCACAGCTCGAATCACATCATAAAATTCACCGATGACACGACTGTGGTGGGTCTTATCAGCAACAACAATGAGTCAGCATACAGAGAGGAGGTGCAGCAGTTACCGGAATGGTGTAAACCCAATAACCTGTCTCTGAATGTAGGCAAAACAAAGGAGATGATTGTTGACTTTAGAAAGACTAAGAGTGACCATCTGCCACTGAACATTGACGGATCAACTGTGGAGGTCGATAATAGCATCAAATTCCTGGGTGTCCACCTGGCAGAGAACCTCACCTGGTCCTACAACACCAGCTCTTTAGCCAAGAAAGCCCAGCAGCGGCTCTACTTCCTGTGTAGTCTGAGAAAAGCTCATCTTCCATAGAGAGCATCCTGAGCAACTGCATCACTGTCTAGTTTGGAAATTGCATGGTCAGGGATCGTAAAGCCCTACAACAGATAGTGAAGACAGCTGAGAAGATCATCGGTGTCTCTCTTCCTTCCATCATGGACATTTACACCACACGCTGCATCTGCAAAGACACCAGCATTGTGAATGACCCAACACACCCTTCACACTCACTGTTTACACTCCTGCCATTGGGAAACACATTTGACACATTGCACATTTGACTCACATGCACCTTGTTATATATGATGTGTCTTTATGTTATGTGTCGTGGATTTTCGTTGTCCTGTGTTCTCTGTAGCACCATGGTCCTGGAGGAACGTTGTTTCGTGTCACTGTATGCTGTACTACTGTACATGGGTGAAATGACAATAAATACTCTTGAATCTTGAATCTTGTAAAGGCTCAGCTCTTTTAATGTTTCCTCATAACTCATCCCCTTGTAGACCTGAATCAGCCTAGTCACTCTTCTGTTGACTTTTTCTAGTGCTACTATATCCTTTTTTGTAGCCTGGTAACCTAAACTGCACCCAGGACTCCAGACGAGACCTCACCAGTGCATTTTAAAGTCACCGTCTTGATCCACTGGACTAATTCCATTTATCATTTTAAACACTTCAGTCAGGTCTCCTCTTCATCTCCTTAAGGCTCAGCTCTTTGAATCTTTCCGCATAAATCATCCCCTGTAGCCCTGAATCAGCCTAGTCGCTCTTCTCTGGACCTTTTCTAGTGCTGTTATGTCCTTTTTGTAGACCAAAACTGCACCCAGGACTCCCGATGAGGCCTCATCAGTGTGTTATAAAGCTTGAGCAGAACCTCCAGTGACTTGTACTCCACACATCAAGGCGCTATATAACCTGACATCCTGTTGGCCTTCCGAACACTGTCTGGCAGTTGATAGTGATGAGTTCACAATGACTCCTTCGTCCATCACATAGGGTGTACTTTCAAGTTTCAGATCTCCCTTTGGGTATTCAAACCTCACATTTTCACTTCCTATGTGTAATTCTTTACATTTACTGACATTAAATTTCATCTGCCACAAATCTGCCCAAGCCTGCATGCTAACCCTTTTCCGACTTCATCCAGGCCATTTCACTCTCAATTGCAAACTGCCCCAGTGCATGTCTAAGGTCATGACTTGATGAAGCCAGCATGACCACATCATCTCCAAAAGACAGGGAGTAGATCTTGATGACACCGAACTGGATGCTCCCTTAAACTCCTCTGCTTCATGTAGCACCTCATCCCCAACCCACAGAGGGCACTCCACAATTTTCCAAGTAGGATCCCTGACATCGAACTAACCTGGATGTGCAGATCCTCATCCAGG
Source organism: Polypterus senegalus (assembly GCF_016835505.1). Classification (NCBI taxonomy): domain Eukaryota; kingdom Metazoa; phylum Chordata; class Cladistia; order Polypteriformes; family Polypteridae; genus Polypterus; species Polypterus senegalus. The sequence continues at coordinate 6,455,864 of NC_053154.1, read as the reverse complement.
CCCCTGTACACTTGGTTGTAAACTGTCCCAGTGCATGTCTGAGGTCACAGCAGGGTGTAGATCTTGATGCCACTGAACTGGATGCCCCCCACTCCTTGGCTTCTCCCCTCACTTGTGTACAAGACCCGAGATTCTTAAACTCCCCTTCTTCACATTGCATGTCAACCCAACTCAAAGTGGGAACTCCACATTTTTCTGACGAGTGCCCTGGCCTCGAACTTGAAGGTGCTGATGTTCATCCTGGCCACTTAAAACTGCTGCCCCATTGGGTGTCTAAGGTCAGAGCCAGATGAAGCCAACAAGACCACATCATCTGCAAAAGGCAAAGAGATGATCTTGACGCCACCAGACTGGAAGCCCTTCACTTCTTGGCTTCTCCCCACATTTGTGAACAAGACCCCAAGATTCTTAAATTCCTCTGCTTAACATAGAACCTCATTCCTAACCCAGAGAGGGCACTCCACACTTTTCTGACTAAGAGCCCTGGCCTTAAACTTGGATATGCTGATCGTCATCCACGCCACTTCGCGCTCAGCTGCAAACCACCCCAGTGCACATATGAGGTCATGACGTGATGAAGCCAGCAGGACCACATCATCTGCAAAAGGCCTGGAGTAGATCTGGGCGCCACCAAACAGGTCAATCTGCTGATCCTCATCCTGGCCAATTCACACTCAGCTGCAAACTGCTCCAGTGCACCTCTGAGATCACAACACAGTGAGACCAGCAGGTTCATATCATCTAAAAAAAGCAGGGAGTAGATCTTGAGGCCACCAAACTGGATGGCACTTCACTCCTTGGCTTCTTCCCTCACGTGTGAACAAGACCCCAAGATTCTTACACTCCTCTTCTTCACACAGCAACCCATCCCCAACCCAAGAGGGCACTCCACACTTTTTCCAATTGAGAACCCTGGCCTTGAACTTGGAGATGCTGATCCTCATCCAGGCCATTTCACACTCAGCTTCAAACCATCCCAGTGCACGTATGAGGTCACAACACGATGAAGCCAGCAGGACCACATCATCTCCAAAAGGCATGGAGTAGATCTTGGCGCTACCAAACTGGATGCCTCCTTAAACTCCTCTGATTCACGTAGCACCTCATCCTCAACCCACAGAGGGCACTCCACAGATTTCCAAGTGAGGACCCTGTCCTCGAACTAACTGAAGGTGCTTATCTTCATCCAGGCCCCTTCTCACTTAGCTGGAAACTGCCCGAGTGCACCTCTGAGGTCACAACACAATGAGGCTAGCAGGGTTACATCATCTGCAAAAAGTAGGAAGTAGATCTTTAGGCTGCCATTCACCCCTTGGCTTCTCTCCTCATTTGTGAACAAAACGCCAAAATTCTTAAACTCCCCTGCATCACTTAGCACATCATCCCCAACCCACAGAGGGCATTCCACACTCTTCCTACTGAGAGCCCTGACATCGAACGCGGAGGTGCTGATGCTCATCCTGGCCATTTCACACTGCTGCCCCATTGGATGTCTAAGATCACAGCCAGATGAAGCCAACAAGATCACATCATCTGCAAAAAGCAAAGAGAGATAATCTAAAGGTCACCAAACTCGGCTTCTTCACTCCCTTATGAAGAAGAACCTGAGACACTTAAACTCCTCTCCTCCATCAATGTTCAGTTCAATTCAAATCAGTTTGTTTTTACAATCCTATGAACAAGTTTGGGACCCCCTCTCAGCCTGCATAATAATTGACTCTCCTTTTAACAGTAAAGATAACAGTGGCATGTCTTTGATTTCCTAGGAACATCTGAGTACTGTGGTGTTTTTTGAACAAAGATTTTTAGTGAAGCCGTATTTAGTTGTATGAAATGAAATCAAATGTGAAAAACTGGCTGAGCAAAAATGTGGATCTCATTGTCATTGTGCTGTTTTGAATGCCTGTCACTGCTCAATGCTGATTACTTGGTTGGATGAGCTCGTTAAGCCTTGAACTTAATAGACAGGAGTGTCCAGTTAGGCGTGGTCAAAGGTATTTAAGGCGGTCAGTTGCAAGTTGTGCTTCCTTCCCTTTGACTCTCCTCTGAAGAGTGACAGACAGCATGGGATCTTCAAAGCAACTCTCCAAAGATCTGAAAACAAAGATTGTTCAGTCTCATGGTTTAGAGGAAGGCTACAAAAAGCCATCTCAGAGGTTTAAACTGTTAGTTTCAACTGTAAGAATGGAATCAGAAAATGGAAGGCCACAGGCACAGTTGCTGTTAAACCAACCCAGCAGGTCTGACAGGCCAAGAAAAATACAGGAGCGGCATATGAGAGGCAGGATTGTGAGAATGGCGACAGACAACCACAGATCACCTCCAAAGACCTGCAAGAACATCTCGCTGCAGATGGTGTATCTGTACAGTGTTCTACAATTCAGCGCAATTTGCACAAAGAACATCTGTATGGCAGGGTGATGAGGAAGAAGCCCTTTCTGCACTCACGCCACAAACAGAGTCGCTTGTTGTATCAAATGCTCATTTAGAGAAGCCAGATTCATTAAGAACAAAGTGCTTTGGACTGATGAGACACAAATGGAGTTATTTGGTCAGAACAAAAAGCGCTTTGCATGGCAGAAGAAGAACACCGCATTCCAAGAAGAACACCTGCTACCTCCTGTCAAATGTGGTGGAGGTCCCATCATGCTGTGGGGCTGTGTGGCCAGTTCAGGGACTGGGGCCCTTGTTAAAGTTGAGGGTTGGAGGAATTTAACCCAATATCAACAAATTCTTCAGGATAATGTTCAAACATCAGTCACAAAGTTGAAGTTACTTAAGCAGGGGTTGGATATTCCAATAAGACAATGACCCAAAACACAGTTGGAAATCTACAAAGGCATTCATGCGGAGGGAGAAGTACAATGTTCTGGAATGGCCGTCACAGTCCCCTGACTTGAATATCATTGACAATCTATGGGATGATTTGAAGCAGGCTATCCATCAAATTGAACTGAACTGGAGAGATTTTGTATGAAGAATGGTCAGAAATACCTCCATCCAGAATCCAAACACTCATAGGAGAGAGTTTCCCCCCCACCCACAATTACAGCAGCCCAGGTAAGCAGAGAGCCGAGAAGACTTTGTGCCAGCAAAGCAGCGGGTCCACGACTGCTGAAGCTGGAGCTGGGGAGTCCTCTACAGCGCATCTTCAACCTGAGCCTGGAACAGGGGAGAGTCCTGAGGCTTTGGAAAAAGTCTCGCATCACCCCAGTCCCAAAGGTATCATGTCCTGGTGAGCTGAATGACTTCAGGCCTATCGCCCTGATGTCACATGTGATGAAGTCCATGGAGCGGCTGCTGCTTCACCACCTGAGGCCACAGGTCCACCACACCCTCGACCCTCTGCAGTTCGCATACCTGGAGAAGGTGGGAGCGGAGGATGCCATTATCTATATGCTACACTGATCCCTCTCCCACTTGGACAGAGGCAGTGGTGCTGTAAGAATTATGTTTCTGGACTTCTCTAGTGCCTTCAGCACCATCCAACCTCAGCTCCTTAGGGACAAGCTGACTGAGATGGGAGTAGATTCATACCTGGTGCCATGGATCGTGAACTATCTTACAGACAAACCTCAGTATGTGCATCTTGGGAACTGCAGGTCTGACATTGTGGTCAGCAGCACAGGATTACCGCAGGGGACTGGACTTTCTCCGGTCCTGTTCAGCCAACATAAATCGGACTTCCAATACGATTCAGAGTCCTGCCATGTGCAAAAGTTCACTGACGACACTGCTATCGTGGGCTGCATCAGGAGTGGGCAGGAGGAGGAGTATAGGAACCTAATCAAGGACTTTGTTAAATGGTGCGACTCAAATCACTTACACCTGAACACCAGCAAAACCAAGGAGCTGGTGGTGGATTTTAGGAGGCCCAGGCCCCTCATGGACCCCGTGATCATCAGAGGAAAATGTGCAGAGGGTGCAGACCTATAAATACCTGGGAGTGCAGCTGGATGATAAATTGGACTGGACTGCCAATACTGATGCTCTGTGCAAGAGTGGACAGAGATGACTATACTTCATTAGAAGGCTGGCGTCCTTCAACATCTGCAATAAGATGCTGCAGATGTTCTATCAGATGGCTGTGGCGAGCGTCCTCTTCTATGCGGTGGTGTGCTGGGGAGGCAGCATAAAGAAGAGGGACGCCTCACGCCTGGACAAACTGGTGAGGAAGGCAGGCTCTATTGTAGGTATGGAGCTGGACAGTTTGACATCTGTGGCAGAGCGACGGGCGCTGAGCAGACTCCTGTCAATCATAGAGAATCCACTGCATCCACTGAACAGGATCATCTCCAGACAGAGGAGCAGCTTCAGAGACAGACTGCTGTCACCGTCCTGCTGCACTGATAGACTGAGGAGACCCCACACTATGCGACTCTTCAATTCCACACGGGGGGTAAACGTTAACATTATACAAAGTTATTGTCTGTTATACCTGCATTGTTATCACTCTGATATTTAATATTGTTATTATCAGTATGCTGCTGCTGGATTATGTGAATTTCACCTTGGGATTAATAAAGTATCTATCTATCTATCTATCTATCTATCTATCTATCTATCTATCTATCTATCTATCTATCTATCTATCTATCTATCTATCTATCTATCTATCTATCTATTCATCACAGGCTATAGGAGGACAGCGTCGAGAGGCTCAACTAAGTATTGATGTCATATCTCTGTTGTGGTGCCCACATTTATGCACCTGTCTAATTTTGTTATGATGCATATTGCATATTTTCTGTTAATCCAATAAATTTACTGTCACTACTGCTTCCATAAGGCATGTCAGATATTAAAAAGAAGTTGCTACTTTGAAAGCTCAGCCAATTATAAACAAAAATCCAAAGAATTAAGAGGGGTTCCCAAACTTATTCCTATGACTGTGTATATAGCGCTCCACACAGATTGTCAAGTTCTCAGCAAAATGTATTTTAAACATTTCACAAATTATTGAATGCTGAATTAGAACACAAAAGGACGCAGATGTGTTAAAAACACAGAAAACACAACAGAAACAGACTAACATAAATGGAAGCCAACCTTACCTGTCCAGTAATTAACTGTTAAACTCTGACCAGCTGACATGTCTATTCCATGTCTTCCACGTGACGCTATATGAGTGTCTTCATTCTCGGCTTCAGAACCCCCCCGCATCCACCTGTCCTTGATCAGCCATCGAAATCCTTAACACTCGAGCTGCTGCTCATGTTATAAGGCACATTTCTTTGTTTTTTTTAGTTGGCTCTTTCATGATGCAACAGTGCCCTCTACAGACATAGTGGAGCCTCACAATGGCCGTTGTGTTTAGAATTTAACATTATGAAATGATGAAAGGAAACTCATTTCAGGACAAAAAAAAGTACATAAAAGCATGTCAGCAGGAGAACTCTGCCTCTTAAATTAGATGAAACAGACCCCTTCAGGGCTTTAATGTCTATTAAAACACTAACAAACATGTTTTTAAGGAATTGTGACGTTACTGTGTGTCATGTAAGGACAGACAGGATTATAATGGCCGTCTCTTGTTTGTTGGTACAGAAAATAAAAAAAATGACCTTAGAATAAAGAAAAAGTAAAAAAGGAAGCCAGGTCCTTTAACAAGATTTTTCATAAAATGGAGGTTAACTTGACTACTGCATGGCTGGTAGCTGAATGTGTAAAAACAGAACCCAAAGAGACCCTGGTCTGGACTAAGGGAGTTAGAAAATGACATGAATTAGGCTAGCAGGGTGACGCAGTAGTTAGCGTTTCTGCTGCCTAAGAACCTGGGTTCAATAATTTAATGCTTTATTTAATTGAGCAACATTTTAAAAAATTTCTCTTTTGGGGAGTCAAATAAAGTACACACAGTGCCCTCCATAATGTTTGGGACAAGGACACATTCTTTTCTTTGATTTCCCCCTCTTGCTCCACAGTTTAAAAATACAAATCGAACAATTCAGATATCGTAATTAAAGTGCGCATTGCAGACCTCCAATTAATGGAGACATTTTGGTCATACATAACACCTTTCCTCACGGTCCCCCCCATTTCAGAGCACCATAATGTTTGGACATGGCAATGGCAGGTCTATTAGGACTTTGTCACTTATCCCTAACATGCACTGACTGCTTGAAGTCTTTTATTTAGGGACATCACCAGGGGCTGAGGATCTTCCCTGGTGATGCCCTGCCAAGCCTCTCTCTCCTGCAGTCATCTTCAGCTCCTGCGTGTTTCGGGGGGCTTGTTCCCTTATGTTTTCTCTTAAGCATATAGAAGGCCTGCTCAGTTGGATTTAATTCGGGTGACTGGCTTAGCCATTCCAGAGTTTTCCATTTTTTAGCTTTGATAAACTCCAGTGTGTCCTCAGCAGTGTGTTAGGCTCATCATCTTGTCGTAGGATGAAGCGACATCCTAACTGACTGGAAAGTGGGACTTGTCGTCCCTATCTGGAAAGGGAAGGGTGATCGCCTGGATTGCAACAACTACAGGGGCATAACACTGCCCTCGGTGCCAGGTAAGGTTCTCACTAGGGTCATCCTTAATAGGATCCGTGATCACTTGCTCACCTACCAGCGACCGGAACAGTCTGGTTTTACGCCTATGAAGTCTACCATTGACCGCATCCTGGCACTGAGGGTTCTCATGGAGCGCAAACACGAATATCGACAGAGTTTCTTTGGAGCCTTTGTCAATTTATGTAAAGCATTCGACTCAGTTGCTCGAGCTGACCTGTGGGACATCCTGAGGGTTCACTGGATCCCCACGAGGTTGCTGGATTTCATGGCTGGCCTGTACACTGGTACTGTGAGTGCTGTGCAGAGTGGAGGCAGACCCTCTGTGTTTTTCCCAGTTGATTCTGGGGTCCGTCAGGGGTCTGTTCGGCTCCTACTCTATTCAGTGCTTGTATGGACTGGGTGTTGGGCAAGGTCGTGGGGTCCAGTGGCTGTGGGGCATCTGTTGGTGAAGAAAGATTCACGGCTCTTGACTGTGCTGACGATGCTGTGATCTTTACAGAGTCAATGGAGGCTCTGATTGGGGGTCCTGAGAGACTAAGTGAGCAGTCTGAGTGTCATTCATGTCTCTGTCGACTCTTACTATGAAGTCAGTAGACGGATTGGGAGAGCATGGGGGTCATGAGGTCACTTTAAAGGGGTGTTTGGCGCTCCCGATATCTCTGCAAAAGGATGACGGTCCAAGTCTTTAGAGACCTGGTACTTCCTGTTTTGCTATATGGTTGTGAGACATGGATGCTCTCCAGTGACCTGAGATGAAGACTGGACTCCTTTGGTACTGTGTCTCTCCGGAAAATCTTTGGGTGCCATTGGTTTGATTTTGTGTTGCTCATGGAGTCTCGAATGAGGCACATTACCTGCATTGTGAGGGAGCGTCACTTACGGCACTACGGCCATGTGGCACTATTCCCCGAGGGTGATCTGACTCACAGGATCATCATTGTTGAGGACCAGGCCAAGGGAATGCCCACGTAATACCAGGATGCGCCACATTGAGGGTCATTTCCCTTTGACTGGACCACGTGTCTGCCTAGGGGGGTTGCCAACCAGGATCCTGAGCTGTTTTGTTGTGTGTTGGGTGCATGCTCCCTAACCTGACCTGTGTTTTTGTTCATGACATCTTCTGCTGATAGTTGTCTCTGGCACGTCCACATTGGCCTCCTGAAGATTATTTCTGATGTGTCAAACAGGTGTTTGACAGATTTTTCTATACCATAGTCAGGACTCTTCAAACAAGTGTTAAGCACAAAAGAGGAGCGGATTACCAAAACCTCCTCCGAGTGCAGCTTCTTCCAACCATCCAAGAACAGCTTGATGACCAACAATGATGGAACACCGGGCCATAAGGCAAAAGTGAGACGTAAGTGGCTCGGGGAACATTGCCAGGAAACTCCCCAGACCTTCAATCCCATTGAGAACTTGTGGTCAATCCTCAAGAGGCGGGTGGACAAATAAAAACCCACCAGCATTGATTATATAAGAATGGGCAACCATCAGTCAGGATTTGGCCAAGAAGCTGATTGACAGGCAGCCTGCTAGGGTGAATTGCAGAAGGGCCAACACTGCAAATATGGACTGTGGGCATAAACTTCATGTCATTGTCAATAAAAGCCTCTGAAACTTCAGACATTCTTATAATTCTACATCAGTACAACATAGAAACTTCTGACAAAAAGATTTAAAAACACTGAAGCAGCAAAACTTTATGAAAACCAACACTTATGTCATTCTTAAAACTTTTGGCCACAGATAGATAGATAGATAGATAGATAGATAGATAGATAGATAGATAGAGTGAAAGGCACTATATAATAGATAGATAGATAGATAGATAGATAGATAGATAGATAGATAGATAGATAGATAGATAGATAGATAGTGTGAAAGGCACTATATAATAGATAGATAGATAGATAGATAGATAGATAGATAGATAGATAGATAGATAGATAGATAGATAATGGAAATGCCCTTTATAATAGATAGATAGATAGATAGATATATAGATAGATAGATGTGAAAGGCACTATATATTAGATAGATACATAGTGTGATAATAATTGACACCAGACATCATAAAGGTTTGGATAAGAACAGAGTTGTTTACAAGACTGAGCCCAAAACAGAACTGATTAACTGGAAGCAATATAGCAGCTTTAAAGGCCTGTAGAGGAAGTGACGTCATCAAAGGGTCCAGAACAGGAAGTGATGTTGTCGGGACCAGAAGTGAGATCATCAAAGGCCCAGGAAACCGGAAGTGATGTTCTCAAAACCGGAAGTGACATCATCAAAGGTGCCAGAACCGGGTAGGATTTCCTAGAAAGGGTCTGCAAGGAACTAAAAAAGAGAGTCAATAAACCCCGCCGCCCCCTGGTTTGATGGGGTATTGCAATTACTCAAGCTCTTTAGCTTCCTCCTACTTGCACATGTGTGTGACAATAGATAGATAGATAGATAGATAGATAGATAGATAGATAGATAGATAGATAGATAGATAGATAGATAGATAGATAGATAGATGTTTATTTGACCCCAGGGGAAATTTGGTCTTTTTACAGAAGCCCATCAAATAAATAAACAGCTTGACAGGATGTGATGCATTCTTCATCATTTCAGTTAGTTTTTAAGACACATCATTGTGACAATGCACCTTGCAGCTGTCTGAACATTGCAGCTCCCACGATCAGAACTGGATTAAGTATAAATTATATACATATATACAATGATAAAAAATAATAATAATATTGTAATAATAGAAGTTAATGATATATCTTAATCTTGGGCATACAATAAAATTAGAATCTGGTAAGTGCCACACAGTCCACCAAGGCACACTTGACCCAAGCAACCACAGAAAAAGAATAAAAAACTAATTATTAAAACTGCCAATCATGACAGGGAGAAACCAATATGAAGAAGACCATAAACAGACAAACAAGAGCGTGAGGGAAAAATTCATCCATCCATTGATCCATTTTCTACCACCTACCATATATACTCACGTATAACCCGAAAAAGTGATCATAAAATCAGACCCCGACTTATACGCCTGTTCAAAAATATGACACTTAATTTTTTTTTTTTTACATCTTCTTGCCTTCTCCAATCTCGCACCAGTTTCTCAGACGCATTGAATTTTGTTGCAGCAATTTCTTTTGCTACATCAACAACGTTTAATTTAAAACCAGCTTCATATTTTCTTCTGATTGAATGCTCCATCATAGATAAGGTGTATGAGGGGGTGAGATACAACCAACACAAATCAGTGCAAACGTCACTTTGGAAGAGTTCAGGTGTTACCGTGTGGTCTCGTAGACACAACAGAGAAAGAGAGAGAGGTTAGGAGCACACGCTGATTGAAATGAAAGGCTGTGTGCTCCATGGTTTCTCTCTCAGGTGGGCGTTAGCATATTTAATCTCTTGGACCAATAGCGTGAGTTTTACGCATTTGACTTATGCGATCAACATGATCAAATACAAGAAATTATACAGTAAAATCAAGTCCCGATGTATCTGCGGGAGAACTTATCTGCAAATATATATGTCATGTGGTCCAGGTCGCTGGGGCAGCAGTCTAAGCAAAGATGCCCCATTGTCCCTTATCCTTGCCGCCTCCTCCAACAGCTCAGAAATGTAATGTCCCCTGTATGTTCTGGGTCAGCCCCCAAGGTCTTCTCCTTTTTGGACAAGCCCAGAACAACTCCACAGAGTGGACTTCTTGAGACATCTTGAGACAGCTTGAGCTGCCCCAAGTGACTCCTTTTGATGTGGAAGAGCAACGGCTCTAATTTGAACTCAAGTGGTCTAAATTCAATTCTGACTATTTTACTGGAAGAGCCACCACAGTCAAGGAGGCACAACATGGTAATCCGATGTGTTTTTTACTCTTTATGAGTGGTTGCCATCCTGAAGTGAAATGATCTCAAGAGATCCGCCGTAGTCCTTATCAATTTGCCAGCAGTAGAAATAATAATTTCACTCAACCCAGTGTAACACTTAATAGGAAAATCCAAGCAGAAGCGACTGGGATGTGATCTCAAGTTAGCCCTGAGTGCTGGGGGGGCACTGCATGTAAGTGGAGCCAGACGAGGGTTGTTTGGGATCCTGGGAGCTGCTCTTGTTGTGGAGGGGTCAGGTTTAGGAGTGTGTCCAACTGAAATAGCAGAAAGGTGCTCGTTACGTTAAACTGAATATTCTCATTCAGGTGGTATCCTTAGTGAAAGATGCCCCGGACTCAGACCAGGGACGTTCTTAGGCATACGCGACCTACACATCCGGCCTGGCCCCGACTTACAATTTTTTTTTTTTTGTTGTCGGGTTGTGGGTCAGTGACCCCTGTCATGCCCATAGCGCTGCAGCCATTTGTGCCAGTCACTCCTATTGTGTGTCACGATATCCTCCTCATCCTAAATTTTATCGTTCTTTTCCGGACGTTTTATTAGAACACCTTCCTGAGCTCAAGGGAGGATCCTCCCCCCAGATATCAGGGATCTGCACATCCGGGGCCTGCACATTTCTGGCCCCCAAACTGCTAAGAATAGCCCTTCTCAGACAGACACCGAGACAGCCAGATGTCCAAAACACACACGCTTTATTTTCGTTTCCTGCACACGCAGTACACAAACCAACACAATAAACTCAGTTCTTATCTTTTATGTCATTCTTTTCTTCACCGCCTCCACTCCTCACCTGCATGCTCCGTCCTCTTCCACCCGACTCCGGCTCCCCGAATGGAGTGAGGTGGCCTCGTTTATAGCACACCCAGACACAGAGCTCCAGGTGCTCCCTGATAATCTTCTTGCAGCACATCCTGGTCTGGTGGAAGTGCTGCATGGACACCCGGAAGCACTCCGGGCATATCTGGGTCCTCTTCTCACCACACCAGGAAGTGCTGACGTCCAGAGCTGTGAGATGATCCAGGCGCCCCCTGGCGGCGGCCATGGACACCACCAGGATTGAACTTCCAAGATCTCCGTCCGTGATACTGATGTAATCCAGGGAGGCTGCCCTCTTGCGCCACAGGGAAGATTTTGCCCTTCTCCCGGTCCTTCCCTTCTCCAGGCGTCCCGGTGGGGCAAGGTCCCCGGTCGTCCGCCACACCTTCAAGATTATTAGTTGAATACTCATCAAAATGGTGAATTGTACCGAAATTAAAACATAACAATACATTGTGAAAGTATTTGCATTTTTTTGGATAGACTACCGACACTGTCTTCTTGCACAACAAACTCACTCCAGGATACCAAACTGAGCTGCTGGAATTTCGCCTCTGACGTCGCCAGCTTTATATTTGGTCTCCTTAAGAAAGAAAGAGAACCGTAATTATCCTTCTCAATTGCTTTCCAATGATACCTTGTGGCGTCGTCTTTTAAGTCTTACAGCTCCTCCATGACAAGGACTGGTTCTCTTAAGCCTGTCTGCCAGATTATGAAAAATGCAATTTCTCAGTTTCGCCTGGAACTAAAAACACTGCCTGTGTGGATTAGAAGGATTTCAAAGTAAATGATTTGTCAGGAACCACTTGTTTCTTTTTTTTAGTTAAATTAAAAAGAAGTAATTAATTTGAACTCATTCTTTTAATTAGTATTTAATCTCGCCACATAGAGGAATAACTAATTACATGGCTGTTCCACCTCAATAGCAATTCCTAATTAGTTCATTATTAGATTTAATTAGAATTATTCTCAATTTACCAATAAGGCAGACCTTAATTAGGACCAAAATAAGTTTTACCTCTCATGAAGGTCACAAAAAAGTCAGGATGAAATATTACAAACACTAAATGAACAGACGCTGGAGATCAAGTCGGCTTTGGTAGAGGAGTACCTGGTCCTGACCCGATATGTCAAAATATCTCATTTCAGATGTCTGGCAGGAGGACCGGTGGCCTGAGTCACTTAAAATGGAGAGGACCCTCACAGCATTCTGTCATGATTTTTATGGAATTATGGGGGGATCCAATTCTTTTTGGGGGTACTATTTAATGTCATGTTTTCTAGCTTTGTGACACTGCCATTTTGTTTGTGGTATTGAACTGCATTTGAACACATTGTCTGGTAAATTTGTATTGTTTGGACAGGATTAGAAATGAGGACATTAGAGGGTCAGCTCAAGTTGGACGGTTGGGAGACAAAGTCAGAGAGGTGAGATTGCGTTGGTTTGGACATGTGCAGAGAAGAGATGAGGGGTATAACGAGAGAAGGGTGGTAAGGACAGAGCTGCCAGGCAAGAGGAGAAGAGGAAGGTTTATGGATGTGGTGAGAGAGGACATGCAGGTGATGGGGGTGACAGAGCAGGATGACGAGGACAGGAAGAGATGGAAGAAGATGATCCTAATGGGAGCAGCAGAAAGAAGAAGAAGTCAGCTAAATCCAAGTTAACTGTAGCATCAAATACAAGCATATTTTTGGGTAACACATTGAGGATAGTGGCATCTGAAATAAGAAAGAAAAATCAGCGTCACAACTCACACTTTCAGTTATTTTTTTTCTATTAGCTTGTACCGGTGCTACTTGATTAATGTCAACGGAAATGTATTTTGTGCCCAGTTATCCTGTTTACATGGTCTGTGTGTCTATGTAAATGTGCTCCCCTAGAAACAATGGGGGCAAGGTTAACACTGTGGAACTGTGGACCCTCATGATTATTGGTCCTGTCAGTTCCATCACCTGCATCTGATCATTTGCTATTTAAACGGAAGGACAGAAAGGAAGACAAACAAAAAAAAAATACCTCGTTCTACAAGACCGCCATTCTGCTACAGAGACAGGAGAAAACCACCGCTTCAGATTATTCACCCCTTTGTCTACCTGCCACTTTCAACATTAGCTTTGCACTGCAATTCCCTGGGGCTCTGGATCACGCCGATGTACAAAGGATAAGCCCGGTGAGACTGTTTCTTGTTGTTTGGGGAGAGGAGTGAGCCATCATTATCATCTGTATACTTTCCGAAGGACTATTTTTCCAGTTGAACAAGGTTCACAAATGTTATCCATTTTCTGTTAAATCATCTGGACTTTTATGTGCGTTTCATGTTTTCTTTGTGTCTCATTGATTTCATGTTCAGTGTGGGGTCAAGGGAGGGTTTGTATTATATGTTAGCTTTGTGCTGCACTTACGTTCCGCCGGACACTTTTGGGGTTGAGTGTTACATCAGGGCTGTTTGGGGTGTGATGTACAGTCATATGAAAAAGTCTGGGAACCCCTCTTAATTCTTTGGATTTTTGTTTCTCATTGGCTGAACTGCCTTTTAATATCTGACATGCCTTATGGACACAGCAGGATTTCAGCAATGACATGAAGTTTATTGGATAAACAGAAAATAGGCAATATGCATCATCACAAAATTAGACAGGTGTGTAAATGTCTCTCGACGCTGTCCTCCTATAGCCTGTGATGAGTGTCTGGATTCTTGATGGAGGTATTTCTGACCATTCTTCATACAAAATCTCTCCAGTTCAGTTCAATTTGATGGACAGCCTGCTTCAAATCATCCCATAGATTGTCGATGATATTCAAGTCAGGGGACTGTGACGGCCATTCCAGAACATTGGACTTCTCCCTCCGCATGAATGCCTTTGTAAATTTCAAACTGTGTTTTGGGTCATCGTCTTGTTGGAATATCCAACCCTTGCGTAGCATCAACTTTGTGACTGATTCTTGAACATTACCCTGAAGAATTTCTTGATATTGGGTTGAATTCATCCGACCCTTGACTTTAACAAGGGCCCCAGTCCCTGAAATGGCCACACAGCCCCACAGCATGATGGGACCTCCACCACATTTGACAGGAGGTAGAAGGTGTTTTTCTTGGAATGCGGTGTTCTTCTTCTGCCATACAAAGCGCTTTTTGTTCTGACCAAATAACTCCATTTTTGTCTCATCAGTCCAAAGCACTTTGTTCCCAAATGAATCTGACTTGTCTAAATGAGCATTTGATACAACAAGCGACTCTGTTTGTGGCGTGAGTTCAGAAAGGGCTTCTTTCTCATCACCCTGCCATACAGATGTTCTTTGTGCAAATTGTGCTGAATTGTAGAACGATGTCCAGATACACCAGCTGCAGTGAGATGTTCTCGCAGGTCTTTGGAGGTGATCTGTGGTTGTCTGTCACCATTCTCACAATCCTGCTCATATGCCACTCCTGTATTTTTCTTGGCCTGCCAGACCTGCTGAGTTGGTTTAACAGCAACTGTGTCTGTGGCCTTCCATTTCCTGACTCCATTCCTTACAGTTGAAACTGACAGTTTAAACCTCTGAGATGGCTTTTTGTAGCCTTCCTCTAAACCAGGAGACTCAACAATCTTTGTTTTCAGATCTTCTGAGAGTTGCTTTGAGGATCCCTTGCTGTCTGTCACTCTTCAGAGGAGAGTCAAAGTGAAGGAAGCACAACTTGCAATTGGCCACCTTAAATACCTTTGACCACTCATGATTGGACACTCCTGTCTATGAAGTTCAAGGCTTAACGAGCTCATCCAACCAAGTAATCAGCACTGAGCAGCGACAGGCATTCAAATCAGCACAATGACAAGGGGACCCACATTTGTGCACAGCCAGTTTTTCACATTTGATTTCATTTCATAACTAAATACTGCATCTCTAAAAATCTTTGTCCAGAAAACACCGCAGTACTCAGATGTTCCTAGGAAATGAAAGACATGCCACTGTTATCTTTACTGTTGAAAGGAGAGTCAGTTATTATGCAGGCTGAGAGGGGGTCACAAACATTTTCATAAGAATGTATATATTTACAGCAGGAAAAAGCTAAACAAGGTTACGGTTAGAGATGGGAAAAATAATATGGAGGCATCGAAGCTTGTATCCGTCAATCTGAAGTGTAGCAAGTCGAATCACTGCGTCAGAGCTTGTGTCAAAACACTGCTGTCACGTAACCCATGACGTTTGAAGCTCCGAACGTCAGCACGCTTTATTGGTTTGATGGCGTTTCGTCGGTTTGACAGCTTTGGCGCTAAATGAACAGGTAGCCTATATAAAACACATCATTCTCATTCAACAATGTTGGGTTGTGAGGAAAGAGAGAGAGATTTGGAGAGCTAAAGATGGCAACTAACAGTGGAAAACGGCATTCAAAAGATAATTAGTATAAATGGACAAGGACCTTAGCAGAATAAAATGAACACAGGCTTTTCTGACTTTTTATTGGTGACATGAAACTGAAACTGAAACAGTGAGTGCAGCTGCACTTGAGCCCTTGAGAATCTGCCTTGACCTCAGTTAACCACCAGATGTCGCTGTTCTTATTGGGGCTGAGGTTTCAAAGCTTCAAATCTTTTTTGGCACAATTAGAAAGAAAGAATCTCAAATGTTCAACAAGGCTTCATTTTACCATCGTTAGTCATGGGTGCCTGGGAAACTCCAAAGACATCTATTGGGGAGTCCGTTTTGAATTAGTAGTGTACTGTAACGTTTCCGTTGGTATCTTAGTAACCTCGAAGTTAGGTATAAATATTTTTATTTTTTATTTTTTTTATTTAGTGTTTAATTATGTGTATTTTGCTGTTAGATACTTAGATTTTTTTATTTGAGGTGTGTGATTCCCCTGGCTGGCCCTAAATGGTATCTCCCTATGTTTAACACTAGAATTACCAGAGCCTACGAAAAAACTCGTAATTCCGTCCCACCTTAAACTGCTTCTTAAATCCCTTCACACCTCTCCGCCAGCGTCCTTTGTTCTCTAAATGTGCTGATAAAGAGCAGCCGGCTATTCCATCCCCCCGCCAATTTAGAACGTGCACGAACTTCTCTCAGCTCATGCCTTGATTGAGTATCTGGGAGTGAAGTGGAGTTTTAGAGTGGAAATAATAGATCGTTATTTGGAACACACGCATTTCATGTCTGTTCCGTTTCTACAGTAATCTGTGTAAACACATTGTTAAAACAGAAACGATTTTTATATTCTGCTAGTAGATGACAAAATGTAGGCATAAACTATATAATTTATAAAGCCTTAAGTCCAAATAGCAAAGAAACATTTTCACAAGAATAACACAATTGCACTTTTATTCAAACATATAACTGCAGAAACAAAAAGCCGCCTTAACATGCGACATTGACACCAGTTTACTGTAACTGCCTCTGTGGTTCAATAGACTCAGGCCACACTTGGGAATCAAATCATGGGTTCGATCCTGCGGCCCTCCGTTTTGAGAAGTAAACTGCTCTTATTCTTACTGTTTTAGAATAAAAGCATACATTTGATTTCAGTCTGTAACTGCCGGTGCAATTTATGATCCTTGTAAAGGTTGGCTTTTTTTTATTCACTTTTCACTCTCTCAGTCGCGTTCAGAATCAATCCATACAACCCCATCTGACACGGCTGTTTTCACTAAAGACACGCTATAGCTCTGCAGTGTACCACGATGCATACTAACGCCCCCCACCCCCCGGTTCTGACACACAAACGCTGGCGAAGCTGCCTTCTTCGTATCTCACCGTCACTTGCTTTTCTTTTTATTCAGTTTTATTGAGTGTTCCTGCCAGTTCCCGCATGTTGCTGTATGCTGTTTCTTTTGTACTCCAGGACATGCAGAGGAAAGAATGGTAAAGACCAGTAACTTCGGCGCTATATGCAATCATCAGACACTCCCCATCTGCCCGTGTCGTTCAAACACAGGAACATATGTTGGTGTAACAGTATAACAAAAGTGCACTTTTATTTAATTGCACTTTTTCCATCGCCTTTTCCTGTAAGAAGCAGTGTACACACTTCTCTCTATGCTGTGGTTTCTATTACACACCTGAAAGAAAGAGACAATATATGTGAACATATCCAGCATACAGCAACATGCGCGGACTGGCAGGAACACTCAATAAAACTGAATAAAAAGAAAAGCAAGTGACGGTGAGATACTTAAGAAGGCAGCTTCGCCAGCGTTTGTGTGTCAGAACCCATGGGCGTTAGTATGCATCGTGGTACACTGCAGAGCTATAGCGCGTCTTTAGTGAAAACAGCCGTGTCAGATGGGGTTGTATGGATTGATTCTGAACGCGACTGAGAGAGTGAAAAGTGAATAAAAAAGCTAACCTTTACAAGGATCATAAATTGCACCGGCAGTTACAGGCTGAAATCAAATGTATGCTTTTATTCTAAAACAGTAAGAATAAGAGCAGTTTACTTCTCAAAACGGAGGGCCGTAGGATCGAACCCGTGATCCTTTGATTCCCAAGTGTGGCCTGAGTCTATTGAACTACGGAGTCAGTTAAAGTAAACTGGTGTCAATGTCGTATGTTAAGGCGGCTTTTTGTTTCTGCAGTTATATGTTTGAATAAAAGTGCAATTGTGTTATTCTTGTGAAAATGTTTCTTTGCTATTTGGACTTCAGGCTTCATATATTATATAGTTTATGCCTACATTTTGTCATCTACTACTAGAATATAAAAAAAAGTTTCTGTTTTAACAATGTGTTGACACAGATTACTGTAGAAACGGAACAGACATGAAATGCGTGTGTTCCAAATAACAATCTATTATTTCCACTCTAAAACTCCACTTCACTCCCAGATACTCAATCAAGGCATGAGCTGAGAGAAGTTCATGCACGTTCTAAATTGGTGGGGGGATGGAATAGCTGGCTTCTCTTTATCAGCACATTTAGAGAACAAAGGACGCTGGCGGAGAGGTGTGAAGGGATTTAAGAAGCAGTTTAAGGTGGGACGGAATTACGAGTTTTTTCGTAGGCTCTGGTAATTCTAGTGTTAGGCAAGCTGACCAGGGGAATTGAGAAGCCTTTATAAGTGAAGTTCGCAGAGATTTGAGAAGAAGTATGCCACGCTAAGAGGTGCCTGGGGGCTGAGCTGCTGGTTGATGTTAAAGACTCAGTTAGGCTCCTGAGAACCATAAACAGCTCCTGAGATTTATTTTTGAGGATTTGCATTTATGACATGGGCTGAAACAGAGTCCAGTTTTGTTTTATTTTAAGGTTTCTGATACCCTTACATGAACTAAAATTGACTGCATATATATATATATATATATATATATATATATATATATATATATATATATATATCAGGGTAAGAGCCCCTGTGTTTTACATATTCTATTTTTCTTCTTTGCATTTTCATAATTAGTTTTTTTTAGTCACAGGATTATATATATATTTACTAGGGGACTTTGTGAGACTCCTCGGATAATGATGCAGGTTGCAAATCAAATGAACAAGAATTCTTGAGATTTGTTCTCTGGAAATCATTCACTTTGCTAAAAGAATCCTGTCCCTCATTTTTTGGTACTTATTTACAAATCAAATGAATGAGAATCATCAGACTTGCTCTCAGGTAATATTTAAGTTTGTCGATCAAATGAATAAGAATTGTGGGAATCATTCTCGGATAATGATCCAGTTTGCAAATCAAATGAACCAGAGCTGCGAGACTTACTCTCAGGTAACATTCCAGTTCACAAATCAAATTAATGAAAAGCCTGCAACTTGTTCTTGGGTAATCATTTATCGATCCATCCATCATCCAACCCGCTATATCCTAACTACAGGGTCACAGGGGTCCGTTGGAGCCAATCCCAGCCAACACAGGAAACAAACCAGCCCACCGCAGTGCGCACACACCCACCAAGCACAATTTAGGATCACCAATCCACCTCACCTTCACGTCTTTGGACTGTGGGAGGAAACCCACGCAGACACGGGGAGAACATGCAAACTCCACGCAGGGAGGACCTGGGAAACGAACCCAGGTCTCCTAACTGTGCCACCGTGCCGCCCTTAATCATTTATTCACAAATCAACTGAAGTGATTTAAGATGGCAGGATGCAAAGCACATCAAGAGAGGTTCTAGATTGTTCTTTAAAAAAATGTAACTCTGTACGTTTGAGTTTTTTATTTGAATTAAGGAATCAGGATTTTATTTGACTTTCTTTTTGCATTCTTGTATTCAGCTCTGATAGTTTTTGTTTTCTTTGACTTTTTAACCCATTTTTGCATTCTGTACTTTTCATCTCCTTTTTCAGCACCTTGCTGCCAGTATCTTTGGTTTACCAGTTCTCATCAGGCAGAATGCACAGAGAACATAACTGTTACGAGTTTTTTTGCATGCCCTCGTTTTTCTTATTTTTCTCTGTGTTTAACTTTCTTTTTCATTTGCATATTCTTTTTGAAACAGTTCTTTGTTAATTCTGTTTGCTTCCAGTAACTGATATCTTGTAACGTGGTAGCCATCTCATATCTGTAGCTGCCACAAAGAGCGGATCCAGTTTTATAAAATGTATCATAAGCATGACTGTTTAAAGATTGGTGTCCTTACTTTCCTACATTTTAAAAATATCTTTTTTTATACATATTTTTTTTCTACTATGATTTTTGGGTTACTTTTTAGGTTTGGTGATCTTCATAATAGTCTTCTGGTTACATTTCCTTGCTTCTCACCAGGGGCCTCGTGTATAAATGGTGTGTACGCACAAAAATGCTGCGTACTCCCATTTCCATGCTAAGATCACGATGTAAAAAACCTAAACTTGGCGTAAAGCCACACACATTTTCATGGTAGCTCAAGCCCTGGTGTATGCAACGTCTCTGCTCGATTTTGACAGCACCCAGCATCAAAGCAGTGCTTTAGTTCCAGTGTGGTTTCCCTTTCATTTTTAGATCCACATCTCTGACACGGCTTTATCTAATTGAAATTGAATTGAAAGCTGAAATTAACCGCATATTGTTTATTACTTTAATGCATCTGATTGTAATTAACCTGTAACAATATTTAATGGTCCACAAAATGGCCAAACTGTTCCAAACACCATAGCTGCTTCAGCGTTGTTACTCTCACTGCACCACTCAGAATCACAGCTCTACAGCAGCTGATCGGATAGAGAATTATCAGTATACATCATCAAACCCACACTGTCTCAGCCATGCACACCGTCTATTGAACTGCCCCCATACGGCAAACACTTCAGAGGCTTTACTGTACGGACCTCGCAGTTCAAAAACAGTTTCATCCCAAGAACCGCTCAGGGATTGTTGCTGCCACTTTCTGTATTCTTGCTGGGTCTGGTGCGACACTGGAAGGATAGATGGAAAGAATAATTAAACACGAACTACGAAGATATTTCAATGTTCCTTAAATGTTTTGAAGAATCAGCGTTCTAAGCTTACAAATGACTTAACGTCTATTACAGAGCTGATTGTGTGGCAGTTGGTTACTTGGAAAATGAAATGGAAGGACAGGAATTGGAGGTTAGTACGTTTGAAAGAGACAGTACTGCTGCAGTAAATTATTTCATCGAAGGTGGTGCATGGCACAGCAAGCGTCTTGCGTGAGGAAGGAACAGTCACTGGACAGGGCGCCAGCTCGTCACTATCACTGTGCCACCATGTTCCCATGTTTAATAACATGCTTTAACTCCTATCATCATGAAAATTTATCAAGCATACATCTCAGTATTTAAATTGTTCAGAGAGCTGTAATATCATGAATGTAATGGATTCTGTGTCCTGTCGGAGGAAGAGAAAGCCAGTTTAAGAAGCATGCAGTGATTCACACACACAGAGCACATAGGAGAACACACACAAAACAAAGCATTTAACGTGCTACTTTAGTTACGATGTGATTTGAAAAACTAGTAAATTAAATGATTATATGATGAAGTTTATGATGTTCTACTTTATTGACAAAATAAACTACGTGATTAAAGTGGAAATTTCGAGATTAAAGTTGACATTTGGAGCTTTTTTTTCACACTGTGTCCCTTATTTGTACCCTAATAAGCTTCCATATGACACTCAGACGATGGGCTACGATTCGCCTTTTCATGGCGACTTTGATATCTGACCACTTCTTTTTTATTTTGGGCACTGTGCGACTTTGTTAACCTGCGCTTTCAAGTTTCTCCGACACTCTATGTCACTCGATCAACTTCCTTTTCTTGTTTATACCACTGTTGAAACCAATAAAGAGTACGTTTTCCTTTCTTCCACTTGGTATTCACTGAAATTCTTCTATTTCCCCCTGTGCTTTTGCCATTGCCTCTTCACAGAACGCTGAGCTTAAGGGCTGTTTATATTGATTTGCATATTCAAAGAGGCGTAATTCTGGGAGAAGACGGGGAGGGGTGGCAGGCGTGTGCATGAGCGTTTCTTTTCACGCTGACCAGGATTTATGGAGTGGAAGAATGTGGAAGTTGGTGTAGGCATAGATTCATGCATATGGATTTTTTTATGCATACGCACATTTCTGCTTTTGTCTGTATGCCAAGTTTTAGTGTGAATTCTATGCACGGCGCTCTGCATGAGGCCCCAGGTCATCCCATTAATTTTTGGAGTTAAGGTTGGAATGTTGGAAAATTAAAGTGTTTTCTAAACATGCAAGAAATTAATTAATGCATTTATGTCTAGTAGAGCCTCGCAGTTAGGAGACCCGGGCTCGCTTCCTGTATTCTCCCTGCATGGAGTTTGCATGTTCTCCCCGTGTCTGCGTGGGTTTCCTCCCACAGTCCGAAGACATGCAGGTTAGGTGCATTGGTGATCCTAAATTGTCCCTAGTGTGTGCTTGTGTGGGTGTGTGTGTTTGTGTGCCCTGCAGTGGGCTGGCAGCCTACCCAGGGTTTGTTTCCTGCCTTGCACCCTGTGTTGGATGGGATTATCTCCAGTAGACCCCGGTGACCCTGTAGTTAGGGTATAGTGGGTTGGATAATAGATGGATGGATGTCTAGTAGAATTGACTATTGCAACGCGGTGGTCATTGGTTGCTCAAATTATTCCTTATACAGCTTTCAGTTCATTCAAAATGCTGCTGTAAGAATACGGGACTGGAAAATACAAACACATAACCCCAGTCTTCGAGTCGTGACATTGTTTTCAAGTTTAGGGCAGATTTCAAAATTCTCCTTTTAACGTGTAAAGCCTTAACACTAGAATCCCTGAAGCCTACGAAAGTTCTTGTTGTTCCTGACCTCCTTAAATTTTCCTGACATATGCCAGCAATGCCCGTAGCTTGTTATCCCTTTGCCAACTGCCTGCTTTGGTTTTGCAAATGTGCCGATTAGCAGCACGCAGCCTGCACTCTCTGTTCCCCCCATTCACCCACTATAATTCTCACAGCTGAAGCCTTTGCTGAAGGTTTTATCTGCCAATGAGTTGTAAGAAATTACTGTATACAGGAAAAGAATATACCGGGATTTAAAATACATACATGTCATGTGTGGTCCCTGTTCACAACGATCTGTGTAAAAGTAGGATGACATTAGAAATACAAGACAAGAAATGTTGAACACATACCTAAAACAGACTTTGTTGTCATATGTTCTAGTAATAACTAGCTGTCCCCCACGGCTGCTCCTGTGTAGTAGTGAAACAGGACAGTGAGGAGTGACTTTCCCGGCTCCCCACTCTTGACGTCACGCTTCATCCTCCCCTGGGCCCGCAGCCTCTGTCTCATATTAGCATGAATATATCGCTCCTGCAAGCAAACTATGATTCTTAGCTTGATGAGAGAAGTCACAAAATCAACGGGAACGTTCAAGCAAATTCTAGAAAAAACCCGATCTAAATCCGTTAAGTAGTTCTCTCATTCGCTAGCTAAGCGGAGGGAAGGAACACCCTGAGGCTGGCACCATGAGTGAGGAGGGGCCCGCTCACCTCCACTTGGCCTGCTGCTTGTCTCTCGGATTCACACAAATAAATTGGTACCAACAAGCAAACTATGATACTTAGCACGATGAGAAAAGTCGCAAAATCAACTGGAACGTTCAAGCAGATTATAGAAAAAACACCGATGTAAATCTGTTAAGTTGTTCTCTTGTTAGCTAAATAAGCTGAGGTAAAGGGATGCCCCAAGGCTGGCACGTGGCTGAGAAGGGTACCAAGCTCAGCCCGCAGCCTCTCTCTTGGATTCACGCAAATAAATTGGTACCGAAAGTCAACTATGATACTCAGCACGATGAGAAAAGTCGCAAAATCAACTGGAATGTTCAAGCAAATTATAGAAAAAAACACAATCTAAATCCGTTAAGTAGTTGTCTCATTCAATAGCTATGCGGAGATAAGGAACGTCCCGGAAGGTGGAGTGTGAGTGAGGAGGGCCCTGCCCACCTCCCCTCGGCCTGCTGCGAGTCTCTCGGATTTGCACAAATAAATCGGTACCACAAGCGAACTCTGATACTTAGCATGATTAGAAAAGTTGCAAAATCAACTGGGATGTTCAAGCAAATTATAGAAAAAAACCCGATCTAAATCCATTTAGTAGTTCCCTCGTGAAAAGCAGACAGACAGACAGATGTTGGATTTTATATATTGTCACACACGTGCGAGTAGGAGGATGTTGTATGGACCAAGCGAAGAAAGTTCCAAGCAATGCCAAGGGGGTGGTGGGGTGCACTAAACCTTCACCTGTTATCTCTGCAGACCAGCCGTGGGAAAACATGTCTGACTCAACGTTGATGGCGGCACTTCCAGTTCAGGTGCCTAGGAAGATGCCACTTCTGGTTCGACTGACATCAGAAGTAGGTCACATTCCGGTTCCCCTATGTCACTTCCAGTCTGACTACTTAAAACGGCCAACTTTACAAACAATCACGCGGCTCCTTCACAGGTGGTTAAGCTACTGCTTAGGGTTTCAATCCTGGGTCCTGCTTACTTATCTGAACTCATCGTTACTTACAAACCTGAGCGTACATTCAAATCTCAAGATGCCAGTCTGCCTATGATGACAAGGATTAATAAAATAACAGTGGGAGGTCGAGCTTTTAGTTACAGGGCCCCTAAACTGTGGACTGGTCTTCTTGCTATTATAAGAGATGCAAATCACACTGGAGACTCACTACTTCAGTTTAGCACACTCCGACTAGAGCTGCTGATTGGCTGCATCTCTGTTGTTAATTATCGTACTAAAATATAAGTTGTACAATATTGCAAACCTTCACTATTGTGTTTCTCTTCTTGGTATCCTTGTGTGGCACTTGATGCTCTACTGCCAAGTTGGAGAAGTCGTCTCAGATAAAGGAGCACTGGAATCATTGGGTAGAAGGGTCCTTTCATTTGATTGGCTGGCCCAGCACTGACTCAGCTGTGGTAGCCCGGACACAGACAGGCAGACATGTTGTTTTTCAATCACCACACGTTTTATTTACACTATTTACAGTACACAAACAGGTCACACAGACCCCAGCAATGGTCACTAAGACCCAAACAGTGCACAACTCCTAAATACACAGTCCTGGCCACAAATGCCTCTCTTCGGGCTGCCTGCACACCTCCTCTGTGCTTCGTCCTGCCACCTCCCGACTCCAGCCTCGAATGAATGGAGACGGCCCCTTTTAAACAGTCCCCAGATGAGCACCAGGTGTTCCCGACATTCCTCCCTTGGCCACACCCCAGCGTGGCGGAAGTGCCGGCTGTCCTCCCGGCAGCTCTACGGGTGTCTTCCAAAGTCTTCCCCCCTGCACTTCCGCCACACCAGGACCCCAAGGCACTGGAGCACCTCCTGGCGGTGACCATGCCCTGTAACCATGGCCCCCAAAGCAACCAGGAAGGCAGCCCCCACGTGATCTCAGATGGGCGCACGCCCACTTCCGGTCTTCCAAGGAGTCCCAGCTGGGTCATCGCCCCTGGCATCCACGACAATAGATAGATAGATAGATGTGAAAGGCACTATATAATGATAGATAGATAGATAGATGTGAAAGGCACTATATAATGATAGATAGATGTGAAAGGCACTATATAATGATAGATAGATAGATAGATAGATAGATAGATAGATAGATAGATAGATAGATAGATAGATAGATAGATAGATAGATAGATAGATGTGAAAGGCACTATAGATAGATAGTTAGATAGTTAGCTTGTGCCTCCTCCAGACCGCAAGGGGCGTCTGTCCTGGTTATGTTGGGGGCCTCGGGTAGAGGGCTTGGAAGCCCAGCCCTGTAGGGAACCGTGGCCACCGCCAGGCAGCGCCCCAGTGCCTGATTATCCCGGGAGCCCGGCACTTCTGCCACACCAGGAAGTGCCAGGGGGAAGACTTTGGAAGACACCCGGAGAGCTGCTGGGAGGACAGCCGGCACTTCCGCCACGCTGGGGCGTGGCCAAGGGAAGAATGCCGGGAACACCTGGTGCTCGTCCGGGAAGCATATATAAGGGGCCGTCTCCCTTCAGTGAGCAGTGGATGTCGGGTGGAAGAGGACAGAGCTGGAGAGAGGACGGGAGGCGGTCGAAAGAGAGGCACAGTGACTGAGAGTGTGGCCTGGACTTTGGGGAATCGGTGCAAGAGGCACTGGGGTTTGTGTGCACTTTAATCTTGTTGTAAATAGTTGTAAAAGTAGTTGTAGAGGGGACTGGGCGGTCTCTTGGTCTGGAACCCCTACAGATTTTATTTTTTTCTCCAGCTTTTGGAGTTTTTTTTTGTTTTTTCTGTCCACCCTGGCCATCGGACCTTACTCTTATTCTATGTTAATTAATGTTGACTTATGTTTATTTTTTATTGTGTCTTCTATTTTTCTATTCATTTTGTAAAGCACTTTGAGCTACATTTTTTTGTATGAATATGTGCTATATAAATAAATGTTGATTGATTGATTGATTGATAAAATAAACGGTGTGTGGTGGAACTATGTTGTCCGTCTGCCTGTGTCCGGGTCCCAGTTCACAATAGATAGATAGATAGTGTGACGAAATAACATACGCAAAACGATCATAATGTTGGGGAATTGCCCCGTATATTGCTTGCAACAAAATATTTCGAGATGTTGAAAATAAATCAGACATAAGACAATCGTTGATGATGGCAGGTGGCTATTTATACAGAAAAATGGCTGCCGGACATGATTAAAGAGGAAGTGATGTCATCAAAGTTGGACTGGAAGTGACATCATCATCATCGGAGGCCGGAAGTTACGTCATCACACCTGGGCCGGAAGTTATGTTACCACCCAGATCATGTAAGTGACGTCATCAAAGCTGGACCAGAAGTGTCGTCATCACCTGAAGCCAGAAGTGATGTCTGGAATGAGGAAGTGGAGTTGCCATTTTCTGAGATGTGGGTTATTGCAGGTATGTTTGGATTATTGATCTTCTTTGTTTCTATAATATTAGAAAGAGAGTCATCAGTACCATAAAACAACCCACCATCTGTTAATAAATCGCTCACCTCTGGGTTTGTTGGCTGCCTCCTAAGTGCACGTGTGTGACAAAAGATGGATAGATAGATAGACAGACAGAACAGAAAGGCACTGTATAATAGATAGATACAAAGATTTGAAAGGCATTAAATAAGTGATAACTAAATGTGAAAGGCACTATATAAGTGATAGATAATGTGGTGAACGGCCGGCATTTCAGTCGGGTTGGGACATTCCTACAAAGAAGAAAATAGCCTTTTCAGGATACTACATCCCCCAGAACACTAGATGGCATCTCTATAGATGGAAATGGCTCCTCAGCCCTATTGGGTCCCATTTTTGCCGCCATGGGGAGCCCACCAACAACCAGGGGGATATTATGAGGACATCAACCCGGAAGTGCTTCGGGGTCACGAGGATGGAAGCCCGCAGTACTTCTGGGACGCTTGATAAAGGAAAATGTGATGGTGACCCAGAGAAGAAATATTTCCGGGTCACGGAGTATAAAAGGACTATGGGAAAACCCAGCATGGCGAGCCGGAGTTGGGTGGTAGAGAACGGAGCTGCTGGGAGTGGTGGATTGTGGATTATTATACAGTAATTGATTATTGTTTATTGTATTGAGTGGAAGAATTGTGGAGAGGTCGGTGCTTTGGGCACTTTATTGAAGAATTATTAATAAAATCTTCTTGGTGTTTTTACACGTGTGTCTGGAACGTCTGTCTGACAGGTTCAATGGGGCAACAGCGACCTCTAGTGTCCACAACAGACAGATGGATAGATAGATGTGAGAGGCATTAAATAAGCGATAACTAAATGTGAAAAGGCACTATATAATGATAGATAGATAGATATGTGAAAGGCACTATATGATAGATATAATACTACAGTACAGGCCAAAAGTTTGGACAGACCTCCTCATTCAATGTGTTTTCTTTATTTTCATGGTAGATTCTCACTGAAGGTATCAAAACTATGAATGAACACATGTGGAGTTATGTACTTAACAAAAAACAGGTGAAATAACTGAAAACATTTTATATTCTAGTTTCTTCAAAATAGCAGAGTGAAGGCAAAAGGGCCAACAAGTGCTAAACACCTCTGGGAACTCCTTCAAGACTGTTGGAAAACCATTTCAGGTGTCTACCTGTTGAAGCTCATCGAGAGAATGCCAAGAGTGTGCAAAGCAGTAATCAGAGCAAAGGGTGGCTGTTTTGAAGAAACTAGAATATAAAACATGTTTTCAGTTATTTCACCTTTTTTTTTTACATAACTCCACATGTGTTCATTCATAGTTTTGATGCCTTCAGTGAGAATCTACCATGAAAATAAAGAAAACACATTGAATGAGGAGGTGTGTCCAAACTTTTGGCCTGTACTGTATATGATAGATAGATATGAAAGGCACTATATGATATATATGATAGTATATGATAGATAGATAGATAGATAGATAGATGTGAAAGGCACTATATGATAGATAGATAGATAGGAAAGGCACTATATAACAGATAGATAGATAGATAGATAGATAGATAGATAGATAGATAGATAGATAGATAGATAGATAGATAGATAGATAGATAGATAGATATTGTATTTGTCCCCAAGAACAAACTAAGACTTTACTAAAGCTCCAGCTTGTTGTGTCCAGGAGTGAAACCTGACACATACTGATGGAAGTCTGTCGTCGTTCCTTCTCGAGTTCCCCTGGTTGAAGTGCCCACCATTCCCTGGTCAGAATGATTCATCATTAGAGTGTTGTTAACTCATTGCTGTTGTTGAGCCCCTGTTTGCAGACCGAGGAGCACAACTTATGTCCTTAGTTGGTATCGTGGATGGATTGCCACTGTTAGTATTTTATGATCTGGATTTCACGTTTTAGTTTTAATTGTAATGTGTGTACAGGGTATTCCAACTGATTTTTCACAGCGTAATGTTATCCCATTACTTTGACACCAATATTGCTTTGAAAGTGTTAAAACTGACTGTAGATTTAAGGCTATCTGAGAGGTTGATGAAACTTTTTGTCCAAAATGTTCTGAGTGTAGATGTTTCTTAAAGCACATGGATGAGTGATGTTGACACTGCATGGCATCGCTTACATGTTGGGTGAGCGTGACAGCTTTTAAGGTGCATCTGGAGGACACTAAACGGGTGATGCATGGACTGAAGTGTTGCACTTTTTTATGTTCTTAGGGCAGGCTGCTTTGTTAAACTCCTCTTATTCTGCGAATGGTAAATGGAGGCAATAAGCTTGTCCGTAAATAATCATCAAAAGGTTCATTCCACAGATGAAAATGACTTTATAATTTAGTACTTGACATGAAGAGAACAAAAAGAGACGAGCCTAAGAGTCGCCTTCATGAAGGATAAAGCTATACATAAGCATTAATGCAGGAGGCCACTCCATCTTTTTAAAGCATTATGGACACAGAGGCTATTGAATTGGAACTAAAAGGGACATTTAAATAAAAGCAGGGGGTGAAAAAGTGGAATAAAAATCTAATTTAAAAGCTTTACAATTTTTTTTAAAGCAGAAATAATAAGAATTTGGGACGGTCAAAATGGGCTGTGACATTGCCTTACGAAGTAGTGGATCTCTCCAGAGCTCCCAGTAATAAACGGTCCAGCCAAATGAACTCACCGTCCATTTCCAACAGTGGCGCAGGTGAGTAACATCAAGAACAGAATACAAACCCCATTTCTAAAAAAAAAAAAAAAAATTGGGAAACCTTGTAATAAAAACTGAAATCTGTAATTTGATAATTCACTTGAACCTTTTATTTAACAGGCAAAAGGACAAAGAAAAGATTTTCCATGTTTTCACTGACAAACTTAATTCTATTTGTTAAACAAAAAGGCCTTATGAAACTGATGCCTGCAACCCACTCCAGAAACGTTGGGCCGGAGGCCAGTTTAACACTGGGGGGGATCACATCCCGTTTTCTTTTAATAACACTTCTTCATCATTTGGAAACTGAAGAAATTGATTTTTGCAGTTTTTCAAGTGGAATTTTTGCCCAGGGTGGCACGGTAGCACGGTAGCACAGTGGGTAGCACTGCTGCCTTCCAGTTAGGAGACCTGTGGGTTCACTTCCCAGGTCCTCCCTGCGTGGAGTTTGCATGTTCTCCCCGTGTCTGCGTGGGTTTCCTCCCACAGTCCAAAGACATGCAGGTTAGGGGTATTGGTGATCCTAAATTGTCCCTAGTGTGTGTGTGTGTGTGTGCGTGCGTACCCTGTGGTGGGCTGGCGCCCTGCCTGGGATTTGTTTCCTGAAGGCACCCTGTGTTGGCTGGGATTGGCTCCAGCAGACCCCCATGACCCTGTAGTTAGGATATAGCGGGCTGGTTAATGGATGGATGGATGGAATGTGGAAAAAACTGTTTATATGCCATTTGATATAGGATTTCTACCAGCAGTGTTAATGTGTGTGATGTGCCATTTGTTGGAATGACAAATTCAAAGACTATATCTTTTATATGGCATTTAGTATGGGATTCATGAAAGTAGTTTTTGTGGAGCATCAAAGTGAAAAAGCAGATGCTCTAAAATTGTATTTTTCTGAGGTATTCACAAGTGAGGAAGTGGATAACTAACAAGAGGTACTAAGGAGGTGCTGAGTGATTTAGAAATTGTAGAGGGAGATGAGCTGCTGAGATTAAATAAGCTGAAATCAAACAAATCACCAGGAGCAGATAACGTTTGTCCTTAAATTGTGCATTACAGGTAAATTAATGGAAGGACTTATTAAGGATAAGACTTAGCAATACCTGGCAAGGACAGCGTGGGCTCAGAAGAGGGAGGTCGAATTTTACTAACAGGCTATGAGGAGGAAACAAAAAAAGATACGATCAGAGTGGAGCAGATGAGATTATTTATTGTGACTTTCAGGAAGCATTTGATGAGGTGCCACATGAGAGGTTTGGCATCAAACTAAAAGAAGTGGCGGTTCAGGGTGTGGGGTGTAGGTGGGTACAGAATTGGCTCAGACACAGGAAGCAGAGGGCGACGGTTTGAGGAACCTCAACAGGCTGGGTGATGTTCAGAGTGGTGACCAGCAGGGGTCAGTGCAGGGGCCGCTGCTATTTTTAATAAATATAAATGATTTGGATAGGAATATAAAGAACAAGCTGGTTACGTTTACAGATGATACTAAGATAGGTGGATTAGCAGATAATTTGGAATCCGTTATATCATCACAGAAGGACTTGGAAAGCAGACAGGCTTGGGCAGATTTGTGGCAGATGAAATTTAATGTCAGTAAATGTAAAGAATTACACATAGGAAGTAAAAATGTGAGGTTTGAATACACAATGGGGGGTCTGAAAATCGAGAGTTCATCTTATGAGAAGGATTTAGGAGTGGTAGTGGACTCTAAGCTATTGAGAGTGTTGAGAAGCCATTAAGAAGGTCTAACAGAATGTCAGGTTATATAGCGCCTTGATGTGTGGAGTACAAGTCACAGGAGGTTCTGCTCAGGCTTTATAACACACTGGTGAGGCCTCATCTGGAGTCCTGGGTGCAGTTTGGGTCTCCATAAAGACATAACAGCGCTAGAGAAGATCCAGAGAAGAGCGACTAGGCTGTTTCAGGGCTACAGGGGATGAGTTATGAGGAAAAGATTAAAAGAGCTGAGCCTTAAGGACATGAAGAGAAGACCTGACTGAAGTGTTTAAAATGATGAAGGGCATTAGTCCAGAGGATCGAGATGGTGACCTTAAAATGAGTTCATCAAGAACACGGGGACACAGCTGGAAACTTGTGAAGGGGAATTGTCACACAAACATTAGGAAGTTTTTCTTTACACAGAGAACAATAGACACTTGGAATAGGAGACCACGTAGTGTGGTAGACAGGAAGACTTTAAGGACTTTCAAAACTCGACTTGATGTTATTTTAGAAGAATTAAGTGGGCAGGACTGGCGAGCTTTGTTGGGCTGAATGGCCTGCTCTCGTCCAGACTGTTCTAATGTTGTAATTTTCTAATCTGTTGGACTGACAAATTCAGTGCCGACATCTCAGTTAAATGTCATTTGGTATGCGATTTGTAAAAGTAGTACTAATGTTTGTGAAGTGCCACCTGTTGGAATGACAAATGCAATGCATATACTGTACCTCTGATATGTCATTTTGTATGGGATTCATAAAAGCGCTGTTAATGAGTGTGATACACCATCTGCTGGAATGACAGAGACATAGCAATGGGACTGACCCAGAGATACTCAGACACACACACACACATGTATCCTTTTATTAAGGTAAAGTAGATCTATGTACAAAGCTTGTTGTTAAAAAAGACATTTAAGAGGAAAAAGAATGAAGACAGAAGCTTAAGTTTCACATACTTCTCCTGAAATGAGTTGAAATGAATGTGGAGAAAGTATGGAAATTAAAAAAAATAATAATTACATAGCTGGAGCAATAAATAAATAATATTGAATCTAAAAATAATTTATTAAAACTGAAATAGAAAAAACAAAAGAAGGATTTTGGGTGCAATGAATAAAATGAAATAACACCACGTTACACATGCAAGTAACAATTTCATTGTGTGAGATACACAACAATAAACTCGATTTGCCTTGAAGGCCTACACACTGTGCAAACTGGATTAACGTGCTGTAAAAAATGGATGGATGGATGGATGGCCAGTCCCTCATCAGGCACAATCACACACTCTGTCTTAAAGGACCAGTTTAATGTCACCAGATGGCTTAACTGTGCACATTTGAAATGGAGGAGATCAATGGACCTGTAGAAATAGACATGGAAAGAACATGAAACCTCCACACAGACAGCATCCTGTCAGGACATTGAACTCAGGGCTGGCAGCACTCTCTAAGTGCCAGGCAGGATTATCAAGGCATCCCACCCCGCCAGAATGAAAGGACAGGAATGGCCTAGCATCCGGTCTGGGATGGGTATGGGACAAAACAAAGGAGCAGTGGGGAAAGGCTCCTCTTGTGGAATATATATGTCCCCCATCCACTAGATGGCAGCATCCTCCGACCTCGGTAACCATTTGGACACTGGCAGTGCATGATGGGAGTTGTAGTGTTGTGAGTCAGCCCAGATGGATCCCATTGGTGCCACCAGGGAGTGTGGCTAGGATTCATTAGCCTCGTTTTCTGTGGTTACTGCTTCACCCGGCAGCACATCCATCAGACTGTGGTGTCATACTTGAAGTTCTCCTGGGTCCGACATAAAAGGAAGCCATCCTGCCTCCTCCAGTGAAGTCAGAGTCAGGAGGAAGGCAGGCAGGCAACACTCGCTGGAGGGAGGATGACGGAGAAAGAAGAGAAGGAAGATTTGAGCTTCTGCAACCACTGGAAAAGCCATTGTGAAGTATTTTTAGAATAAAAACCTCGGTTTTGAATCTGTTACCTTATTTGTGTTGGTTTGTGCTCAGGGACTGGGGCTTGGTGGCGCCCCCTATCTGTGTGGATGCTAGGGGTCACTGTTGCACCTTAAACCCAACAGACAGACACGCAGGGCACAGGGAAAAAGCACTAAGAAGTTGTGTTTATTCCTTTCCCTCCTTAAACAGTGCCTCCCAGCACCACAGACACAATAGACAGGCAAGTCATAATCACGATATATCTATCTAATAATATCTATCTATCTATTATATAGTGCCTTTTCATTATCTATCTATCTATCTTATTATATAGTGTTTTTCAAATCTATCTATCTATCTATCTATCTATCTATCTATCTATCTATCTATCTATCTATCTATCTATCTATCTATCTATTATATAGTGCCTTTCCATTATCTATCTATCTATCTTATTATATAGTGCTTTTCAAATCTATCTATCTATCTATCTATCTATCTATCTATCTATCTATCTATCTATCTATCTATCTATCTGTCTGTCTATCTATCTATCTATTATATAGTACCTTACCATTATCTATCTATCTATCTATCTATCTATCTATCTATCTATCTATCTATCTATCCCATTGCTGTTTATTGTAAAGCCCTGACTGGAATCCTCTTTCAGTTTTGTCACACGCCTTGTCACTGATTTGTCATTCCGATGCTCTCTCCCTTCAGTTGCAGGTCTTCCTTCTCCAGCTGGTCTCTCGCTGTATGAGATTCACAGGACAGACTTTTTTTTAGGCTTGTGATAAACTGTGTATGTGGTGCCCTCTGCTGGCAAATTAAAAAAAATAAAGAAGCGGGTACTGCTGTGCAGAATACTGCACTTTGACACGCTGTGTAGAGGAAGGATCTGTTTAACCACAAAAACAAAGTACAGCAACAGCTTTCAAGTGCTTTACAATTGTTAGTGCCAAGCTTACGGTATATCAGGCTGATTATATTATTTAGCCTTCTTCATTTTCTCATTCCTAAGTAGTTTCTATTTCATAAACACTCTTTAAAGTAATATAATTCACAGAACCCTACATGACTTGTGTCAGTTAATTATCACAGAGGGGCTGTTTATCATGAGGCTGTCTGTTAACATAAAGCAGAGACACACTGGCACAGTTTGAGGAGAATCTGAAATTTAAGACATCATTCAATTTTGTTCCACATCTTGAAAATGTGCATATTATGTTATAAGTGCCAGTTGGGTGTATGAGTGTGCCCTGTAATGGGCTGGCATGTTGCCCATATTTGGCTCCTATCTTGTGTCGAGTTGCGCCTGAATGTGTTTTGATTGAATGAAATCTTAATAAAGGAAGAATACATTTAACAAAAGAGGATAAATACAGCAAACATTTTTAAAAGAGCAAAAAAAGATTTGCCTAAAATGAAATCTGCAGTAAACAAATACCAACACACAAATACAAATAAACAAGCAAGAACATCAAGTAACCAGCAAAACAAGAAATAATAGATAAAGACAGAGGGAGGAGCCATCAGCAGTGATGTCATGGTGGCCGCGCCCCATGAGGCCTCACTCATACACAGCAGAGAGAATAAAGGTGCATTTAAAAGAGTACATAACTGCAAAAATGGTAGAAAATGCATAAAAATATGAAAAATAATAATTTCAAATAACAATGAGACATATAAACTCAAGTTAATACAGTAGCTGTAATTAAGAAGCAACATTTTACAGAGTGGCAGGTGACTTATAATTTTTGAGACAAAGCAAAAAGTAAATAAGCCACCAAAGCACGCCAGGGTCACTAATGGTCTGTTTAAAATAGCCTAACCACCAAAAAAGCCATCCCTAACTACTAGTTGCAGGCTTCGGCCTAATCAGGCCCCAAAATGGGAATACTGGTTTTTACATTCCGATATTCTCTTTGAAGTCCAAAATATCACAAAAGGGAGAAACTGTGGAAACTCTGAATTATGAATCTTTGTCAAAAAAGCTATTTATTTAAAGTCACTAAAAAATGCACACAAATGTAAAAAGGCAATAAAAGGGCAAAAAAACAGGATTTGGCTAAAAAAGCAATTCAAGGTAAACAAGTCCAGTCTGTAATCCAGAAATCAGCAGTCCCCTAAAATAGAAGCCGGCAATCCAGAAAAGAAAAGCTAAACTTACAACTCCAACAACAATCAGACAAGTCAAGTCAAGTCAAGCTGGGGAGCAGGCACTGGTACAGCACGTTACCACACCCACAACATGGCTGACATGTAGACACGCGGTCCAGCCCCACCCTCCAGAAATGACCCACTATCTATCGCAGCCAAGTGTTACGTGGTGACCCCTTGCCCTGGTCCAGCCACTCAACAATGAGGATCCTACGATCAGCTCTGGGAAGTGCGCCACATGGCCGTAGTGCCGTAACTGACGCTCCCTCACAATGCAGGTCATGTGCCTCATCCGGGACTCGGTGAGCAACACAAAGTCAAACCAGCGGTACCCAAGGATTCTGCGAAGAGACACACATGAAGGAGTCCAGTCTTTGTCTCAGGTGACAGGATAGCATCCATGTCTCACAAACAGGGAGCACCAGGGCTCTAAAGACTTGGACCTTAATCCTTTTGTAGAGATACCAGGAGCACCACACAACCCTTTCCAGTGACCTCATGACCCCCATGCTCTCCCAATCCATCTACTGACTTCAGATGACGAGTCACCAGAGACATGAATTTCGCCTCCGAGATAAGTAAACCTCTCGACGAGGTCAACACTCTCTCCGCAGACAGACATACTGCTGATGGTTGTGCCATCAAACAATGAATCGCAAAAGACTTGCTTCCTCTCCTTAGTTTCTCCAGAAGTTTTCAAATGACTCATCCATCATAGGCTGCTTTAATAATGGAGACCAGTTGGAGTACAGAAACGCTGGGGAAGTCTGCATTTCGTGGTTCGGGCACAACAGCATGCAACTCAAAATCAGCAAGACAAAAGAGCTGGTGATGGACTTGTGGCATAAAAATGACCCACTGAGACCAGTCACCATGTAGGTGGAAGTGGGGCATGGAAGTGGCACAGAGCTTTAAGTACCAGCAAACTGGACTGGTCTGACAACACAGTGGGACTGGACAAGAAGGACCAGAGCAGACTGGACTTGTTAAGTAGACTTGGGACTTTTGATATGTGCAGCAAGCTGCTAGAAATGTTCTACCAGTCCATAGTAGCCTGTGTGGTGTCCTGCGCTGTGCTCTCCCTGGGGAAGCAACTTGAACTCAGAAGATGTCTCTCTGACCTCATTCCACCACAATGTGCTGAGAAACATCTAAGGGGGTCTTTTCTGCCCACTGCTATCAGGTAAATTCAATGCTTCCACCCAATGGGCTTGTTAAGTATTGTCACAAAAACAACATGAAGTCATCATAAAGGTTTGGAGAAGCCAACTTGCCCTGGTTGAATAACTGTGAGATGTTCACAAGTCCACAAGTTCGAGTCCAAAACTGAACTGATAACATTTGGCAATGATGGCGGCTTTAAAGATCTGGATAGGAAGTGACGTAATCGTGGAGGGCGGAACAGGAAGTGACATCAACACCGGACGTGATGTCATCATGGAATTTGAAACCAGAAGTGACATCATCGTGAGAGCCTGGTATTTGAAACCAGAAGTGACATCATTGTGAGTGACAGAAACTGGAAGTAACGTCATCTGGACAGGAAGTGATGACATCACGGATGCAGGAACCCAGTGCAATTTCCCGAGAATGGTCTGCAGAAGATTGAGACAAAAAGTCTCAAGTGCACCTCGCCGCCCCCTGGTCAGACATGGAATTGTCACTATTGGAGCCCTTTAGCTGCCTCCCATGCGCACATGTGTGACAGTATATTTTGATTTATTTATTATTTATTGATTGATCGATTGTATTATCTGGCCTGTGAGGCTGTTTCTTTTATTTTTTTATGTTTCTGCTGCTGTATGCATCTGAATTTTCTCTTTAGATTAATAAAGTTTATCAAATCTAATCTAATGAAGTGGTTAGAAAATTGATGGACGGATGTTTGATTTCAGACTCTGACTATTGCGGCTCTGGCACTGGCGGTGCACAGCTGAGTCTGAGACAGCGAATATCCACAGCATGGCCTTTCATTTTTATCGCACTCTTTCTCGTGAGGCGTAATTACCTCCATTCTTCTGGTACAGCACGGTTTTCCATTGTCATAATTAGTTTACACATCCCACATTTATTTAACATGGCCCTCCGTTCTCTCATTTTGTACCTCATTTCTCCCACTTGCAAATTACTTGCATCCATTTGAAATTTAAATAAACCAATTTGGTTCATTTTTTAGTTTTTGGTTTGACATAAAATCTGTTCTCCGTCTGATTAAAGCAGGTCTTTGGTGACTTCAGACCCTTGAAACTACTTTGATGAGCATCTCAGGCCTGAAATTATGACAGCAAAGTCCCAGATAATGACTTTATTAAACCGTAGCAGCTTGAGGATACTCCATCAATCAAAGGAGCTTGTTGTGTTACTTGGTGACATTTATCATTTAGGGGCTACTCCACCGTCAGAGATGTTTATATTATTATTATTATAAATATTTCAAATTCAATTTGTTTTATTGTTGCATATCAATGTCCCCTGCGGTGGGCTGGCGCCCTGCCCGGGATTGTTTCCTGCCTTGCGCCCTGTGTTGGCTGGGATTGGCTCCAGCAGACCCCCGTGACCCTGTAGTTAGGATATAGCAAGCTGGATATTGGATGGATGGATGGATGGATATCAATGTCCCACAGTAATACAAATTAACATGTAGAGATATCCCAAAGAATGAATTTCAGATATCTTAAAATATTGTTTGTTTTTAAATAAAAGGGGGAACCCAAAAATACAGTAAGTTGAATTGAAAAAAAAATTTCTTTAATAATTTTTACATCCTGAAACTTCTTGCTCTCCATGTGAATGAATGCACTCAGTCCAACGGTTTTCCCATTGCTGGAAACGTTTTTGGAATCGCTGAAGAGAAACGCTTGTCCAGTCCAAGGCCTGCAGTGATTTTTCTTTGGCTTCCTCCACGGTACAAAAACGCTTTCCTTTGAGTTCTTTTTTCATTGCGCTTAGGAGGCAGTCAACAAGCCATGAGGAGAATGAAATATAGCGAGATGAAGGGTTGACTTACGGTACTAACGCCTTTTTCTCTTTTTCAGCAGACTTCTTCTTCTTTCAGCTGCTCCCGTTAGGGGATGCCACAGCGGATCACCTTTTTCCATATCTTTCTGTCCTCTTCATCTTGTTCTGTCACACCGATCACCTGCATGTCCTCTCTCACCACATCCATAAACCTTCTCTTAGGCCTTCCTCTTCTCCTCTAACCTGGCAGTTTTATCCTTAGCACCCTTCTCCCAATATACCCAGCATCTCTCCTCTGCACATGTCTAAACCAACGCAATCTCACCTCTCTGACTTTGACTCCCAACCGTCCCACCTGAGCTGACCCTCTAATGTCCTCATTTCTTATCCTGTTCATACTCGTCACACGCCATGCAAATCTTAACATCTTTAATACTGCCACCTCCAGCTGTGTCTCCTGTGCCACCGTCTCCAGCCCATATAACATAGCTGGTCTCACTACCGTCCTGTAGACCTTCCCTTTCACTCTTGCTGATACTCATCTGTCACAAATCACTCCTGACACTCTTCTCCACCCATTCCACCCTGCCTGCACTCTCTTCTTCACTTCTCTTCCACAATCCCCATTACTCTGTACTGTTGATCCCAAGTATTTAAACTCATCCACCTTCGCCAACTCTACTCCCTGCATCCTCACCATTCCACTGACCTCCCTCTCATTTACACACATGTATTCTGTCTTGTTCCTACTGACCTTCATTCCTCTCCTCTCATATCTCCACCTCTCCAGTGTCTCCTCAACCTGCTCCCTACTCCACCACAGATCACAATGTCATCAGCAAACATCACAGTCCACGGGGACTCCTGTCTAATCTCGTCTGTCAACCTGTCCATCACCATTGCAAATAAGAAAGGGCTCAGAGCCAATCCCTGATGTAATCCCACCTCCACGTTGAATGTGTCCATCGCTCCTACCACAGACCTCACCACGGTCACACTTCCCTCCTACAACTCTTACGTACTTCTCTGCCACTCCCGACTTCTTCATACAATACCACAGCTCCTCTCTAGTCACCCTGTCATCTGCTTTCTCCAGGTCCACAAAGACGCAATGCAACTCCTCCTGGCCTTCTCTAAACTTCTCCATCAACATCCTCAGAGCAAACATCACATCTGTGGTGCTCTTTCTTGGCATGAAACCATCCTGCTGCTCACTAATCATCACCTCACTTCTTAACCAAGCTTCCACTACTCTTTCCCATAACTTCATGTTGTGGCTCATCAGTTTTATCCCCCTGTAGATACTGCAGTCCTGCACATCCCCCTTATTCTAAAATATCGGCCCACCAGTAGACTTCTTCTCCACTCCTCAGCCATCCTCTCACTTTCCAAGATTCCATTAAACAATCTGGTTAAAAACTCCACTGCCATCTCTCCTAAACACCTCCATGCTTCCACAGGTATGTCATCTGGACCAACAGCCTTTCCATTCTTCATCCTCTTCATAGCTGTCCTTACTTCCTCCTTGCTAATCCGTTGCACCTCCTGATTCACTATCTCCACATCATCCAACCTTCTCTCTCTCTCGTTCTCTTCATTCATCAGCCTCTCAAAGTACTTTTTCCATCTGCTCAACACACTCTCCTCGCTTGTGAGTACGCTTACATCTTTATCCTTTATCACCCTAACCTGCTGCACATCTTTCCCAGCTCGGTCCCTCTG
Organism: Polypterus senegalus; assembly: GCF_016835505.1. Lineage (NCBI taxonomy): Eukaryota > Metazoa > Chordata > Cladistia > Polypteriformes > Polypteridae > Polypterus > Polypterus senegalus. The sequence continues at coordinate 6,416,087 of NC_053154.1, read as the reverse complement.
TCTAGCCACCCGGTTCTTTTCTCCATCCTTAGTGTCCAACCTCTCATACAACTCATCATTCGCATTTTCTTTAGCCTTCACCACCTCTCTCTTCACCTTGTGCCTTATCTCCTTGTACTCTTGTCTACTTTCTGCATCTCTCTGATTATCCCACTTCTTCTTCACCATCCTCTTGCTCTGTATACTCTCCTGTATTTCCTCATTCCACCACCAGGTTTCCTTTTCCTCTTTCCTCTTTCCAGATGTCACGCCAAGCACCCTTCTTGCTGTCACCCTTACTACATCTGCTGTAGTTTCCCAGCTGTCTGGTAACTCTTCACTGCCACCCAGTGCCTGTCTCACCTCCTCCCTAAACTCAACCTTGCAGTCTTCCTTTTTCATCTTCCACCATTTGATCCTTGGCTCTGCCCTCACTCTCTTCCTCTTCTTGATCTCCAGCGTCATCCAGCAGACCACCATCCTATGCTGCTTAACTACACCTTCCCCTGCCACCACTTTGCAGTCTTCAATCTCCTTCAGATTGACTCTTCTGCATAGGATGTCATCTACCTGAGTGCATCTTCCTCCACTCTTGTACCTGACCCTATGTTCCTCCTTCTTCTTAAATACGAATTCACCACAGCCATGTTCCTCCCTTTGGCAAAATCCACTATCCTCTGACCTTCTTCATTCCTCTCCTTGACCCCATACCTACCCATCACCTCCTCGTCTCCTCTGTTCCCTTCACCAACATGTCCACTGAAATCCGCACCAATCACCACTTTCTGTTCATCACTTCATCCAACTCACTCCAAAAATCTTCTTTCTCACCCATCGTACACCCAACTTGCAGTGCATATGCACTAACAACATTCATCATCACACCTCTGATTTCCAGCTTCATAATCCTCACTCTGTCAGACACTCTTTTCACCTCCAGGACACTCTTGACGTGCTGTTCCTTCAGAATAACTCCTACCCCATTTTTTCTCCCATCCACACCATGATAGAACAATTTGAATCCACCTCCGATCCACCCGGCCTTACTCCCCTTCCATTTAGTCTCTTGCACACACAATATATCAACCGTTGTTCTATCCATCATTTCTGCTAACTCTCTCCCCTTACCAGTCATACTGCCTACATTCAAAGTTCCTACCCTCAGTTCCACTCTCTTTACTTTCCTCCTATCCTCCTGCCTCCAGACATGTCTCCCCCCCTCTTCTTCTCCTTCTTCTTCTTCGGCCAACAGTAGCCCAATTACCGCCAGCACCCTGTTGGCTAACGGTACTGGTGGCGGTCGTTGTTAATCCGGGGCTCGACCGATCCGGTTTTGAAGTTTGTATTATTGTCCGCATATTGATTTGGCAAAATTTTACACCGGATGCCCTTCCTGACGTAACCCTTCCCATTTATCCAGGCTTGGGACCGGCACGAAGAAACACACTGGTTTGTGCATCCCCTGTGGCTGGGTTCTTCTCTTTTTCAGCAGACCCAAAGGAAAAAAGTAACAATTCCATTCACTCACCTTCAATTCTTCCAGATTCACAAAATGGCCACCCAATGACACTTCTGTTCCCATTGATGACGTCGATTCGGGTTCCTTTTTCCAGTTACATCACTTTCGTCTCCCTCATGATGACATTGTGACACTAGAGGGCGCTGTTGCTCCTCTAACCTGATAGACAAAGGTCCAGGATACCAGGTAAAATCACTAAAAAGGTATTTTAATTCATTTTCTTTCTTATCAATAGTGCCTTTAAGAACTCCAACCACCACACACAGACAAGTAATAATGATGATTACAATATTAATACACAATTCTCTCCTCCACACCACCCAGCAAGCGCTGTCATCTACCTCCAAACTTCAGCTGGGTGAGATAGGTGAGGAGATTTCCCAAAAAATAAAAAAAACAGGCAACTTTCTGGACTATTTGGATCATGGTACACTCAAATGGCTTTCATTTTACTTTCATTTTTTCTCTGTCATCGCTGCCCTGATTTGTATCATTATTTTTCTTTTTGGTCCAATGGTGTTCCATGGTGTTCATTGTTCATAGCCAACAGCTGGTCTGGATGTGAAGTCTGAATGCCCCAACAGGTGGTGGGACTACAGAGTGGAGACCCAGGACATCCAGCAGGTGACCCCTGACCCTGTCCATCCTCAAGGGGCACGGCGGGCTGTCAACGAGGACAGGATGGCTTCTTGTCACTGAGACATGTAACAGAACAGGTTACCTACCTGAAGCCAGCACTTGGATGAGAGCCCAACCAGGAGAAGGGTGGGGTGCTGCTGGAAGAGGTGTTGGTGAGGCCAGCAGGGGGCGTTGACCCTGTGGTCTGAATATACCACCCACTGTTGTGTAACAATAAAATGTGGTGCCCAAATAGTACCCAACTACTGCTACTGGTATGTTTAAATCAAAATGTTACAGTTTAATAGGAAATGAGATAAATGATCTATCTGGTTCAGCCTGCCTGGGTGTGCTGCTTTTGAGTTTAAAAATCTAAAACGGAGCTTTTTAAGCGCTGTCTCCTTAGTCTGCTGCTTTTGAGAGAAATGAAATGAGAGGTTTGTGTTCATCGAGAGGTTTGCTTTTTGTTCTGAACGTACAACATGTCTAAAATATAATCTTCTTTATGGATTTTTTTTACATGAAGCCCTACTTTTTTGTCATTTTTCTTGAGTGGCATCATTTATTTTATAATAGTATATCATTACTTTAATTAGGACTGTAATTTTCACCTCACCCGAGATTCTTTCCCTCTCTTACAAGACTTAATCTCTTGTAAATTATGTCATTTTTCCCTAATGTGAGAGTGAAAGTATTAGTTTACATTCTTCACAATCTATAACCGCTACAGACCTCCAGAGGGCACTCATTTCACATGATACACAATCACAATCGTCCTGTCAAGCTTTGAGTTCTAACTTATTCTGCAATACTCTGAAGTAACTGAGTCAGACAAAATCATAAGAAAAAGTCACAGTGGATGCAAAGATGTGCACCATGTAGAGTGGGCATAGCAGGATCCTCATTCAGGACATCCTAAGTGTGCACCCAGGAGTCCCATGATGGCAAGGGGGCTCTTCATCACTCATAATCCTTACCACACGCATAAAAATTACTAAGGACTCCCCACCTCAAAGAAAAGATCTGGTGACTGCATGCTGAAATCATCAAAGGCAAAACGTGTGGTGAGCGTACTGGCACAAAATGGCTGCCGTCACATCATCCAGGATGGTGCTACACATTAGTGGAGATTGAAGTCCAGAATGAGGCACATCACTTGAATTGTGAGGAAATTACCCTCCCTCCTATTACCCCAAACCATCACCCACACCACCACCACCACCACCTTCTCCCCCGGGGGAGACCTGGCCAGCATTTAGATAGTAGACCAACCAGGAAAAGTTTGGGTTGCTATCTATCTATCTATCTATCTATCTATCTATCTATCTATCTATCTATCTATCTATCTATCTATCTATCTATCTATCTATCTATCTATCTATCTATCTATCTATCTATCATATAGTGCCTTTCATATTATCTATCCATCTATCTATCTATTGTGGACTAAGCCCTGGGCACAGACAGGAAGACATGGCAAATTCACCACCACACGTTTATTTTACAAACTATTTACAAAAGTCAAGTGCACACAAACCCCAAGACTTCCCCAAAAGTCCAGGGCTCTCACAGTATCTGCCTTTCTCTTTGGGCCGCCTCCACTCTCTCTTCTCCTGCTTCATCCTGTGGTGTTATGGGTCCACAGCTCGTTGAGAAAAGGCCATTCATTTTAAATAGATAATCACCGCACCCGAGGCGGCTTCGTGAGGGGGGCATTGTTGTAGCGAGCCGCTGGGCAGTCGTCGATGTGGGCGTTTCTCACCGTGTGCACAGGTGAGGAACTGCCCACATTCGTGATTGCTCCCGTGGCTAATGCTACAGCTGGAATGGCCCCTCACGTTTTAAAAGAAGCGCGAGTTGGTTTTGCGGGGAGGTGTAAAAAACGATCGGAGAGAAAAAGGAAAGGAAAGAGGATGGAGGTTACAGGAAGCGAGGAAGCATGCGGTGCAGGAGAGACAGACACGTGGAGCGTGCGTGTGGTGAGCGCGATCGAGCGCTCATGGGCAGCTGCAAGGAAGCTGGGTGTTAGGCCGACACCCAGGCACTTGAGTTGAGGTTGCTCCCGCTGAGCGACCATGTAGCGGGAGTGATCAGGTGAAAGCGACGGGCCGCAGAGAAGCCGTGAAAAGGCAGCGGAAGTCGGGAGGCTTGGTGGTAGAGTCCCCAATGTGAGCGTCCTGGTCATTGGTGGACATCAAGTCTCGGGGACTGGGATGAGTGCCATACCGGAGCCAGGGATCGGGAGGTCTCCAGTCTCGCGTGTGTTGTAGGAGGGCAGCTGCAGAGAGCGTCTTGCCTGCTGCTTGGCCCAAATGGGATAAGCAGGTGAGACGCTAATAAACGATGCACTGGATTTGTTGTTTTAAAGAACTGCTTCCTAGAGAAAATTTTAACCTCTGGTTTTAAAGGATTGTTTTTTCTTAATATTTTAACCTCCACGTTCTTTTTAGGGGTTATTTATTTAATGAACTTTGAAGAACTGTACTATTTATTGGAACACTGTTTTTTGTTTTGATGGACAATTTTTAATAAAAGCACTTTTGTACTTTCAACCATCCCCTTGCTCAGATGCTCAATTTGCCTCCATTGACTAGCTCACTCGGCAACATTATCGATGGTGTTGGGTTCAAGGGTTCCCAAAATCAGATGGGAGTGTGGAGCCAGAACCCACATCGTCACACATCCTCTCCTCACCCGACTCCAGCTTTGAATGAAGGGAGGTGGCCCCCTTTTATCCACACCAGGATGTGCTCCAGGTGTCCCTGCTCCTCTTCCTCCCAGCACTTCCGGGTGTGGCGGAAGTGCTAAGGTCCAGGACTCAAAAGGCACGGGGGTGCCCCCTGGCAATCACCACGGGCCCCTACAGGGCTGAGCTTCCAAGCTCCCTATCAATCTATTATATAGTGTCTTTCATATTATCAATCTATCTAGTATATTTGCCTTTCATATTATCTATCTATCTATCTATTGTCAGGGATGCCAGGGGCCATGACCCGGCCGGGACGTCATGAGGGACCGGATGTGGGTCTGTGCCCACCCTGGATCACGTGGGGGTTGCCTGGGGGCCACGGGTACAGGGCATGGAAGCTCCACCCTGTAGGGGCCCTTGGTCACCGCCAGGAGGCGCCCCAATGCCTTGGGGACCTGTTACCACACCAGGAAGTGCTGGGGGAAAGACTTTGGACGTTACCTGGTGAGCTGCCGGGAGGACAGCCGGCACTTCCGCCACGCTGGGGCGTGGCCAAGGGAGGAATGCCGGGAACACCTGGTGCTCATCCGGGTACTGAATAAAAGGGGTCGTCTCCATTCATTCAAGGCTGGAGTCGGGAGGAGGAAGGACGAAGCTCAGGAGAGCTGTGGAGGTGGCCGAAGAAAGGCATTGTAGCCAGGACTGTGACTTTGGGGTTTATGCACTGACTTTATTGAACTGGGTCTGAGTGACCAATATTGTTGTAAATAGTTTTGTATAATAAACGTGTGGTGGTGTGAAAACATGTCCGCCTTTCTGTGTCCGGGTCAACTTCCACAATGGCGCCCAACGTGGGGCGATCCGTCTGGTTCAAGACGGGGACTCCCAAATTATAAATATTTTGTGGACGGCCCGGCGTAGCAGGTGCGCCCACACACGTGCTGCAGGTGCTGCGTGCACACAACCCCGCGGGGTAAAGGAACCCCACGGACCGCTAGGGGTCCGCAGGAAGGCCATATTTCCCTGATGCGGGCGGGCGGCGTGCCTACTAGGAGTACAGCGGTCTCCAACGAGTGCGCCGTTGCTGGAGGCACCCGGGATGGCATGGCATCAAGAGAGGCCATGCTGAGGATGGTTCCTCGGTTGGACAAGTCCAGGGAGGTGAGTTCCCTGCCTTGTGGCAGCCAGCCCGCGGGGGCCGGGCGTGTTTTCTTTCTTACAGGCAGGGACTCCCCGGATCCACGTCGGTGGCGGGCGCATGCTGGTCTGCAGGGCTCCGGCAGCACGGCGGCAGCTGCGAGGGCTGCGGAGGTGGAGACGCTGCAGCTCGAGAGGCGCTGGCAACAGCAAGGCTGCCGGCAAGCACGTCGCCGCCGCAGAAGGGGAGGCAAGATGGCCGCGGACCAGAAGTCCCTCCCTCTGATAGACACGCGATTGAACGGTGTGTCTTGTGTGCCCGCCGATGACTGCAGAGAGGCAGGACCAAGGAATGTCCATCACGGGCAGGGGGAAGACCCGATTGGGCCAAAGGAGAAGGCCCACAGGAAGTGACCGGCGTCGGAGGCTGACAGACAGGTAGGCTCCGCGTCGGTTAACTTCCTGTCTTTGCCGGCTGCTCTGGCGGAGCTGGAGGCGTCCCTTCAGCCCGCGGAGCAGTGTTTATTACATATGCTACGTGTCTCCAGGCTGAGGTGCTGGAACTGGAGAGGAAGGCGCTCGCAGCGCTGAGAACGTTTCGATCGACAACGGGACGGCGCGACGCTGGAATCTCCAGTCGGAGAGGTACGACGGAGACGGTGAGTACAGCCGACTCCATACAGCATGTGGGAGGGTCTGTTGAAAATGGCTGTCTATCTATCTATCTATTATATAGTGCCTTTCATAGTATCTTTTTTTTTATTTTATTAATTTTATTGCAATCATTCCATACAAATCAATCAATTTTTACCAAAAGTAGAATTGAGAACAAGTCGATCCCCCACCCCTGAAAGAGAGAGCAAGGCAAACGAAATAAAATTTAAGGCTTGTAAACATACCTAAATTGATAAGTTTGATAAGTCAATAGAAATGAATGGAGAAAAAAAAGAAATACAGAAAGAATTGCTTCCTCTGTGCTTTAAGAGCTTATTTTAAAATATTACTGATTAGATCCTGCCATGTTTTGAAAAAAATCTGTGCAGATCATCTAACTGAGTATTTGATTTTTTCCAATTTCAAATAGTATAACACATCAGTTTCCCACTGACTTAAAAGAGGAGAGTTTGGATTCTTCCAGTTTAGCAGAATGAGTCTGCGTGCCAACAGTGTAGTGAATGCAATCACAATTTGTTTGTCTTTCTCCACTTTAAGACCCACTGAAAGAACCCCAAACACAGCTGTTAATGGGTTAGGAGGGATTGTGAGTCCAAGGCTGTCTGAAAGGTAAGTAAAATTTTTTGTCCAGAATAATGTTAATTTGGTGCAGGCCCAGAACATGTGACCCAGTGAGGCTGGGACTTGGTTGCAACGTTCACAGGTTGGATCATGATCTGGAAACATTTTGGAGAGTTTTAGTCGCGACAGATGTGCTCGATATATAATTTTGAGTTGTATAATTGTATGCTTTGCACATATGGAGCTTGAGTGAATTCTCTGCATTGCTACTTTCCATTCCTTTTCTGATATATTAATTGAGAGATCTTTTTCCCAGTGTCCTCTTGGATCTTTGAAAGAGAGGGATTGTAAAATGATCCAGCCGGGACGCCTTGAAGGACTGGAAGAGGGTCTACGCCCGCCCTGGATCATGTGGGGGCGACCACCCTAGTTGCTTTGGGGGCCACGGGTAGAGGGCTTGGAAGCCCAACCCTGTAGGGGCCCGTGGTCACCGCCAGGGGGCACCCCAATGCCTTTGGAGCCCTGGACCTCAGCACTTCCGCCACACCAGGAAGTGCTGGGGGGAAGAGAAGAAGAGACACCCAGAGAGCTTCCGGGAGTACAGCTGGCACTTCCGCCACACAGGGGCGTGTCGGTGGGTGATTGCCGGGTACCATCTGGAACACATCCGGGTGTGGATAAAAGGGGCCGCCTCCCTTCATTCGAGGCTGGAGTCGGGTGGAAGCAGGATGAAGCAGAGGAGAGTGTGGAGGTGGCCCGAAGAAGAAGGCAGTGTGTAGGCCAGGACTTTGGGGACTTGAGGTTTGTGCACTAAACCCATTGTAAATATTGTAAATAAACATGTGGTGGCGCAAAAACAACATGTCTGCCTGTCTGTGTCCGGGCCACGTCCACACAGTGTTAATTCTTCCAGCTAGTGTGAGATGAAGGGTTGACCATCTATGCAAGTCTTGCTTTATTTTTTCCATGCAGACGGTGAAATTTTGTTGATAAAGTGCTTTGTGTTTACTTGTGATGTTTACCCCGAGGTATTTAAACTGTTCTGCAATGACAAAAGGTAGGGTATCTAATCTAATATTATATGCTTGAGAATTCACTGGAAAGAGTACACTTTTATTCAGATTAATTCTGAGACCAGAGATCTTTTGAAATTCTGTGAGTGCTGTTAAGACTGCAGGCACAGAATTTTGTGGGTCCGATATATACAGTACCATATCATCTGCATATAAGGAGATTTTCTGTTCCAGTCTTTCTCTGCTAATCCCCTTTATCTGATCAGTATTTTGACAATGTATGGCCAGTGGTTCAATGGCGACTGCAAATAGCAGTGGTGACAAGGGGCATCCTTGTCTAGTACCTCGTCCTAAACAAATGTTGTCGATACAAACTGAAGCTTCTGGGTTAGTGTACAGTAATTTAGTCCATGCACAAATCTTCGTTCCAAACCCAAATTTCTCCAATGTAGTAAAAGGTATTTCCATTCAATCATGTCAAATGCTTTTTCTGCATCCAATGATAATAATATTTCTGGGGTGTTTGATTTAGTTGGCGAGTATATTACATTAAACAAACGTCGAAGATTTGAAGATAAGTGTCGGCCCCTAATAAAACCAGTTTGGTCTTGTGATATTACCAAGGAGAGCACTTTCTCCATCCTTATAGTTATGATTTTTGAGAGTATTTTAACGTCATTATTCAAAAGTGAAATTGGTCTGTATGATGCACATTGTAATAAGTCCTTATTTTGTTTTGGAAAAACTGTGATTAATGCTTGGCGAAAAGTTTGAGGAAGAGTTTGGTTATCTCTGGCTTCTGTAAATGTTGCTAATAGGAGGGGAGCTAGCTGAGCGGAGAATTTCTTGTAAAATTCTGCAGGGTAGCCATCAGGGCCTGCTGCTTTGCCGCCTTGAAGTGACTTTATAGCATCTAGTAATTCTGAAAACGCCAGAGGTTTATCCTGTTCCTCCGCATTAAAAGTATCTATTTGTGGTATCTGTAATGTATCCAGAAATGCATTAGATTGTGTGTTGTCTTCATTTAACTCAGTAGAATATAAGGATTTATAGTAGTCTCTAAATGTGTGCATTATATTTCTGTGGTCGATGATTTTGTCTCCGTTCACGTTGGTGATTACTGGGATTGCGTTGCAGACTTCTTGCTTGTGGATTTGTTGAGCTAAAAGCTTATTAGCTTTCTCTCCATGTTCTAAGTAATGATGTCTGGATTTATAAATTAGTTGTTCAGTTTCTTTAGGTGTCAAGAGGTATAGTTCTAAATGCAGAGCCTGCCTTTTCCTATGTAGAGCCTCGCTTGGAAGCCTGGCATGTTCTTGATCTATTCTAGTAATTTCGCTTTTTAGCTCTGCTACTTTCTTGGTTTCAAATTTATTTCTGTGGGAAAGATATGAGATAATCTGTCCTCTTAAGAAGGCCTTAAGAGTTCCCCAGAGTATTCCTGCAGAGATCTCTGAGGATGTATTTGTCTCTAGGAAGAAACTGATCTGTTTGGATATAAATTCTGTACAATTCTCGTCTACTAATAGAATCGGGTTGAGACGCCATCTGCGAGGTGAGTGTGTGGGGCATAATGACTTTAGCTCCAAGATCAGAGGTGCATGATCAGAAATAGCAATAGCATCGTATTTGCAAGATTTAATGAAAGGCAAAAAATTATTATCTATAAAGAAATAATCAATTCTTGAGTAGCAATGATGTACTGGTGAGTAGAAAGAATATGTTCTTGAGTTTGGGTTTAGAAACCTCCAGGGGTCTGATAAGTTGTGATCAGTTATAAACTTTGTAATTATCTTTGCAGTTTTAGATGTCGTCCCCCCTGTGGTAGAAGAGTGGATTTAAAACACAATTAAAGTCCCTAGCCATTATAATTTTATGAGTGTTCAAATTGGGAATGGATGCAAATAAATTTTGTATAAATTCCTTATCATCAAGATTATGTGCATAAGCCATTCATCCATCCTCTTCTGCTTATCCGAGGTCGTCTCGCAGGGGCAGCAACTTAAGCAGAGAGGCCCTGACTTCCCTCCACCTGGCCACTTCTTCCAGCTCTTCCGGGAGAATCCCAAGGCATTCCCAGGCCAGCCGGGAGACATAGTCCCTCCAGCGTGTCCTGGGTCTTCCCCGGGGCCTCCTCCCGGTTAGACGTGCCCGGAACACCTCAACAGGGAGGCGTCCAGGAGGCATCCTGATCAGATGCCCGAGCCACCTCATCTGACTCCTCTCGATGCGGAGGAGCAGCGGCTCTACTCTGAGCCCCTCCAAGATGACTGAGCTTCTCACCCTATCTTTAAGGGAAAGCCCAGACACCCTGCAGAGGAAACTCATTTCAGCCGCTTGTATTCGCGACCCCGTTTTTCGGTCACTACCCATACCTCATGACCGTAGGTGAGGGTAGGAACGTAGTTCGACTGGTAAATTGAGAGCTTTGCCTTACGGCTCAGCTCTTTTTTCACCACGAGAGACCGATGCTGAGCCCGCATCACTACGGATGCCATGCCGATCCGCCTGTTGATCTCACGGTCCATTCTTCCCTCACTCGTGAACAAGACCCCAAGATACTTGAACTCCTCCACTTGGGACAGGATCTCCCCCAACCCTGAGAGGGAACTCCACCCTTTTCCGGCTGAAAAGCATTTATCAAAATCATTTTACAGTTAGATGAGTCTCCCATGACCATTACATATCTCCCTTCAGGATCCAATAGTACATCTGATGCTACAAATGGTACTGTTATATGTATGAGAATTCCCACACCTCTAATTTTCTTTGTTAAACTAGAATGGAACATTTGGGAAGGCCAGTCTTTTTGCAGCTGGCATTGATCCTTGCTTAGTAAATGGGTCCATCCATTTTCCAACCTGCTGAATCCAAACACAGGGTCACGGGTGTCTGCTGGAGCCAATCCCAGACAACATAGGGCACAAGACAGGAACCAATCCTGGGCAGGGTGCCAACCCACCGCAGGACACACACAAACACTAGGGCCAATTTAGAAACGCCAATCCACCTAACCTGCATGTCTTTGGACTGTGGGAGGAAACCGGAGCATCTGGAGGAAACCCACGCAGACACGGGGAGAACATGCAAACTCTATGCAGGGAGGACTCGGGAAGCGAACCCGGGTCGCCTAACTGCAAGGCAGCAGCACTACCACTGCGCCACCGTGCCACCCAGTAAATGGGTCTCCTGTAAAAAATACCATCTTAGTGTTTAAACCTGTTAGGTGAGAGAGTACTTTCTTTCTCTTTAATTCGTGATTCAGGCCTTTACTATTCCAGCTCACAAAGTTAACTGTCCCATCATGGAGACATTGATTCTAAATTTTTGATTTCATTTTAGTCTTAACTGGAAGTGAGACAGCTTCAGCCTTAATTTCCTATTTCCCCAAGAGTTATTGTCATGCAGCCTATTGATATGTTGGTAGTTATACTTATAAAAATTAAAAGGATAGTTTAGATATAGCCTGCTCTCTTTCTCTCCCCCCCCTTAAATTTTTGCCTCCCCACGTGAGGCTGGACCCCACTTCACAAAGTCCCGGTCCTCTGCCATACCCAGAGACAGAGCACGTCCAAAGCACAACAAGCCCCCACGCAGTGGCGTTTTAGGATTAAAAAATAGAGATATCTATTACCAATATAGTCTAAATACAATATGCCTAAAATTTAATCATTAACAAACTATGAACTTAAAATAGATATAATCTTCAGCAATCTTAATGTATTAAGATAATACACCTGGATAATAAACCCGGGGAATGGTGTTAGAAAGTGTAATAAGCATAATAAGTCTTAATGCAATAATAGCAATAACAATAAACCAAGGGTACGGTGTTGAACAGTCTCGTTTAGGATAGAGAGAAAATAATTAGATAAGAAATAAACAAAAGTAGTTAACCGAAAACGTCTTTAACTGTAATTAAAACATAAACAGATAGCATCTGAGTAATAATGAGTAATAATGAGGATATATAATGATAAAAACCTGCATCTTAACAAATAGATCAGACAGTAGGTTATTTATCCTTGCCATGTCATGACAGGCTACGACTCACTAACTTGTGTTTCAGAATAGTGTCAGGATCAGCTTTCTTAATTCCTTTTCTGCTTCTTCCTTGCTAGCGTAGACATAGAATTGGCCATGCAATTCCACTTTCAGTTTGGCCGGATACAAGAGGCTGTATTTGACGTTGGCTTGCAGTAACCGCTGTTTAATGTTGTAGAAAGCTGCGCGTTTAGTAGCTGTTGCTGGAGAGAAATCAGGGAAGGTACGAATGTGGTTATTTTCATATATAATCTCTTGCTTGCGTCTGATGAGTGCTGTCACCTCTAGCTTAAATAATAATCTCTCAAAGCGAAGAATAAAAGATCTAGGTCTAACGGTATTTGATCCGCATACGCGATAAGCCCCTGCTATCTCAGAATTTGATTTAAAGTCTTCTCCAATTATTTTAGAAAATAGTTCAGCTGCAATTTTCACTGGGTTTGGACTTTCTCGATTCTCAGGTAGACCTTCAGTTCTAATATTATTCCTTCTGCTTCCATCTTCCAGAGCAGCAAGTCTGTCTCCGAGTTTTTTGCATTCAGAGTTGGCAGTTGTTGCTTTTTCTTCAGCACTGGCAGCTAGATTTTCGGCTGTTTCAATCCGAGTCGTGAATGTATCCTTGAGATCCTTCAGTTGATCAGCAAGTGTGCTCAGTTTAAACGCGGTTTCCTGAATGTGCTCTTCAATTTTAACCAGCATATCTTTAAAGATTTTATTATCCTGCTGCCACAGCTTCTCATTTGCCTTCTTGCTTTTCTTTATCTCTTGCTTGAGCTCAGCAATCATCACCTTCAGCTCAGACAGATCAATTCTGCTTTCGTGCACCGTAGGTGAGGTGGCAGACTCTATTGTAGCCGGTGTTTCCAATGTTCCCGGCTCGCGTGGAGTAGTTGAAGCCATGGACTGCAAGGCCTTTTCCAGTTTCAGGTGATCTCCAATTGGCAAGCTATCGAGACCACGCTCGTACATTCGCTCTCCATTTCGCTCTCAGCCAAAGACGATGTGGTGGACCGTGGTCCCGAGGAGTCTGGGCTTTCGCCCATCTAATCCAGGTCAGTCTCTGAAAAGCCGTATCTTGAACTTGAGCTTTCCAATCTTAGCTTGGATGTAGGTTTAGTTTTCATTTCTTTCGGACCCCCTTTCTTGTTGGCCATGTTTATATATGCTTGCATATACTGTAGTAGTGCCCCTCAGGTCGGATAAATACAGAATATATCAGGATAATAAGCAATAATATAAAAAATAACACCGCTGCTAGCGGAGCTACACTTCAGACGTCCATCTCTCGCAACGGACAAGACCAAAAATCTATTAATAAATAATAAATCTATTATTATATAGTGCCTTTCATATTATTATTCGATCTATTATATAGTGCCTTTCATATTATCTATCTATTATATAGTGCCTTGCATCTATCTATCTATCTATCTATCTATCTATCTATCTATCTATCTATTATATAGTGCCTTTCATATCTATCTATCTATCTATCTATCTATCTATCTATCTATCTATCTATCTATCTATCTCAGTTATTGCTTTCTGAATCATCTGTATCAATTATTTTAAACAAAAGAATTTTGAAAATAAGTAACCTGATTGATACAAATATGAGGTGCTGGCACACCCCTGCCCACCTAGCGACAGTCCTGGGGATCAGATCAATATGGCTGGTTGACCTTTTTCTCAGTCAAGTACAAACAGCACTGCAGAGGTCAGTCACGAGTTCTCTGTGTGCTGAGTACTTCACAGGTGAGGGGACACCAGAGGCAGAGATGACATCACCCGTTGTTATCGTAAAGCCAAATGTCACTGACCACACTGACTGTTATGGACACCTTCTCAAATTTGGTACTCCAGTTGAGAGACTTTTTGACAAAATAGAACTGTATAAACTGTGTGTCAAAGTGACATTTTATAATCAGTTGAAAGAGTTGCCAGATACACGGTGGAGGAAAGAACTGCAGGTCTCAGAGAACATCACACCATCATTGAGGGCTTTCTATAAACTCCCATTGTAGAAAAGACTTGGGGATTTGCAGTGGAGGATAACACACTCGGCCTTAGCCACAAACTCATTTTTGAATATAATTAATGCTTCAGAGACTGACCAGTGCCCGTTCTGTTCCATGAGGGAGACCATCTTTCACCTGTTCATTCACTGTGAACGGCTGAGTCCGTTGTTCATGTTCTTGGATTTTCTTCTTAGTGGTTTTGGGTTTGGTTTCTCAAAAATTAACTTTGTCTTTGGTATTAATTATAATCAAAAAATAGGAATAAATGTGTTATTGGGAATTTCCTCTTAGGACAGGCCAAGTTGGCAATCTTAAAAACAAAGAGAAACAAAGAGAAAAACCTAATGGGGCCCAACGCTCTGCTTCTCTTCAAAGTTTTAATCAAAAGTTGACTGATCACAAGTTAACGAACAATTTAAAAATGTTCAGCGACATGTGGGGGGCACGACAGGTACTGTGTGATGTGGAGGGGGGCGAACTGGTATTTAACTGGGAATGAAAAGTATCGGTGGGCATCAACAACATGTTCTAATTAATGTGTGGAGTAGGAGGAGTGGAAAGGGGGAGTAGTGGTGGTAGTCTGATGTATGCCTTTTTGTTTTATCCTGAATATTGGGCTTGTCTGTCATTTGACTGAATATATTGTTAATATTTGTTTTATGTTCATAACAAAGGTCATTTTAAAAATAAAAATATCTATCTATCTATCTATCTATCTATCTATCTATCTATCTATCTATCTATCTATCTATCTATTATATAGTGCCTTTAATTCTATCTATCTATCTATCTATCTATCTATCTATCTATCTATCTATCTATCTATCTATCTATCTATTATATAGTGCCTTTTTTCTATCTATCTATCTATCTATCTATCTATCTATCTATCTATCTATCTATCTATCTATCTATCTATCTATTATATAGTGCTTTTTCTATCTATCTATCTATCTATCTATCTATCTATCTATCTATCTATCTATCTATCTATTATATAGTGCTTTTCATATCTATCTATCTATCTATCTATCTATTATATAGTGCCTTTTTTCTATCTATCTATCTATCTATCTATCTATCTATCTATCTATCTATCTATCTATCTATCTATCTATTATATAGTGCCTTTTTTCTATCTATCTATCTATCTATCTATCTATCTATCTATCTATCTATCTATCTATCTATCTATCTATTATACATGGTTTACCTTCCTTTCCCCTACAGATTTGACCTTTTTAGGTGGGCTCTGAACTCCGCTTGGCTGAGATGCCACATTTCTAGAGAAGTTTACGCCAATTAGTGGTTGTCAATTTATGCTGTGCTAATGAAACGTGTGCGTACATTGGAGCCCACGTGTCAAAGGTCCATCACGTTTTTTTTAACCTTCCACCCTTTCGACATTAATTATCTTCGATCATCAGAGAGACGAGAATGTTTGGTCGAGGAGGTTGACTGCCATCCATGACAAGTCACTAAAGATAAATAAGCCGTGCCTGCCCTCTGATTGTCGGATCACTAATCGTTAAATGTCATCCAATTGAAATTCATCTTTTTCTCCTGAGGTTTTATTTCTGTGAGCAGAGCCCATGAAATATGATTAAAAGATCGTCAGGCTAATTACCGTCACTTTAACTTTAATGAGCAGCTCAACGTCGCCCAAGTCTTTGCCTTCTTCAGACACCACAAAGGTGTTTGGCTGCAAAGCTCTGAAATGCACAGTAAAGATGACATTAGGAGCTCCGGTGAGACACTGGGTGGATGTGTCCTTCTTCACTCTCATTTGCTTCGGCCTTTGTATAAGTTATCTTCAGATAATAAAAAGAAGAATAATTTTTTACTTTTCTATTGCACTTTTCTCATCACTCAAAGCACTTCACATAGGGAGTCGGGAGTCACTTCATGTTCAGGTCAGGTTAGGTTGGGGCACCTGCACTGGCACAATGCATCACTGCACCCAGCACACGATGAAACAGCTCGGGATCCTGCTGGGTAAAAGCAGACTCGCAGTCCAGTGCCACCCTCTGGAAATCTGACACAGCCGGGTGTTACGTAGGCAACCCCTTTGCCTGGTCCAGCCACTCGGGTCCTCAACAATGAGCTGGATCAACCTCGGGTAATCGCACCACATGGCCATAGTGCCGTAACTAACACTCCCTGACAATGCAGGTCATGTGCCTCATTCAGGACCCTGTAAGTCAAACCAGCAGTACCTCAGAATTCTCTGAAAAGACACAGGTGTCCAGTCTCAGGTCACTGGATTGCGTCCATGTCCCACAAACAGGGAGCTCTAACGACTTGGACCTTCGTCCATTTGCAGATATTGGGAGTGCCACACACCCCTTTTCAGCAACCTCATGAACCCCCCATACTCTCCCAATCTGTCTACTGACTTCATAGGAAGAGGCACCAAAATCATGAATGACCTCTCAACGAGGTCGACACTCTCTCTGCAGACAGTCACACTGCTGATGGCCGTGCCCAAGAGGTCATTAAAGGCCTGGATGTTGTTTATTTTTTTTAAAAGAGTGGAAAACTCATAATGTGCCTCATTGGGGACTCCTTCCATCCACTAATGTGTAGCATCCACCTGGATGACGCAACGGCAGCCATTATGTGCCAGTCCACTCATCACACATTAGCTATTAGGTGGTGGTTATGAGAAAGATGGCCAATCAGAGAAAGGGGGTGATTAGGGGGCCAGAAAGACTAGGCCATGGTGGGCACTTTATTCTTGACATTAGTTTACACCTTACTCTTTACAACGGATGCCCTGGGATTTTTATGACCACAGAGAGGCAGGACCTCAGTTTTATGTCTCATGGAAAGGCTGGTAACGTTTTTACAGCAGAGTGTCCCCCCATCACTGCACTGTCCTGGGGGGGGGGCGAAAAAGACAGAAAGTTAGACATTATATAGACAGAGAAAATTGAAAGGCACTATATGATAGATAGACAGAAATGAAAGGTGCTATATTAAATAGATAGATAGATAGAAATGAAAGGCGCTATATTAGATAGATAGATAGATAGATAGATAGATAGATAGATAGATAGATAGATAGATAGATAGATAGATAGAAATGAAAGGCGCTATATTAGATAGATAGAAATTAAAGGCACTATATTAGATAGATAGATAGATAGATAGATAGATAGATAGAAATTAAAGGCACTATATTAGATAGATAGATAGAAATGAAAGGCACTATATTAGATAGATAGATGGAAATGAAAGGCGCTATATTAGATAGATAGATAGATAGAAATGAAAGGCGCTATATTAGATAGATAGATAGATAGAAATGAAAGGTGCTATATTAGATAGATTGAAATTAAAGGCACTATATTAGATAGATAGATAGATAGAAATGAAAGGTGCTATATTAGATAGATAGAAATTAAAGGCACTATATTAGATAGATAGATAGATAGATAGATAGATAGATAGATAGAAATGAAAGGCGCTATATTAGATAGATAGATAGATAGATAGATAGATAGATAGATAGATAGATAGATAGAAATGAAAGGCGCTATATTAGATAGATAGATAGATAGAAATTAAAGGCACTATATTAGATAGATAGATACAATACAATACAGTTTATTTTTTTATAGCCCAAAATCACACAGAAAGTACCGGAATGGGCTTTAACAGGCCCTGCCTCTTGAGAGCCCCCCCAGCCTGGACTCTCTGAGAAGATACAAAAAAACTCCCAAAAAAAACCTTGTAGGGAAAAATGGAAGAAACCTTGAGAAAAGCAGTTCAAATAGAGACCCCTTTCCAGGTAGGTTGGGCGTGCAGTGGGTGTCAAAAGAAGGGGGTCAATACAATACAATACAATACACAGAACAGAACAAATCCTTAATACAGCATAATAATAAAAATTTTACAAGTACGGAGCTGAATTTAACAGTAGATGATATCACATAATAAGATTTGGATATTTTTAGAGTCCTGGAGACCTCATCCATCAAGCTGCCTCCCCATTTGGCCATTCCACGGCTGAAACGTTGCTCGTCCAGCCAATCTGATGAAAGGACCTCTCTTTCCCATTATTCCAGAGATCCTCCATCAGGAATGACTTTACTTTAGGCAGGCAAACAACTTGGCAGGTGGGCCGTGGCACCAATTGCCACATTTGAGTACCGAGAACAGAAACAGAACAGGTGAGGGTTAGTATTGAATTCTAACTATCATGTTACTTATGTTTTAGTGCTAATAACTAACAACAGAGATGCAGTCTGTACAGTTAATCAGCAGCTCTAGTTAGGGTGTGCTAAACTGAAGTTGTGAGTCTTCAGCCGAGATTTAAAAGCTGAGACCGAAGGGGCATCTGTTATAGTAGCAGGCAGACCATTCCACAGTTTAGGGGTCCTGTAACTAAACGCTCGACCTCCCCCTGTTATTTTATTAATCCTTGGAATCATAAACAGACCGGCATCTTGAGATCTTAATGTGCGCTTGCTGAGAGGGAACCGTAGTGGTGTGTGGGAGGAATGACGTCTTCGTAGGGAAACCAGGAAGGGACAGAATGCGGAAGTGGTTACATGTTGTTGTCCAGGCGTCCAGGATTTTATGGCGGCGCTGAGTCTGTCTTTCTATGGGAACAAAAGAAAAGAAAGGTTAGTGCCTCGCCTTGATCCCCTGGCGCGATGTGATACGCGGCTCGTCAGGTCTTTCCGCGGCTCCTTATGCACGCGTGCTTGACAAAGCCCAGACCCATCGGGTCGGGCGGTCCGAACCAAGAGGTCATGGACCCGGGAGAGAGCATCAGCATTGGCCTGCAAGTTGCCGCGACGATAAGTGATGGTAAACTTGTACAGCTGTAGGTCCAAAAACCACCTGGTGACCCAGGGATTCGATTCCTTGTGCACAGCCATCCACTGGAGGGCGGCATGGTCAGTCACGAGAGTGAACTCCCGCCCCAACAGGTAGTATCTCAGGTGTATAACCGCCCACTTGATCGCCAAGGCTTCTCTTTCCACCGCAGAATATCTGGTCTCCCGGTCCAGCAGTTTCCGGCTCAGGTAGCACACGGGGTGCTCGGCACCGTCGATGCTCTGGCTCAGCAAAGCGTCTAGACCTGTGTCCGAAGCATCAATCTGGAGGATAAATGGGAGAGAAAAGTAAGGGGTTCTTAGTATCGATGCCGTGGTTAGGGCCGTCTTTAGGTTGTCCCATACAATATATACTAGAGCCCTTTTCCTCGTTAAGTTTGTCAAGGGTGTGGCTCTCTCGCAGAAACGGGGTACAAACCGGCGGTAGTAACCCGCTAACCCCAAGAAGGCTTGCACCTGTTTCTTGGTCGTCGGACGTGGCCATTCCAGGATGTCTTTAATTTTAGATCATTGTGGTTTCACCAGCCTTCCGCCCGCTAGGTAGCCTAAGTATTTGGCCACATCAAACCCAAAATAGCACTTGCAGGGATTGATATGGAGGCCAGCCTTCGCTAGTGTGGAGAGGACGGCATAAACGTGCAAGATATGTTCCTCCAAGGTGCCGGAATAGATGACCACGTCATCCAAGTAGGCGGCACAATAGGACTGATGGGCCTTTAGCACTCTATCCACCAGACGCTGGAAGGTCGCCGGGGCTCCGTGCAGCCCAAATGGGAGGACCTTATATTGCCAATGCCCGCTAGTGGTGCTGAAGGCGGTTTTCTCTTTAGCGGATGCCGCTAAGGGAACTTGCCAGTACCCTTTAGTCATATTCAGGGTAGTCCGGTAATGAGCCATACCTAAGCGTTCAATGAGCTCATCTACTCGGGGCATAGGGTAGGCATAAAATTTAGAGACCTGATTAAGACGTCTAAAGTCATTACATCATCTCCAGGAACTGTCAGACTTAGAAACGAGGACGGTGGGACTGGACCAGGGGCTGTGGCTTTCTTCGATAATATCCATATCAAGCATTCTCTGTACTTCCAGCTCCACTTCGGCCCGTTTTGCCTCCGGGAGGCAGTAGGGGCGTTCCCTGATCACCACCCCCTGGTCCGTCACTATGTCGTGCTCAATCCACGCGTTGCGCCCCGGTGTCTCACTGACTACCTCCGGAACCGACAGGATCACAGACTCCAGCTCCTGTCTTTGGGGGGCCATCAAATTAGGTCTGAGATTAAGGGTGGTTTTTCATGAGAAAAGGGAGAGGGTGCTAGTCGTGTGAGGGCAGTCTTCCCAGTCCCTCCAAGGTTTCAGCAAGTTTACATGGTAAACCCTCTCACTTGGTCAACAGTTCGGTTGTTTCACTAAATAGTCGACGAGCCCCTTTCTCTCCTTTATCTCGTATGGGCCCTGCCAATGGGCTAACAATTTGGAGTGGGAGGTAGGCACGAGCACCATCACATGATCCCCCGGCTGAAACTCTTGGAGAGTGGTGTTACGGTTGTAGTTACGCGCCTGCGCGGCTATTAGAAATAACATAGTATATCCCTCCAACACTAAGGATCCCCCTAAACCCCAACATCCTGTTATAAACAAATTAAACTCTTTCACTAGGATAGATTTACCTGATTTACAAAAAATAATATCTCAATTAAAACCCTCCACCTGTGTCCTTGACCCGATACCAACAAGGTTTTTCAAAGAAGTATCAGGCGTGCTAATTGATAATGTTCTTGACATAGTAAATTCGTCACTAGATACTGGGGTCTTCCCAGACTGTCTTAAGACTGCTGTAGTTAAACCCCTACTTAAGAAACATAATCTTGACCCTCAGCTCTTGAAAATTTTAGACCCATCTCTAACTTGCCCTTCTTAAGTAAAGTTCTAGAGAAGGCAGTCATTATGCAGTTAAATGACCACCTAAATAAACCTGCTATTCTTGATAAATTTCAGTCAGGTTTTAGAACAAATCACAGCACAGAAACTGCACTCGTTAAAGTAGTAAATGACTTGCGTGAAATGCAGACAGAGGCCATTTATCTGTTCTCATCCTCTTAGATCTGAGTGCTGCATTTGACACCATTGATCACAACATTCTTAGAAATCGCCTTAGTCAATGGGTGGGCCTCTCTGGCAGTGTCTTAAATTGGTTTGAATCCTACCTGACAGGGAGAAAATATTTTGTTAGTTGTGGGAATTACAACTCGAAGACACATGATATCCAATATGGTGTTCCACAAGGCTCTATCCTGGGTCCGCTGTTATTCTCAATCTACATGCTTCCGTTAGGTCAGATTATCTCAGGGCACAACGTGAGCTACCACAGCTATGCTGATGACACACAGCTGTACTTATCAATAGCACCTGATGACCCCGATTCTATTGATTCACTAACACAATGTCTGACTTGTATCTCAGAATGGATGAATAGTAATTTTCTCAAGTTAAATAAAGAGAAAACTGAAATTTTAGTGATCAGCAATAATGGATACAATGAGGCTATTAGAAATAAACTGGATACATTAGGATTAAAAGTCAAGACGGAGGTAAAAAGCTTAGGGGTGATTGTTGACTGTAATCTGAATTTTAAATCACATATTAATCAGATCATTAGGACAGCATTTTTCACTTAAGAAACATAAGTAAAGTTAGACCTCTTTATCACTGAAAGATGCTGAGAAATTAGTTCACGCGTTTGTTTTCAGTCGACTAGATTACTGTAACGCACTCCTCTCAGGACTACCCAAAAAGATATAAATCTTTGCAACTAGTGCAGAATGCAGCTGCTAGAATCCTAACTAGGAAAAGAAAATCAGAACACATTTCTCCAGTTTTGATGTCACTACACTGGTTACCTGTGTCATTCAGAATTGACTTTAAAATTCTGCTTATGGTTTATAAAGCCTTAAATAATCTCGCCCCATCTTATATATCGGAATGTCTGACACCTTATATTCCAAATCGTAACCTCAGATCCTCAAATGAGTGTCTCCTTAGAATTCCAAGAACAAAACTTAAAAGAAGTGGTGAGGCGGCCTTCTGCTGTTATGCACCTAAAATCTGGAATAGCCTGCCAATAGGAATTCACCAGGCTGATACAGTAGAGCAGTTTAAAACACTGCTGAAAACACATTACTTTAACATGGCCTTTTTATAACTTCATTTTAATCGTAATTTAACTTAATCCTGATACTCTGTATGTTCAATTCATCATAACAACTATTCATGGTGGCTCTAAAATCGGTACTGACCCCTACTCTCTTTTCTGTTTCTTTTTCCGTTTCTTTGTGGTGGTGGCCTGCGCCACCTCCACCTACTCAAAGCTTCATGATGCTCCAACAATGATGGACGGATTAAAAGGAAGAAGTCTACGTGACCATCATCATCATCAAGCCCTTCCGTGAGAACCCTAAATCCAAAGAGGACTGTTTCATTTATGTTAGGTAGAATGCCCAGAGGGGACTGGGCGGTCTCATGGTCTGGAATCCCTACAGATTTTATTTTTTCTCCAGCCGTCTGGAGTTTTTTGTTTTTTCTGTCCCCCCTGGCCATTGAACCTTACTCTTATTCGATGTTAATGTTGATTTATTTTTTTATAATTATGTCTTTCATTTTTCTATTCTTTAATATGTAAAGCACTTTGAGCTACTGTTTGTATGAAAATGTGCTATATAAATAAATGTTGTTGTTGTTGTTTTAGAAGGGGCCGTAGTTTATTCATTCTTTTGCGCAGTTAGCGACGTATTCCAAAATATTGGTGGAGGGAAGCACCTCCCCTTCCCATCCTTCTTTGACAATGTCCAAATGCCCCGGGGTTGGCGGCCGTATAAGAGCTCAAAAGGGGAAAACCCTGTGGAGGCTTGAGGCACTTCCCGATAGGCAAAAAGGACAAGGAGTAAAAGTTGGTCCCTGTTCCTACCGTCCGCGTTGACTACCTTGTGGAGCATCTGTTTGAGCGTTTGATTAAACCGCTTGACCAACCCATCCATCTGGGGGTGGTATACAGAGGTTTTCAGATGCATCATTCGGAGTAACTTGGCAACCTCCCTGAACATATCTGAAGTAAAGGGGGTACACTGGTCCGTGAGGACTTCTTTGGGTATTCCCACTCTGGAGAAGAGGGCTACCAATTACCGTGCAACGTTTTTTGTGGTAGCGGAGCGCAAGGGAACCGCCTCTGGGAACCAAATTGCGTAATCCTCCATGACCAAGATATATTTATGGCCATGTGTCGAAGGCATCAGGGATCCTACTAGATCGATTCCAATCCTTTCCAAGGTAATATCAATGAGGGGGATTGGGACAAGAGGAGCGTGGTCCTGCCGGGGTATCTGACATAACTGACAGTCTGGGCACGACTGGCAGAAACGTCGGACCTCCTTGTTAATCCCGGACCAATAGAACTGGAGCTTTATCCTCTCCAGCGTTTTCTCGGCACCGAGGTGGGCGCCAAGGAGGTGGGTGTGAGCCAGTTCACAGACCTCCTGTCAGTAGGTCCATGGGACAGCTTCCATGCCTCACCTTCGTGATCCGCGACTCAATACAACAGATCATTGTCGAGGACGAAGTAGGGTCCAGGTGGTATGGGAGCGTCTGGCGGGCTGCCATCCACCAAAACTCTAGCATTCCGGGCAAACTTTAGAGAGTCTTCATTCCATTGCTCTCTTTTAAATGACGCTGGGGTGGACTTAAATTGGAACTCGGCCAGGTTTAAAGGATCCACTGGAGCCGGAGGGTTGTCAACAACCGGTCCAGGTTGTACTTCCGGGTCGAGGTCCGTTTGACAAAAATACATCCCCCCAGATCCCAGTGTCATCAGTAGCCTCCGAGCTGCATGGCGTGGGAGCCGCGGGGTCGGTGCCCTGCCCACTCATAGTGAAACCCAACTCGGCGACAGGAGTGGCAGTTATGCGACCACATTCACTTTCACACCAGTCTTGTCCTAAGATAACTGGAAAGGGTGGATCGGGTAACACAGCCACTGAGAGGCGTCTCGGGACACCCTTCCAGGTTATGTAGCAACTCGTGGACCTATAGGACTGGGTCTTACCGTGTACACATGTCACATTTACGTGCTGAGGCAGCCACTGTCGCAGTAGAATAAATCGGCGAGCAACAATGATAATGTTACTCCCAGAATCGAAAAGTGCCCATTAACCAAAACCATTCCCATGTTAGGGACAGCCAGGGGATTAGACACAGCACAATACCACTCTCCTCTGACCCAGGAGCAGTCCATCATCTCAACGTTCTGCGGACAAGCGGGAAGGGTGTGCCTGACCTCGCCACACTTGAAACAGCAAGGCAAAGTCAGGAGTTTCTCTCTTGGTTTAGTGGGGGTCTCTTGCGTCCGGTGGTGGGGCTCAGGGACAGTGACACGCACCTATCGGAGACTGCGAGCAGACCTCTCCGGTCCCCCAACTCGGTTCACCGCCAGCTGACGCTCCATTATGTCCAATAGGCTTTTCATATCCTGGAATGGGTGTCGTCGGACCTGCTGGGCGAGAAAGTCTGGCATGGCGTTAATAAAGCCTTCACAGGCTACTTGCTCTACTATTTGCCGACCCTGATTGATGCTTGGCCTCAGCCAGTGCCCCATTTTGCCTCAGAATTTGAAACCCTGGGCTGGGACCGGGAGATCGGGGTCATATCGCCAGTGCCTCCATTCACTTGCCTGCTGGTCCGACGTGACGCCGTAGCGGCTCAGGATCTCAGCCTTTAGGAGGTCATACTGGGCAGCTTCCTCAATGGCGAGGTCGTGATAGGCCTTCTGCGTGATGCCCTTCAAGTACGGTGCTATAATAGAGGCCCACTCCGTATGCGGCCACAGATTCCTCGTGGCCGTCCTCTTGAATGTAGAAAGGTATGCCTCGTGCCTCTCAGCGAGGCAGATGACATCAAGTGGAGGAGGATGAGGCCGTGCGGGCTCTGGTCTAGCTACTTCAGCTGGTCTCCGCCAACTCCTGCTTCGTGGCGGTCAGCTCCAGCTGCAGGGTTTGAAGCTGGGATGGCAGGTTATTCAGAACCGCATTGAGGTCCTGTCCTTCGGACATTTTTCGGACAGATGAATCCTGCCGGCTACGCTACTGTAATAAGAACACAAGGACAGGTCAAGGTTTGGGGTTTCCGGCCCCGTATACTGTAAAGAACAAAAACAAAGTATTTTTCAACAATCTGTACAGGCGCTATGCTTTGACAGTAGGTCATAGCATCACATAGTCTCCGTTTGTAGAGGGGAACTTAAATAAGGACGGACTGGAAATTGAATGGCATGCTGAGAGGGAACCGTAGTGGTGTGTGGGAGGAATGACGTCATTGTAGGGAAACCAGGAAGGGACAGAATGAGGAAGTGGTTACATGTTGTTGTCCAGGCGTCCAGGATTTTATGGCAGCGCTGAGTCTGTCTTTCTAAGGGAACAAAACAAAAGAAAGGTTAGTGCCTCGCCTTGATTCCCTGGCCCGATGTGATACACGGCTCGGCTGGTCTTTCCGCGGCTCCCTATGCGCGCTTGCGTGACAATAGATAGATAGATAGATAGAAATGAAAGCCACTATATTAGATAGATAGATAGATAGATAGATGTGAAAGGTGCTATATAATATCTAGATTATCGGCAATCCCAGAAGTATACAGCACTGAAGTATTTTTAAAAGTCTCCATTTGTAAGGGTATGAAAGTAGTTGTAGGGTGTAAAAGAGGTAAAAGCGGCGGTGAGTTTAAGTGAAATATGTCATGCCATAGCGATCAACATGAAGGCAGAAGGTGAGCAAAGGTCAGCAAAGGTCAATCCTGAGGAGAAGTGCCAAGAAACAGTCAGCGGCAGAAGGCAGGACGTAGTGCTTTGGTGGTGCCACAAAGGTACAGGAGCTATCCAAGCTGCAGTAACACAAGAGACAGACAGCGCCAGTGTTTTGGGTCACCTTGCAGCAAACCCCATATAATCGAATTATCAAAAATTTAACCAAAAATTAATTGTAAACGCAAAGCAAACCTTCCTCAGGCTTGCAATCTCTCAGGCTGACTGCCCAAGATGGCGCCTCTTCCGGTTATGAGGAGTCCTAGCAGGAAGAGGTGGGTCCAGGTGGGTGGACCATGGAGGTGAGAGAAGTGTGAGTCTGCACTTCTGCAGACCGAGGGGCAGAGAGAGAGAGACCATTATCACACAGTACCAACCCCTGGATCGTAGGAGAATTACCAACACCTGAGCCTTTAAACTTCCTTCCATGTGTACCCGCATGACACCCTTGGTTGGGTGCGTAGCTTTTTCTTTTATGGTTTCCATGTAATTATCCCTCACTCATGTTTCACTTATAAATGCATAAAATAAATAACTTGACAGAATTCTCAGATTATAAATTTCCTCCAAGTCCTGTACATTGAAATCCCAGTCCACTCAGATGTGTGAATGCTAGAAGATTCTTAAAATGATGTTTATCTTCAATACAATGACTTTTTGTTTGGTTGGAACAAACAGCATTTATGAAAATGATTTAAAAGGAACAAAAAAAATAAATAAAATAAAACGGGTACAACCAGTTTGCTCAAAGCAACTGTAACTGGTGGAAACGAATCCAAACACCATAAATCAAAACGCTCACAGGCCAAAAAATGCAAGTCCGGCTCCGGTGAAGAGGCGCGCCAGCAAACTGAGGTGTGAGTCAATAAGTAAATTGGAAGAAGGCATCCGAACTGTTAGTGCTGCCCACCTCGACTCAACCTCAAAGTAAATTTATGATACTGCCAGGCACCCGTTCTGCATGTATTTTATAAAAATATGGGGTGGGGAGCAAAATTTATAGATGACAACACAGACGATAATCCAATAATAACAATAGCACTAATAATAACAATAATGGTAATTATCAGACTGGCGTAGCCTAAAGAGACACTGACGCGACTAAATAAACTGAAGCAACCAACACAGCAAGAGGACTGCAGCCTCCACCCTCCGTTGTTCATCACCACCTACAACCTGCCCACACTGTTTTCTCTCGGGATGCTAAAAACAGATCTCCATAGTCCCTTTGCTAGAAAAAACTCTGACTTTGTGCAGTGATTGTATGGCGGCACCGTATTATTTGCATATATAGATGGGAATTGGTAAACAGGATGAGTAAATGTTTAAAGATAATTATTGCACTACAATAAACCTTAATGTGTTTCTTTATGATTTATGAGGTTGCATAGTAAGAGTATAATTATGCTGTCACCGTCACCGTCAGCTATGTCTTACGCTGCTTGTTTAAATAGATTGAGGGCTACAGGGAAAGAGCTGAGCCTTTACAGGAGATGAAGAGGAGACCTGACTGAAGTGTTTAAAATGCTGAAGGGCATTAGTCCAGTGGATCAAGACGGTGACTTTAAAATGAGTTCATCAAGAACACGGGGACACCGCTGGGAACTTGTGAAGGGGAAATTTCACACAAACATTAGGAACTTTTTCTTTACACAGAGAACGACAGACACTTGGAATAAGTGACCAAGTAGTGAGGTGGACAGTAAGACTTTAGGAACTTCCAAAACTCGACTTGATGTTATTTTAGAAGAATGAAGTGTCCCCCACACTATGCGACTCTTCAATTCCACCCGGGGGAGTAAATGCGAACATTAATTTTATTTAAATTTTTTTTTTCATTTTTATTACTATTTAATTTAATATTGTTTCTTTGTATCAGTATACTGCTGCTGGATTATGTGAATTTCCCCTTGGGATTAATAAAGTATCTATCTATCTATCTATCTATCTATCTATCTATCTATCTATCTATCTATCTATCTATCTATCTACTGTATCTATCTATCTATCTATAAGACTGGTGAGCTTTTAATTGTTGTCATCTAGATGGTTTTAAAATTCTATAGCAGATGTCTCTTATTTAAGTTTTATGTGTGGAGTACAAGTCACAGGAGGTTCTGCTCAAGCTTTATAACACACTGGTGAGACCTCATCTGGAGTCCTGGGTGCAGTTTGGGTCTCCAAATTACAAAACGGACATAGCAGCACTAGAAAATGTCCAGAGAAGAGCGACTAGGTTGAATCAGGGCTACAGGGGATGAAATTTAATGTCAGTAAATGTAAAGTATTACAAATAGGATGAAAAATGCGAGGTTTGAATACACAATGGGCGACCAGAAAATCGAGAGTCCACCTTATGAGAAGGATTTAGGAGTCGTAGTGGACTCTAAGCTATCGACTTCCCGACAGTGTTCAGAAGACATTAAGAAGGCTAACAGACTGTCAGGTTATATAGCGCCTTGATGTGTGGAGTACAAGTCACAGGCGGTTCTGCTCAGGCTTTATAACACACTGGTGAGGCCTCATCTGGAGTCCTGTGTGCAGTTTGGGTCTCCAAATTACAAAAAGGAAATAGCAGCACTAGAGAAGGTCCAGAGAAGAGTGACTAGGCTGATTCAGGGCTACATGGGATGAGTGATGTGGAAAGATTAAAAGAGCTGAGCCTTTAGAGTTTAAGGAAAAGATGAAAAGGAGACCTGACTGAAGTGTTTAAAATGATGAAGGGAATTAGTGCAGTGGATCAACACGGTGACTTTAAAATGAGTTCATCAAGAACATGGGGGCACAGTTAGAAACTTGTTAAGTGGAAATTTGACACCAACATTAGGAAGTTTCTCTTCACACAAAGAAACATCGACATGAGGAATAAGTGACCAAGTAGTGTGGTGGACAGGAGGACTTCAATGACCTATGAAACTCGCCTTGATGTCTGAGCATTGAAAGTACAACTTATATGAAGCATTTAGGAGTCATAGTGGACTCTAAGCTATCGACTTCCTGACAGTGTTGAGAAGCCATTAAGAAGGCTAACAGAATGTCAGGTTATATAGCGCCTTGATGTGTGGAGTACAAGTCACAGGAGGTTCTGCTCAGGCTTTATAACACACTGGTGAGGCCTCAGCTGAAGTCCTAAGTACAGTTTTGGTCTCCAGGCTACAAAAAGGACATAACAGCACAAGAGAAGGTCCAGAGAAGAGCAACTTGGCTGATTCCAGGGCTACAGGGGATGAGTTATGAGGAAAGATTAAAAGAGCTGAGCCTTAAAGAGATTAAGAGGAGACCTGACTGAAGTGTTTAAAATGATGAAGGGAATTAGTCCTGTGGATTAACATGGTGACTATAAAATGAGTTCATCAAGAACACGGGGACACAGCTGGGAACTTGTGAAGGGGAAATTTCACACCAACATTAGGAAGATTTTCTTCATACAGAGAACCACAGACATGTGGAATAAGTGACCAAGTAGTGTGGCAGACAGGAGGACTTTAGGGTCTTTCAAAACTCAACTTGATGTTATTTTGGAGGAGTTAAGTGGACAGGACTGGCGAGTTTTGTTGGGCTGAACAGCCTGTTCTTGTCCAGATTGTTCTAATGTTGTAATGTTGTAGAGAATCACCCATTTTAAAATGTGAGTATTTGTTCGTTACATTGCAGGTTTTTCTTGTCAATCTTTTAAAAGAAATGTAAAATGTTGAACTCGTATAGGAAGCCAGCCAATTGGGCCCAACGTCACGAGTTAAGTGTTGATTTTTCCGACTGATTCTTTCAGTCCAGCTTTTCAGTAATCAAATCCACCCTACAAAATTCTTACAATTGTCCATCCATTCATTATCGAACCCGCTATACCCTATCTACAGGGTCACGGGGGTCTGCTGGACCCAAACCCAGCCAACACAGGGCACAAGGCAGGAAACAAACCCCGGGCAGGGCGCCATGCCCACCGCAGGGCTCTTACAATTGTGAATCTGCTAATTATCATTAAACTACTCCACATGTTATTCCACCCTGTAATGGTTGCTCTCTCGCATCTTCAGGTTTCTATGAATAGGTTTCAGATTGATGATCTCGTTGAAGGCCTCTTTGAGCAATGGCGAGCTGACACAATCTGGTGCTGAAGTCAGCATGGCACTGGTATTCTTGGCTGTCTATTAGGTTGCATTTTTTTTGAGGAATAAGTTTTTATTAATTTTACATATTCAGGATTGACAGCCATCCACAGTCAAATTGGATTTGAATTGCTTGCAAAAATTAAGGTATGAACCAAAAATTAATTTGAGACCCTTTTAACTGTGGTGTGAAACTGCAGCAACAGACAGCACTCAAACGGAGACATTATAGACGTTCAGCATTTCTCTTAGCACTGCTATATCCATCAGCACTGTGATAGCCAGTCTAACTTTCCAAACTGTGGTGTGCTGGACTGGTATCATCATCTACCTAAACAGCAGACTGATTAAGAGGGTAGGCTCAGTTATGGGACCCCCTGAAGGTCCTAGAGGAGAAGAGAATGAAAACAAAAGTGAGCGCCATTATGAACAAAGCTGCACATTCTCTCTGTGACACACCAGTCCTCGTGACTGAGGACTTTCAGCCAAGGAATCATTCATCAGAAGTGGGTCAAGAAACAAGACGGGGGGTCCTTTATACCAACGACAACACATCAGCATAGATAGATAGATAGATAGATAGATAGATAGATAGATAGATAGATAGATACTTTATTAATCCCAAGTGGAAATTCCCATACTCCGGCAGCAGCATACTGATAAAGAAGAATATTAAATATCAGAGTGATAACAATGCAGGTATAACAGACAATAACTTTGTATAATGTTAACGTTTACCCCCCCGGGTGGAACTGAAGAGTCGCATAGTGTGGGGTCTCCTCAGTCTGTCAGTGGAGCAGGACGGTGACAGAAGTCTGTCTCTGAAGCTGCTCCTCTGTCTGGAGATGATCCTGTTCAGTGGATGCAGTGGATTCTCCATGATTGACAGGAGTCTGCTCAGCGCCCGTCGCTCTGCCACGGATGTCAAACTGGCCAGCTCCGTGTCTACAATAGAGCCTGCCTTCCTTACCAGTTTGTCCAGGCGTGAGGCGACCCTCTTCTTTATGCTGCATTCCCAGCACACCACCGCGTAGAAGAGGGCGCTCGCCACAAGCGTCTGGTAGAAAACATCTGCAGCATCTTATTGCTGATATTGAAGGATGCCAGCCTTCTAATGAAGTATAGTCGGTTCTGTCCTCTCTTGCACAGAGCATCAGTATTGGCAGTCCAGTCCAATTTATCATCCAGCTGCTCTCCCAGGTATTTATAGGTCTGCACCCTCTGCACAGTCACCTCTGATGATCACGGGGTCCATGAGTGGCCTGGGCCTCCTAAAATCCACCACCAGCTCCTTGGTTTTGCTGGTGTTCAGGTGTATGTGGTTTGAGTTGCACCATTTAACAAAGTCCTTGAAAGTCCTCCTCCTGCCCACTCCTGATGCAGCCCACCATAGCAGTGTCGTCAGTGAACTTTTGAGAGCTTGCGTATTTAAAGATATCTTTAAATGATCTGCAGATATCTTTAAATGTATTACAGATACAGTGGAACCTTGGTATACGTCCTTAATCCGTTCCAGACCCTTTGACTTATACCAAACAGGACGTATACCAAACAAATTTTTCCCATAAGTAATAATGGGAAAATGATTAATTCGTTCCCATGAAAAAAAAAAATCCTATTGGCATATTATACATTGATGGGGTTGTATAAAATAATTTAAACACTGCTTAATACTAAAATACATAAATACAAAAGCAATTAGATGAAATAAATGAAAATTTTACCTCACTTTACTTTTTAATAACACCTTTGTTTTTCACAATCGTAGATACCGTCGTTTTTGGCAAACGGTATGCAGCAGCCAAGTCCCGGATACGCATGCCACCTTCATACATTTCAACAATCAATTCAAATTTACATGAAAAAAACACAAAATCACGTTGTGACGATGCAGGTTTGCTGTATGCTCCCATCTGCTGCCGGGGAGCCCTTGAATCCTACGCCGTCGGTAATGTGCCTCGCTGCTAACCTCATCGGTAACAACAAAGCAAGAGGATGGTGAAAAAGTGCAAAGTGCTTTTATTAAAACAATTAACAAAACAAGGTGTTCAAATTAAAGTGCAGTCTCCAAAGTTCCAATAAATAATCCATAAAATCAGAAGTGAAATGTGGAGGTTAAAAACAATAGAAAAAAGTCTTCTTAAAAACAACGAAGTTAAGAGCAGGAAGCATTCTTTAAAAAAAACAAGAAGCCCGGTGCCTGCTTCCCAACTGGGAGTCGCCCTACTTGCAGCTGACCTTCGCTCTGCCTGCTTCAGCCACTTTATCCATGCGCGCTCGCTCTCCCGTTCTTTCTTTTTACTCCCTTCAAGCCAACTCGCGCTTCTGTTTATCAAGATAAGCAGCCCTCTCTCTCTCACTCACTCAACCTCCCGTCTTTTTTTTCTTTTTACTCCCCTTCTAGCTGATCAAGATAAGCAGCCCCAGGAACTAATCCTGAATGCGGACGGTCCCTTAAAAGTGCACTTTGGTGAGAAACGCCCACATCGTTAATCGCCCTGACAACCTTCAGCCACATAACCACCACGCCCCCTCACCAAGCTGCGAGCGCGGTGATTATTTATTTAGCTGGACTTTGACAGGAGCTGTGGACCCACTGTATCACACGTGAAAGTTCACAGAGAGTTATAGCGCGGGTTGTTCCCTGAATGCTAGCAACTGGCGCACTAACGCCGTGGGCAGTCGTGGCTTTGTCTCGAGAGAGGTAAACAAGGTTAGCACGCGAGGCGTATTCCAAACAAAGGTCGTATACCAAGCAAAATTTTTTCTGTCCAAACAGGACGTATACCAAGTTGGACTTATTCCAAATCAGACGTATACCGAGGTACCACTGATATCTTTAAATGAGCACTTGCATATTTACAGGTATCTTTAAATGCAAAGTGCTCATTTAAAGATATCAGTAACAACCTTGACCAAAATATTCTAACCCAAGGTGACATTTGTAGATATCTGTAATTGATTTGAAGATATCTGTAAATCATTTAGGCCTTGTTCACACGGGCGTTAAGTTTTTGGATAAACGAACTTGCTCTGAACGTCCTAGACGTTTATGTTGCATTTTGTGGTGGCGATCGATTGACTTCTACACCGGCGTTCGTTTGTCTCTGTCTAACGCCAGCCTGCAGCCCAAATTGTAGTTTGTGTGTTAACCTGTGGAGGCAGTGTCGGGAACTGGATATGAAAGGGTGCCTCCTTTCAATATGGACCATTTTGCTATGTTAGATATTAATCTTCTTGTTTTAAAATACTCGTAATACGGCGCGTAGGGAGAGAAAAAATCGCCGCTACTGGGTTCATCCTCTGACTGCACAACGTCGGGTTAAAGGAAGTTTTTTTGTGCTTTATGAAGAAATGCGAAAATTTCCGCGCAAGTTTTTTAATTACTGTCGGATGTCGGTTTCCACTTTTGATTGTCTGCTCAGCTGGTGCAATGCCACATTGCACGCCGATCAACCAGTATGCGACTTGGTGTTAGCCCCGAAGAGAGACTACTTGTCACTTTGAGGTAAGGAAACAGTAGTCGAGTGTGCGCTTACACCGGTGTTATGCACACTGAAATGCCCCCACCCCCCCCCACCCGCTCCTCCGAAGCGTAAAATAAACGCGCAGAAAACGAACTAGAAGCGGTTTCCTTGCGTTCGTTGGGTTTTGAACGCCAAGAAAAAGCTGCATGCAACGTTTTTTTGATGCCATATAAGCGCTGCGGACAAACGACGCCACCAAAGCCCGTGTGAACACTCTCATTGACTCCTACGTAGAAAACACTCGCCGCTTGATCCGCGCTCACCGAACGCTACGAACGTGAAAAAAACGCTCGATTTTAACGCCCGTGTGAACAAGGCCTAAAAGATATCTTTAATAGCATTTCATACAGATATCTTAATTGCATTTAGATATATCTTTAAATGTTTTCAAAATGATAATTTGGCTTGCCATACAACATATAATTGTGGCACAAAACTCGATTTGCAACAAATGCACAGGCAGCTGTTTACCATACAAAGGTAGGGTGAAACACTTAGTAGGACACCAGCTGCTCCTTAAACTTGCCCATATTGCACCTCTCTTTTTTTTTTTCTTTACTGGGCATAGCTGTGAAGCCCGTAAATGCGTTCAGATTCTAATGCAATAATAAAAATGAGTTTACTAATAAAATCGTGTGAATGTTTGAATACACTGGATTTCTGTTTGCATGTACTTGTTCTGTTCTGCTCCTGGTGCTTTCTGTGTGGTTCCCCAGGAGGCGGGGCCACCTGTCTATGACCGTCAAGGGGCTGCCTTAAGCCCTATAAAGGCTGAGGATACAAACAGTCCCTTGCGGTTCATTGAATGCACTGGCATTGATGAGCTCTTGTGATTGTTATTATTACGACACTTTTGGATTTTCCAAACTTTTCATTGCTTTGCTCTGTTTTTGACAGTTTTAGAAATCCAGACTTGTTTGCCCCTGAATTTTTAGAAAGGGCACTCCGTCTCTACTACTTGTGCCCTTTGGCACTTTTGTGCTGCAGACCATTTTTTGCGGAAAATCAATCATTTTATTTTACAAAGGTTCCTCATCTACCCTTTAAGTTTTTAAAAGGTGAAGCTCTGACAGGTCTTCTTTTCTCCTGGTGGGGCTTTTCGCAACAGTTTTCAGGATTTCATTAGGAAGCGCTCTCTGGGCCATGATATCGAGATTCTCAGGCAGATTTAGACCAGGAAACATTTGGGAACTTACCAAAGCCGAGACTGATGTTGAGTTTTGATCTGAGCTTTCCATGTTTCCGACGCATGTCTATGACAACAAAAGGGATCTTGGCAGGAATCTTTTTATCGCATATTCACGGTACGACTTTTCACAGGGTAAGGATCCGTTTTCTATTCACTTGGAAACTTTCTCAAATAAATCTGGAAGTACGAGAGGCAGTCAACAAGTTCCCAGAATTGTGATACAGTTACAACAGGTCTGGAATGGTTTCACCGTGTAGTATTTGCATTAGAGTAGTTTTTGCGTTTTGCAGCTAGCATATCTGAATATGCTGATTTCCCCAATTTGCACATGAACTTGATGTGAGCATGTTGCTCGAACTGCGACATTGCGCCAAATGACTATGCACACGCCTAACTCAAACGGTAATTAACTCTTCTAGGGCTAATTTTTTTTTTGCTTCTTTTCTCCCAGGGCTGAATATTTTTCCAAATACTAAAAATTTTTAAAAAAGAACACAAACCAATTGTTTAACATATCAAATCAACAAAAAATATTTACTTTTGACAAATGTTCCTGTCTTGCATGTTGCATGAGCCTGCATACTCTATGATTTCACATACATGTTACACAGCAAAGTCCTGTAACGTCTGATCTCGCTCAGAGCAGCCAATCGCATGCCTGGCCACGTTGCACTCCTTACAATACGAGTTACACTGGCGCCTCCCTTTCAATTGTCTGTTGCTGCACTTTGTCTACTGTTAGTGTGTACTGCAGAGAGACAAGTCACCCATGTGACATCGTGCCATGCCACTGCCACCAAGTTATCTGCCCGGATGAAAACTGTATTGTCACCTCTTTTCATCTTCAGCCTGTGAAGGCCTGTGTCTCCTGTTCACCCTCACTGTGCCACAAGCTCCAATCCCCCTGCTCTGTAGCTCCATGAACAATTCTGGTGATATACAGTGGTGTGAAAAACTATTTGCCCCCTTCCTGATTTCTTATTCTTTTGCATGTTTGTCACACAAAATGTTTCTGATCATCAAACACATTTAACCATTAGTCAAATATAACACAAGTAAACACAAAATGCAGTTTTTAAATGATGGTAATCAGGTCTGGGGGTGGCTACGAAAATTGAACTCAGGTGTGATACACCACAGTTAGGTTATTTTTGAACAAGGGGGCAATTACTTTTTCACACAGGGCCATGTAGGTTTAAATTTTTTTCTCCCTAAATAATAAAAACCATCATTTAAAAAC
Organism: Polypterus senegalus; assembly: GCF_016835505.1. Lineage (NCBI taxonomy): Eukaryota > Metazoa > Chordata > Cladistia > Polypteriformes > Polypteridae > Polypterus > Polypterus senegalus. The sequence continues at coordinate 6,380,086 of NC_053154.1, read as the reverse complement.
TGCATTTTGTGTTTACTTGTGTTATATTTGACTAATGGTTAAATGTGTTTGATGATCAGAAACATTTTGTGTGACAAACATGCAAAAGAATAAGAAATCAGGAAGGGGGCAAATAGTTTTTCACACCACTGTATAAAAATTGTCCAAATGTACACCACATGACCCGAATGTTCATAGCCCTGAAGCAGCTCCAGCACAACCTGATTTGTCAAGGGACAGTTCTCTCTTTGACGGGAATACTGTCCTGTATATGTGATGACTTTCAGGCAGAAACCAGAGTTTGCTTCTGCCAGTACACAATCCTCTATGCCATACTTTGTGGGCTTGTCTGGCATACATTGGCAGAAAAAAAGGTGTCCCTTATATTTTATCATAGATTCATGCAATGACAAATCACGGCCAGGCTGATAAAATTGTTTATATGTTGGTTCCACAATGTCAAGCAGGGGCTGAACTTTATACGTGGGGTTATAGCCTGGCTCACCCCTTGGGATTTTCTTCTGGTTATTACAGAAGTGAATAAAACTTTGCAGGATCACGTACCTATCATCACACGGCCTAACCTGTCCAAAGCCACCAGGAGACAAAGCACGTTTGGACCAATGCTCCCTGAAGTTATATCACCAGTCTAGTCCCATCTCTATTTGTAAGGCCACAAAGCCCTTCATCTCGTCTTTTGTTGTGGGTTTCTACGAGAATGCGGTGCAAGCACAGCCCGCGATTCAAAAAATTTCTCTGCCTACCTGTTTGTCTCGTCTGACAGTAGCTGAAAAGCAGCATCAGGAGAGAGCAGTCTGAAGTAGTCCAGTGGCTGGTAATCTGTCGTGTCCAACAGCGAGCCATGCCGTCTTGTGAAGTCCGGTAGCAAGTTTGGCTCTCACGGAGCAATGTCTGGGTATTCTTCCCACACGAACCTTACCGTAGTTGCGTCAGCTACGTGGAATGCGCTCAGCTGCCAGCCGATCAGCTGGGGTAGCATCGGCTGGTGTCCGATCAGCTGATGCCAGTTCCTCACTCTCTTGCTTGATCACCTGATCACTGTCAATAAAATCCGATTCTGAAAAATCAGAGTCCGACTCAGCGATAATGCGCAAAACATCGTCTATTGAGTATTTTATTTTCTGCACTTGCTTCATTCCCTCGTGAGATGTCGATGCCATCTTGCCTTTGTTTACATTTGTTTACATTTTGTAACTCACGCACATGGAAGGATTAGATGCCAAGTCAATGAGTCTAACATTCCTCCAAGCAGAGAGGGGATGCCTGTGACGTGACAGTGAGTTTTGTCACCATTAACAGCTGATTGTCGCCCTCTACCCCTCCTGTTGACAAAAGTCGACATCCGCCCTAATAGAGATAAAACAATACTACATGCCTAAACCAGTCCAGACCTGTGGTAACCGGTCTACAGACAAGCTGCGATCTCCTCCACAACAATGGTGCGGTATCTGATCTCTCACTCTCCTGCTATATCACCATTCCAGGAACTTTTGGACTGCCCCTCGTAAATCAAAGCAAAGCCAACCATGTGGCACGAAGCCCAAAGTGGACTTTGATTGCCTGGAGTTTCACTACCAAGGCCTGGACTGAGGATCCAATGTCCTGTTGCTTTGATATCTTCACAACAAATCTTGCCGACTACACCTCTGAAAAAGATTAGACCATTGGTCTCCAACCTTTTTTCTCCCTGAGAGCTAATTTGACAAAATGAAAATGGCCGATTGCTACTATATTTTTCTAATGTTTATTCTCATAGCTTATTTCAACCCAAAAGAACTGAATAAGCTTTTGAATGAACGTTTACAAAATGTTGGGGTCCACAACTCACATTTTGCATTTAAACATCACAAAAAATATTGAGTTCACCTGCAAGTGCATTTTATATGTCTGTATGCATTTTCTAGTGCAGGGGTGTCGAATTCCAGGCCTGGAGGGCTACAGTGGCTGCAGGTTTTCATTCTAACCCTTTTCCTAATCAGTGAGTAGTTTTCACTGCTAATTAACTCCTTTTCCATTCATTTCTATGTTAATTAATGTTGACTGTTTATTTTTTATTGTGTCTTCTATTTTTCTATTCATTTTGTAAAGCACTTTGAGCTACATTTTTTTGTATGAATATGTGCTATATAAATAAATGTTGATTGATTGATTGATTGATTTCAATAGCCCTATTTTTAACACTAGAATTAGTAGAGCCTACAAAAAAACTCGTAGATCTGTCCCACCATAAATCGCTTCTCACCTCTCCGTCAGCGTCTTTTGTCCTTTAAATGTGTTGATAAGCAGCAAACAGCAAGCAGCCTGCTATCACATCCACCACCGGCGCACAGTTTTCTCAGCTCAAGTCTGTTTACCTGCGTGTCAGTTGCTTGGAGTTTTATAGAGTGAGAAGTCAAGCAAAATGACACCTTTTATAAATACTATATTGTTATTTGAAAGACTTGCATTTCACGTGTCAGGGGTGCCCACACTTTTTTGGCTTGCGAGCTACTTTTAAAATAGCCAGGTCAAAATGATCTACCTACATTAAAAATTATATATATATATGTATATATATATATATATATATATATATATATATATATATATATATATATATATATATATATACTGTGTATATATATATATATATATATATATATATATATACACTAGTAAAATACCCGCACTTCGCAGCTTGAAGTAGTGTGTTAAAGAAGTTATGAAAAGGAAACATTTTAAAAATAACATAACATGATTGTCAATGTAATTGTTTTGTGACTGTTATGAGTGTTGCTGTCATCAAGGATTTGATTATCATTATTTCTTTCAATCAGGTTCGTATTTGGAGGACGTGTTGTGTTCAAGTTACATTCCGTGTTTGTCAACCGTTGTAAAGATAACAGGTTTCATTCATCGAAGTGTTCACTACCCAAATGGCTACTCGTGAATCTAAGATGTTTAACAGGCATTCCTGGTATTAACTTGTGGATTTGCCTGCGAATATTTAGCCGGCAACGTGTCTATGAACTTGTGGAATTGCCTGCGAGTATTTAGCAGCTGCGTGTCTATTAACTTGTGGAATTGCCTTCAAGTATTTAGTGACAGTGTGTCTATTAACTTGTGGATTTTTCTGTGAATATTTAGCGACAGCGTCTCTATGAACTTGTGGATTTGCCTGAAAGTATTTAGTGACAGCGAAGTTGTATCCGTCTAGCTGCATCAGAAAATGTACCACAACGTCTGACACTCCACCTTTTTACTGTTTTCTCACAGCTTGGATTGCTGCTGTCATAATCGGTTTGAGTTTCATGGTTTGTTTCAATTACGTTAGTATTTGCAGGACTTGTTGTGTTGAAGTGACATTCGGCATCTGTCAAGTTTTGTAAGCACACAACCGGCTTCATCGATAACTTCACATCCAGCTTTTGAGAGTTGAAACATTCATAAACATTAAAGTGTCCACTACTGAAATAGTCATCTGTGAATCTAAGATGTTTAAGAGGCATTGGCAGTTGTCCAAAGGTGTAAAATATTTGGCCATTTCGGTACACTTGAAAGCGACAACCAAACAATGCAGCAGCAGCCATCAACTCACATGCAGATCCATAGGTGAAGGGCTTAAGCATTTCACTCTTCTAGTGCTCCTGTGTAGTCTAATTATCTCCTGTACGTCATCAGTCCACACCTTGAACCTGTCCCAGTCATTCAATACATAAGACACAATGGATATCAAGAGTGAGCCTGATATGTCCGTGCAATATGTAACAAAGAGAATGGAAAAGGCAGGCGGCATCTCCGCGCATGGAAACCACTCGGTAAGTGACAGTTCTTTGATCGATGGTGATCAACTCGATAGACATGTTAATTGGAACGGTAAAAGAAATGGGTACCTGAACAATGTAAACTAAGTCTAAAATACCTACACAATAACTATAAGTGTAATAAATGAACAATAAAACAGCGAAGAAGCCGTGGATTAAATAAAAAGGCTGCAGTGATCAGCACAATAAAACAGCGGAGAAGCCGTGGATTAAATAAAAAGGCTGCAGTTATCAGCAAGGAGACATGAATACCATAGTGACGCAAGGAATGGAATGAAGAGACCGGAGTAACGGACGGCACTATATGGGCAGGCAGCCAATTACATGGGAGGCATGAGGATGGGGGACGCAACTCCGCCTCACACGGCGACCGAGCTGCAGGCTATGGATATATATGTGCACGTAAGTAGGATTCAGTTATGATCGTTACGTGTAGAATTTCGAAATGAAACCTGCTTAACTTTTGTAAGTAAGCTGTAAGGAACGAGCCTGCCAAATTTCAACTTCTACCTACATAGGAAGTTGTAGAATTAGTGATGAGTGAGTCAGTCAGTGAGGGCTTTGCCTTTTATTAGTATATATATATATATATATATATATATATATATATATATATATATATATATATATATATATATGTATAGTCAGAAACTTGACACAGAGTAATGGAAAGGTTTGAGGCAGCCACCCATATAATTGATTTCCTGGCTGCAAAAGTTGGGCAAATAAATACAGCACTGTTGTGCACAAAAGTGGACTGTTGTGCACACTTTTAAGGTGGAAGACATGAAGGTCTTTAGCCATTGGTTTGGGCCCGGACGTGACATCGCAGGTGCCAGAGCCGGCAAGGTCTCCTTCCATAGGCTCGGTCCCGGAAGTGATGTCTAGAGAGCCAGGTGGGATCTCCAGACTGCAGGAAATGGAGAAAAAGAGTCAGTGCTCTCTGCCACATCCCGATATGCCTCGGAATTGCCCTTACTCAAGCCCTTTAGCTGCCTCCCATGCACATGTGTGTGACAAGGCTCCCCCGTCAGCCCAGACTCGTCGGTTCATACGAATCTGGCCGAGAAGTCGTGAACTCGAGAAAGAGCATCAGTGTTGGCGTGAAGAGTGCCTCGGCGATGAACAAGTGAAAACTTGTAAAGTTGGAGGTCAAGAAACCATCAGGTGACCCGTGGATTCGACTCCTTGTGCAGGGCCATCCACTGTAAAGGTGCCTGGTCCGTGACAAGGGTGAATTCCTGGCCCAACAGGTAGTACATCAGCTGGGTAACCGCCCATTTAATCTCCAAAGCCTCCCTCTCCACCGCTGCATGCCTGGTCTCCCAGTCCAATAGTTTCTGGCTCAGGAACATGATGGGGTGTTCCACACCATCAACATTTCAGCTCAGCACAGCCCCCAGGCCTTTGTCTGAAGCATCCATCTGGAGGAAGAAAGGCAAAAAAAAGTTACGTGCCTTCAGAATAAGTGCGGACGTAAGGGCCTGCTTCAAGTCACTAAATGCAGCGCCTGTCTTTTCAGTCCATACCACAATGTTTAGGGCCCTCTTCTTTGCCAAATCTGCCAAGGGCACCGTTCTCTCCGAGAACCGGGGCACAAACCGGCAGTAGTACCCTGCTAACCCGAGAAAGGTTTGGACATGCTGCTTGGTTCGCAGACAGAGCCATTTCAAAATGGCATCAACTTTGGAGCACTGTGGCCTCACGGTACCCCAACCCACCATGTAGCCTAAATACTTGGCTACGCTCAATCCAAAGAAACATTTCTTGGGATTAATCCAAAGCCTGGACTCACCCAGTGTCCGCAATACCACTCGGACATGCTGTAGGTGTTCCATCCATGTGCTGGAATAGATGACCACGTCATCCAGGTAGGCAGCATTGTAAGAGTTATGAGGCCAGAGCACTTTGTCCACCAAACGATGGAAGGTTGCTGGAGCCCCGTGTAATCCAAATGGAAGGACACGATACTTGCCAGTGTCTGCTAGGGGTGCTAAACCCGGTTTTAACCTTCATGGAGTCCGTTAAAGGAACCTGCCATTACTCCTTTGTCATGTCCAGTGTGGTCAAATATCAAGCCTGTCCAAGCCTCTCAAGGAGGTTGTCTACTCGTGGCATTGGATAGGCATCAAATTGGGACACTTGATTAAGCCGACGTAAGTCATTGCAAAACCTCCAACTCCCATCAGGTTTAGCGACCAATACAATGGGACTGGACCAGGAACTATGACTTTCTTTGATCACACCTAGTTATCATGTGCTTGATCTCGAGCTCCACTTTAGCCCTTTTTGGCTCGGGAAGATGATATGGGCGTTCTCGGACTTAACCCCGGGCTCTGTCACAATGTCGTGCTCAACCAGCGAGGTCCTTTCAGGGTTTTCACACACATTCCTCCCAGACAGACAAGATAACTGTTTCCAGCTCCTGCCGTTGTATGGGATTTAAATCTGCACCCAAGTTAAAGCTAGCCGTGTGAGCAAAGAGTGAGCAGGACTGACCGGAAAAGGGATCGGGATCCCTTTCCTTCCACGGTTTCAGCAGGTTTACATGATAAACCTGCTCCCTCGGCCGACGATTGGGTTGACTCACCAAATAGTCGACGAGTCCTTTTCTCCTTAACTTCGTAGGGACCTTGCTAATGGGCAAGCAACTTAGAGTGGGAAGTAGGTACTATGATCATGACACGATCTCCCGGGCGGAACTCCAGGAGAGATGTGCGGCAGTCGTAACATCAGACCTGTGCTGCTTGTGCCTCTTCCATGTGACTTTTAAGGAGGGGCTGAATCTTACTAAATCTATCGCATAATTGTGCGATATACTCCAGCATGTTTGTAGAGGGAAGAGCCTCTTCTTCCCTTCCTTCTTTTAGGATATCTAATATGCCCCGGGGTTGTCGCCCATACAATAATTCAAAAGGGGAGAACCCCATGGAGGCTTGAGGGATTTCCAGGTAGGGAAAAAGGACAAGGGGGAGGAGCTGATCCCAGTTCCTTCCATCCTCGCTGACCACTTAATGAAGCATTTGCTTTAGAGTCTGATTAAATCTCTCTACCAGACCGTTGGTTTGAGGGTGATATACCACGGTCTTTAAATGCTTTACTTTAAGTAACTTGGCAGTCTCATTGAATGTCTCCAAGGTAAAAGGCGTCTCTTGGTCCATCAGGACTTCCTTCGGAATTCCAACACACGCAAAGACCCCTAGCAATTCCTGTGCAATGGCTTTAGAAGTAGCTGAGCGCAAAGGAACAGCTTTGTGGTATTTGGTAGCATAATCCACAAGGACTAATATGTACTTGTGTCCTCGGGCTCAGGGCTCTAGAGGTCCAACAAAATCAAACCCAATTCTGTGGAAGGGAATATCAATCAGGGGAATATGAACGAGAGGAGCACGGTCCTTCCTAGGAATTTTTCGCAATTGACACTCAGGGCAAGAAGTGCAAAAGCGATGAACCCCTTGATTCCCGGCCAGTAGAAACGGAGCTTGATCCGCTCCAGGGTTTTCTCGGTGCCCAAGTGGCCACCTTGGAGGTGGGTGTGGGCTAACTCACAGAACTGACGCCGAAAGGTCCGCGGGATTAGCAGTAGCCGTCTCTCCTGCCCATCATGCACTGCTACGCAATAGAGAAGGTCATTTTCTAGCACAAAGTGAGGACCCTGTGGCATCGACTGGTTAGTGCGCTGGCCATTGACTAGGACCACTGCATTTTTTGCAAACTTCAGGGAGTCGTCATTCCATTGCTCCCTTTTAAAAGAAATTGAAACTGCAGAAGGGAGAGATGGTCTGGGCCGACCTCAAGGGGTGTGGTTTCCTCCCGTTCCATCTCGGCACAGGTGTATGACGTATCGGCATCACATCACTCAAGGAGGCCGCTTCGTCGCTCTCTGCCGGCTGGTTACATGACGTGGAGGCAGCTTGACACGGCTGATCCCCGTCTATAACTAGGCCCAAGTTAACACCAGGAGTGGTATGTGTCTCACTGCATTTAATTTTTGCCAAGTCCTGTCCCAGTATCACCGGGTGTGGTGGATTCAGAAGGACAGCCAGTTTTCGTACCGATCCTCCGTAATTGACGTGACAAGGGCCGGAGCTGTACCAGACGGATTTCTCCGTAGACACAGACTATACTGGTCTTAATTTTTAACCATTGTCAAGGTAGAACAAACCGGCGGGCAACAATGGTAATCTTGCTACCGGAATCGAATAAGGCTGTGGTCTTGTACCCGTTTATGTACACCACGCCTGTATGTGGGACTGCCAACGGGTTAGTCAGAGCACAACAACCCCTCCTCAAGCTCTACCTGCATCCCTCCTTGCTTCCAAGCAGTTTGCATGCCCGCGACTCCTGAGACGCCGGTACAAGCTCCGGGTTGTACGGGTTAGGCTTTGGGACTTACTCCGGCTGAGTTCGACAAAGGAATGGTTTTGCTCCTTCAGATTGTGAGGCCGTCCTTTGAATCTCCAAAAGCTCTATGAGCTCTGCCATGTTCATAAACTGCTTGCCCCAGACCGGCTGGGTGAAGCCACGGGGTAGCACTTTTAGGAGCATATACAATGCATCCGGAAAGTCTTCACAGCGCTTCATCACTTTTTCCACATTTTGTTATCTTACAGCCTTATTCCAAAATGGATTATATTCAGAATTCAGAATTGTACACACAACACCCCATAATGACAACATGAAAAAAGTTAACTTGCGGTTTTTGCAAATTTATTAAAAATAAAAAAAAAACTGAGAAAACACATGTACATAAGTATTCCCAGCCTTTGCCATGAAGCTCAAAATTAAGCTCAGGTTCATCCTGTGTCCCCTGATCATCCTTGAGATGTTTAATTGGAGTCCACCTGTGGTCAATTCAGTTGACTGGACATGATTTGGAAAGGCACACACCTGTCTATAGAAGGTCCCACAGTTGACAGTTCATGTCAGAGCACAAACCAAGCATGAAGTCAAAGGAATTGTCTGTAGACCTCCGAGACAGGATTGTCTCGAGGCACAAATCTGGGGAAGGTTACAGAAAAAAGTCTGCTGCTTTGAAGGTCCTAATGAGCACGGTGGCCTCCATCATCCGTAAGTGGAAGAAATTTGAAACCACCAGGACTCTTCCTAGAGCTGGCCGGCCATCTCAACTGAGCGATTGGGGGAGAAGGGCCTTAGCCAGGGAGGTGAACAAGAACCCGATGGTCACTCTGTCAGAGCTCTAGAGATCCTCTGTGGAGAGAGGAGAACCTTCCAGTAGGACAACCATTTCTGCAGCAATCCACCAATCAGGCCTGTATGGTAGAGTGGCCAGACGGAAGCCACTCCTTAGTAAAAGGCACATGGCAGCCCGCCTGGAATTTACCAAAAGGCACCTGAAGGACTCTCAGACCATGAGAAAGAAAATTCTCTGGTCTGATGAGACAAAAATTGAACTCTTTGGTGTGAATGCCAGACGTCACGTTTGGAGGAAACCAGGCACCACTCATCACCAGGCCAATACCATCCCTACAGTGAAGCATGGCGGTGGCAGCATCAAGCTGTGGGGAGCAGGAACTAGGAGACTAGTCAGGATAAAGGGAAAGATGACTGCAGCAACGTGCAGAGACATCCTGGATAAAAACCTGCTCCAGAGCGCTCTTGACCTCAGACTGGGGCGACGGTTAATCTTTCAGCAGGACAACGACCCTAAGCACACAGCCAAGATATCAAAGGAGTGGCTTCAGGACAACTCTGTGAATGTCCTTGAGTGGCCCAGCCAGAGCCCAGACTTGAACATCTCTGGAGAGATCTTAAAATGGCTGTGCACCGACGCTTCCCATCCAACCTGATGGAGCTTGAGAGGTGCTGCATAGAGGAATGGGTGAAACTGGCCAAGGATAGGTGTGCCAAGCTTGGAGGCTGGAATTGCTGCCAAAGGTGCATCGACAAAGTATTGAGCAAAGGTTGTGAATACTTATGGACATGGGATTTCTCAGTTTTTTTATTTTTAATAACTTTGCAAAAACCTCAAGTAAACTTTTTTCACGTTGTCATTATAGGGTGTTGTGTGTAGAATTCTGAGGAAAAAAATGAATTGAACCTATTTTGGAATAAGGCTGTGACATAACAAAATGTGGATGAAGTGATGCGCTGTGAATACTTTCCGGATGCACTGTTGCAAGCTGCCTGCTCTATTATGTGGTATTGTTCTCAAATGGCCGTAGCCACTGCCCTACCATTGCCCAGAAGGATCAGGCTTGTTTGTGGGTTGGCCACTCTGGGTCCAACCTCCACAAAATGTAGACGTGAAGTTTATAATGTTGGAAGCCTGAAGTCCAAATATCAAAGAAACACCCCCATCTAACACTGCTGTTTCCACATAAAGACGCTCTATACTTGTGATTGCATTCTCGTACCAATGCTTGCGAACTGAAGTGTCTGCGTTCACTTTTCGTGGCATTACACATATATTTTTTGAGCATGCCCATGTCGCTCAAACACAGGAAACTCTGCAGTGTACTTGTGACTTTAGACTGTGGGAAGTAAGTAACTAAATCCAAATAAATAACATTCGATCTTGTTCTGTTATATTTGTACCTTTTGTGAAGTGTTTCTTTAATATTTGGACTTCAGGCTTCACACATTATAAACTTCATGTCTACATTTTGTCAATTATTACTAAAACATGAGAAATGTTTCTTTTTTAACAATGTTTTTACATAGATCAGGGGTTCCCAATATGTTGATCATGATCGACCAGTAGATCAGAAAGGGAGTGTAGGTAGATCGCATTGTATTCAAAAAAATGATTTTTTAAAAAAGCCAAACATTTGAAATTAACATTTGGGCAGGACGGAAATGTCACCCCCTGTAGTCTCTGCCTCAGCTGAAAGAGAAACGGCTCGATGGCCAATGCGTAGAGCATGCCGGACAAGGGGCCACCCTGCCGAATTCCCTAACTGACTGGAAACGGTGCGCTCAGTGTGCCATTAACTTTTAAAATCCCAAAAACATTGGTGTACAGCAGTGCAATCATCAGTGAACAAAATTATCCACAAACACAAAACATTTCTGTATTAAGCAAAAACCGGCGACCTACTCGGTCAAAAGCTTTCAAAAATCCATCCCAGAAAGATTTGAGACTGAAATGATATCCCGCAATACAAAAATATTGTCTTAGATAGTCCTGTCAGGCACACAGTAAGTCTGACAGGGACTGACGAGCAGGTCCATCACAGTCCTCAGTCGGCTGGCCAGGGCCCTCAAGAAGATCTCATAGTCCATGCACAGAATCCTCACAGGGCACCAGTTCTTAATTTGGCAAAGGTCTCCTTTCTTAGGCAGCAGAGTGACGACTGCTCTTCTGCAGCTCAATGGCTATTCCCCGTCCTGTAAACTTTCTAAGAACACCGCATACACCTCTGCACCCAGCAGGCACCACAAATGTTAATAGAACTTAGATGGGATGCCATCGGTTCCTGGTGTCTTTCCAGTATTTAAACCAGCCAGTGCATCTGATAACTCCTGAAAGCTGATGTCTGCATCCAGCTTCAGGTTGACCGCGTCTGTAAGTTTGGGTAATCTGTGCAAATAGTCCAACATGGCCGAATCATCAATTACACCATCATTAAATAAATCAGAGTAAAAAGACACAGCAAAGTTCCTGATCTCCTCTGTGGTGTGCTGCTCGCGACCTTCAGTGTCCTGCAGCATGTGGATCACTTTACTCTCGGCCTCTTTCTTTTTCAGATAGATAGATAGATGAAAAGCACTGTATAATAAATAGACAGACAGACTTTTTTTTTTTAAATTTTAAAACAACCTTTATTGTGAACATAAGAAACATCAACATAACAATATACACAGTCAAATGACAAAAAAGCCAAATTTCAGAATATACAAAAGAGCTGTACATCAGACCCCCATTACTCCCCCTTTACACTCCTCCTACTCTGCACATTAATAAGAAAACCAAATGTTAATGCATTATAACACAAAGACCACCATTACTCCCCCTTCACACTCCTCCAACCCCGCACATTAATAGATTATTTTAAAATTAAAAATTAAACTTTACTTTGTGTAATGACAAAAAACATGAACAGTGCAGCAATATGCAGTTAATAAATATGTTGCATTACTCCACTACTTTTGCTCCGTACACGCCTCCTACTCCATACATAAAGTTACAGAATTTCCATAATAAATAAGTAATTCATAATTTGTTCATTAAACCACTACTCCCTTATACATGCCTCCTGATCCACACATAAATATAAATAATTGTCCATAATAAACACACATTTCATAATCAGTTTACTCCACCATCACTCCCCCTGTACTCGTCTCCTACTCCGTACATCGCTCTCCATTATACACACAGCATTGTATCCCCCAGGAGTCTCCTATTCTGCACTTTCAACTGTCATGTATGAAAATATTTTGAAGGACATTTAAAGAAGTCACCACCCAGTCGCCAGCTTGCCCCTCTCAACAGAACACAAAGCCCCCCCAAGCCCCCATAAATCACAGAAGGTCTGCATGTCTCCAATGAGTTGATGGTAAGTGAATTCCAACTTCAACCGGCACTTCACCAGCACTTTAAACATCAGGAGCACATCGGTGGTCTTTGAATTTTTCTCTTTGTTCCTCCTGGTTTTGAGGATTGACAGTTTGCTTGGCCCAGAAGATAATTTCCCAGCATACACTTGTTTCTCTGTCTCTGAGTATACATAACACCAACATTAAAGCAAACAGTTGACAATGACAGTCCTATTCTATCAAAAGTGTCTTGAGAAACTTAAAAAATGGTTCAAGCCTTTGAAAGATGAAAGACAGTCTCTCGCTGTTAACAAAATGGACAACAGTCTGAAGTTCCCTTTGAAATAACCGATAAAAAGGAATTGGTGGTGAGAGCCCCATGAAGAATCCTCCATTGCAGGTCACCAATTCTTTTTTGCAGTGGCTGTTTGTAAAAAGTTCTCCACGCTGGACTTTCATTCACTCCAACATGCAGTTCTTGTCTCCAGCGTGTGTCTGGCAAGTCTCTCAGAAATTTGTAAAAAGTCACCTTAACACACACCTGGTAGAGCTCATTATTTCCCATCGTATCAAACTGCTTGTCTATTAAGCAGCCAAATCTCAGAATGGAGCCCGGCCAGTCGGTGCAGTCTGTAATGTTGGGCTTGACTTGAAAAACGAGATCCTTCACATCCGTGTCGAAGATCAGATTGTCCGGAGAGATGCTCTGGCACAGTGACCCTGCACCTAAGGTGACCAAGGCCTCCTTAAACTGGCACAGAAAGTGGTGTACGAGACGTTCAGACCTCACGCCCAGGACTGATGTGAGGTGTGCTGCGGTGTGCCATGTGCCAGTGTGGTTATTTAAAAGATGGCCAACCTTCGTGATTCCACTTTTAATAAGGACTGAGGTGAAGTGACAAGAGCAGAGCAGAGGAGATTTCAGCACATTATTCCAAATCAGAGGCTCCTCCAAAAAACAATGAAGATTGCCAAAAACAAAACGAGATCTCATAAATTTACTATGCCAAGTAAGTAACATGGACTAATAAAATTTTGGCAAAAATGATAAAGTTAGTTTAGAAACATCTAAGAGGAGTAGCTGTTTGTCAAATTTAAACTCGTTCACTTTGTGTAAAAGTACAAACGCCTGGGGCCTCATGTATAACGCCGTGCGTAGAACTCGCACTATAACATGGCGTAAGCACAAAAGCCGAAATGTGCTTACGCACAGAAAAATCCAGATGCAGGAATCTGTGCGTACTCCAACTTCCACGTTCTTCCGCTACATAAATCCCGATCAGCGTGAAAACTAACGCCGTGCACGCCAAGATTTTGTAACGCCCAACTCCTCCCAGAATTACGCCTATTTGAATATGCAAATCAATATAAATCGCCTTTAAGCGCAGCCTTCTGTGAAAAGACAATGGGAAAAGCACGGGGAAAATATAAGAATTTCAGCGAATACCAAGTGGAGGCAAAGGAAAAACAGACTATTTGTTCAAATAAACCGTGGTATAATCAACAAAAGGAAGCTGATCGAGTGACATAGCGTGTTGGAGAAACTTGAAAGCTCACATTCACAAAATCGCACAGTGCCGGAAATAAAAAAGAAGTCACATATCAAAGTCGCCGTGGAAAGCCGAGTTGTAAGCCCACTGTCTGAGTGTCATATGAAAGCTTATTAGGTACAGAGAAAAAGGCACACGGTGGGAAAAAGCACGAAATGCCAACTTCAATCTCGACATTTCCACTTTAATCACGTTGTTTATTTTGTCATTAAAATAGAACATCATAAACCTCATCTTAAAATTGTTTAATTAACCAGTTTCTAAAATCACATCGTAATTAAAGTAGCACGTTAAATGTTTTGTTTTGTATTTGATCTTCTACTCGTATGTGCTCTGTGTGTGAATCACTACTTGCTTCTTAAACCGGCTCTCTTCCTCCGACAGGACACAGAGTCCATTACATTCGTGACATTACAGCTCTCTGAATAACTAAAATACTGAGATGTATACGTGATGTCATTTTCATGATGATAGGAGTTAAAGAACGTTTGTGCTCATGAAATTTGTCGCTGCGTTTTTAGCTGTGTTGTTATTTTCTCTTTCTGTTTTATATCCAATATATATTGGCGTAGCCGTCACTGCAGTCAGTGCTTTTCTTTCCCCAAGTAACAGATCGCCACACAATCAGCTCTGTAATAGAAGTTAAGCCATCTGTGCTTAGAGCCCATTCTTCAAAACGCTTAAAGAACATTGAAATATCTTCGTAGTACATGTTTAATTATTCTATCCTTCACGACACTCCCAGTGAAGAATATAGATTATTTAAATGAAGTTAAAGTTTTATCTGTATAATTTAACAAACATATTTTGCTGCATTTCATCTTGAAAATGATATTGTCATCATATGTAAATACGCGCTTTATAAAGTGCCAGCCCACCACAGGACACACAAACACACCAAGCACACACTAGGGCCAATTTAGAATCGCCAATCCACCTAACCTGCATGTCTTTGGACTGTGGGAGGAAACCCACACAGAAATGGGGTGAACATGCAAACTCCACGCAGGGAGGACCTGGGAAGCGAACCCGGGTTTCCTAACTGCAAGGCAGCAGCGCTACCACTGAACCACCATGCTGCCCACAGAAATGAATATGCCATGAATAATCACACCAATCAGTACAAGATAATGGCAGTTCATTGTTCATTATGCTCTCCCTGAAGACCTCCAATTAATCCACAAATAATAAATTCCAAAACGTTTTAAAAAACTCGACCGTCAGGCCGTCTATGCCAGGTGACTTTCCCGTATTTAGTCTGCTGTGGGCCGTAGTCAAGTCCTCTAAGCTGAGGGTTGTATCCAGAAGCTCTTTTTCTGTTTTGGGGATTTGCGGCAGGGGAGGCATGGTGGTGCAGTGGTAGTGCTGCTGCATCACAGTTAGGAGACCCGGGTTCGCTTCCCAGGTCCTCCCTAAATGGAGTTTGCATGTTCTCCCTGTGTCTGCGTGGGTTTCCTCCAGGCGCTCCAGTTTCCTTCCACAGTCCAAAGACATGTGGATTGGTGTATCTAAATTGGCCCGTTTGTGTGTGTCCTGCAGTGGGTTGGTTCGTGCCCTGTGTTGGTTGGGATTGGCTCCAGCAGACCCCCATGACCCTGTGTTCAGATTCAGTGGGATGGAAAATGGATGGATGGATTTGTGGCAGGTTGTCTAGGAGGTTCCTGGTCTCAAAAGAATCTTCTGTTGTTTCGGCACAGAACAGCTTTTTATAAAAATCCTGAGCAATAGCTCTGATGGCCTTAGGCTCCTCGATGATGCGCCCATCCTCATTTTTTAGAGCGTGAATCACTTTACTCTGTGATCTTTTTTTCTAAAGTCCAAAAAAATATTGAGAAGTAGAATCCATTTCAGCCAACTCCTGAATTCTTGAGCTCACAAGAGCACCATGCACCCATCTGTCCAATAAGTCCATGAGATTTTGTTTTTTTGTCTTTAAATTCTCAAAGACATCATCATTGAAAGAGCTGTCTAAAGACGAAGAGAGCTCTAAGATGTCCTCCTCCAACTCTGCCATTGCCTTCCTCATGTTCTGAGTTGCATTCTGCGTGTATTGCTGACACAGCACTTTGATTTCAGTTTTTGAATAATCCCACCACTGCTGCAGAGATGAAAAGGAATTTGTTGTCAGTCTCCACCTCTTTCAGAATAATTCAAAAACTTCAATGAAACGGAGATCTTTAGTAGGCTGTTATTGAATTGCCAGTATGACAGAAAGGAAGATTGAAATGGAAGCGAAACTTTGAGAAGGACAAGACTGTGATCAGAGAAGCCAGAAGGATGAATGGAGCAAATTGCTATAAGATTGCTGTGGTGATTCAAGCAATACACCTTGTCTAGTCTCGCCATGGAGATCGAGCCCCCCGAACCCTTCACCCACGTGTACTGGCGAATTCCTGGGTGTAATGCCCTCCAGACATCAAAAAGGTCGGCCTTGCTGAGGACTGACTTCAAGTGAGCCGCGGAGCTGGGGTGAGGCTCCAGGCCATTTCTATCTAACATGGCGTCATCGGTGCAGTTAAAATCCGCTCCCCACAAAAAATCAGATCTTCATCTTTGCACTGCAACAGCAAGTCATGGAGCAAAGAGAAAAACTGCAAACGCTCCCTGCCTTCATTGGGCACATAAAAATTTATGAAGACCCATGTTGTGCCCCCTAAGCAGGCTTCCACTTTCAGCAGTCTGCCTTTAACCACCTCTGTCACGCTAGTCGAGTCGGGTGAGAAAAGAGTAGAAAAGAGAATGGTGACCCCGGCACTAACACTCGACCCGTGACTCAAAAACACCTGCCTCTGCCAACTTCTGTGCCAGTCTGCCTGGTTAGCAGGGTCTGTGTGAGTTTCTTGCAAAAAAATAACACCAAGCTGTTTATTAAGCGGGGCGGCATGGTGGCGCAGTGGGTAGCGCTGCTGCCTCGCAGCTAGGAGACCCGGGTTCACTTACTGAGTCGTCCCTGCGTGGAGTTTGCATGTTCTCCCCGTGTCTGCGTGGGTTTCCTCCCACAGTCCAAAGACATTCAGGTTGGGTGCATTGGCGATCCTAAATTGTCTCTAGTGTGTGCTTGGTGTGTGTGTGGAGGCCCTGCGGTGGGCTGGTGCCCTGCCCTGAGGTTGTTCCTGCCTTGCGCCCTGTGTTGGCTGGGATTGGCTCCAGCAGACCCCCGTGACCCTGTAGTTAGGATAGAGCGGATTGGATAATGGATGGATGGATGTTTATTAAGCAGATAATCAAACACCGCGACCCGCTTGCTGTCATGTCGACATCCATTGATGTTAAATGTGCCAAAATTACACAAAGGCATCAAAAAGCAAAAAAGAAAAGCAGTCACCAAAACCAACTTTAATAAAGACATGGAAGGACGTGTCCAGCAGTGCATCATACTGGCTTGGGATTTAAGGAGAGTTTCACTCTGCTCATAACATTTTTCAGCCACACAGCTTCAGTTATCTTAAGACCTAAAGCTGTAGCCTGGCGTAGGACTCCCTTAGTTGAGCTCAAAAACAGATGAAGATCAGGGAAATGGTGACTAACATTCACACCCCTCTTGCCCTCGATGAATTTCACGAAGCAGATTATGCTGTAGTTACTGTAGCCACGGAAGCTCAGCTGAGGTGACATATGGACCTCACTGATGTCCCCGAGCCACCGCCTTCATCCTGACTCGTTGTACCCGTGTCTGCATTCACAGAGTCGGCAGCTGCGGAGACTGAGCTCTCAACTTTATTGTGCTTAACAGCAACTCTGCTATATGCGGACCCGTCTTTCCTTTTTCGTGACATGGGCTTTACCCACTCTGTCTCATCCTCCATTTCTAGAACAGCACTCTCGCTGTTGTCTGCTGGGGTGCTCATCTTATCGAAGGCACTCTCAGCACTAACATTTTCCTCAACCCCTCGTATCTGTGGTATGGATTAGGTTTCTATGAGCTCAGCGCTGGTCAGAGCCCCGTTATCATGTACGGCAGCCACACTCACAGGCTGCTCAGCGCCGTCACTCGTGTGTGCAGAATTAACAGTAAAATCGTCCGTAGGCAGTGATCAGGCCTCGGCCGCAGCGTCCTTCTCTGGGGCGCTCTCAGCACTCTGCACGTCTTTAATCGCGGGCGCGGGTTCAGCTGCACGTTCAGGTGCCGACTGCGCCATAAAAACAGATAATGAACTGCTCTGATCCTGCACACTCTGACCAGGGCCCTCCATTAAGTTCTCCTCCACATCAGAAATACTGACGGAAGACTCACTGCCTTCATCGTCATACAGTATCGAGTAGTCCTCGCGGCTGCTTTGTGAAACTCCAGGTACTGCGGAGTCTGCTGGTACCTCAGAGCGCTTACACTGGCTAGCCTTGTGCCCCACTTGTCCGCACTTAAAACAGTTCATGGACTCTGATGATACAAACACCACGAAATCAAAACCATCCACTCTGAATTTGAGAGCCACATCGAGTTCACCCTGTAAATCGTTTAAAATCATGTGAACTTGTCTCCTGAAAGAGAAAGAGATGACATGCTTTAAGTCGGGTGATCGACAGCCCAAGGGAATCATTGAAACTTTTGATATGATCTGCCCATATCTTTCAAATTTTATAATAAGAATATCATTTTTTAGAAATGGGGGAGCATTTGAAATAATCACTCTCGGTGCAGGAGTAGAAATTAATATGCCATGAATAATCACACCAATCTGTAAAAGAGTATGCACTAAGCTCTCCTCGTTTAGAAAAATAACAACAGTTTTATTCATTCGTGACGCTGAATGGACAATTTTACAGCCGATTAATTTGCAGACTTCCACTACGCACGTCTCAACAGAGATCATCGGATCAACCAGCAACTTCACGCCATGCCTGTATGTTAAGTTTTCAAAATTGCGCGGCATTAAGACAGGCGGTGTTTCTCTGGGCGCGGCCATTGCGGCCACGCTGCAAATACAATACTGGGGTCAATGAAAAAAACAAATGTAGACAGCAAATGAAACCCTACAGATTAGAGAGAGCAAAAACAAAAATGATAAAGAATAAGAAATACTCAGGAGCCAACTCCGCACACCACCACCACCACCTGCCAGCAACCCACAGACATGCCCACGACAGACCTACATAATCGAACCACAAACGGACAGCGAAACAGCATGGATAGATAGATAGATAGATAGATAGATAGATAGATAGATAGATAGATAGATAGATGTGAAAGGCACTATATAATAGATAGATAGATAGATAGATAGATGTGAAAGGCACTATATAATAGATAGATAGATAGATAGAGAGATAGATGTGAAAGGCACTATATAATAGATAGACAGATGTGAAAGGCACTATATAATAGATAGATAGATAGACAGATTGAAAGGAACTATATGATAGATAGATAGATAGATAGATAGATATGAAAGGCACTATATAATAGATAGATAGATGTGAAAGGCACTATATAATAGATAGATAGATAGATAGATAGATAGATAGATAGATAGATATGAAAGGCACTATATAATAGATAGATAGATATGAAAGGCACTATATAATAGATAGATAGATAGATTGAAAGGAACTATATAATAGATAGATAGATAGATTGAAAGGAACTATATGATAGATAGATAGATAGATAGATAGATAGATAGATAGATAGATAGATAGATAGATAGATAGATGTGAAAGGCACTATATAATAGATAGATAGATGTGAAAGGAACTATATGATAGATAGATAGATAGATAGATAGATAGATAGATGTGAAAGGCACTATATAATAGATAGATAGATAGATAGATAGATAGATAGATAGATAGATAGATAGATAGATAGATAGATTGAAAGGAACTATATGCTAGATAGATAGATAGATAGATAGATGTGAAAGGCACTATATAATAGATAGATAGATAGATAGATAGATTGAAAGGCACTATATAATAGATAGATAGATAGATAGATAGATAGATAGATGTGAAAGGCACTATATAATAGATAGATAGATAGATTGAAAGGAACTATATGATAGATAGATAGATAGATAGATATGTGAAAGGTACTATATAGATAGATAAATAGATGAAAGGCACTATATAATACATAGATAGACAGATACATAGAGGTTCACACAGGTTTTGAACTTTTAAGGCCCCGCTGTTGCTGAGGTGATCAGGTTTGGTTTAGTGACAATAAACATTTTTTATATTCAAACTGAAACAACCCACACACATACACATTCCAGCCACATGAGCACCTACACACACACACACACACACACACTTTCAGAGCAGCTTTTACAGGAACATGAAGCCTCATTCCTTAAAACCTACTTTCATTTTTGAAACTCAAAGCCTCAATGGAGGTGTGTGTGTGTGTGTGTGAAAAGGCTCAGTGAGGCTCTGGGTGTCACACGGTGCGAGTGCTCTTGACTATGCAAATCTCTACCTGTTACAAAAGCCGAAGGGCAGCCAATGGATTTACAAGGAAGCAGTGCAGGGAAAAATCCCCATTGGGCACACACAGCCCGCCATCCTCCTCTTGTGTGAGTGTGTGTGTGTTTTAAAGCCTGTAATAGTAAATTGTTGAAACACCCGCATCCAGCTGGGCTCTGCCTACATAAATTCAGGGGCAGCCATCAGATCAACACAAACGAGCAGAAAGTTGGAGTGCAGCAGAAACTGCCGGTGAGTTCAGACTTCTGTTTTCCAAATGCTTGTAATCTGCTTGGCTGTTTAGCTGCACTGTCCTGTCCTGTCCTGGCACTCTCCTCTGTTTCATGTTTATGGTCTTCTCAAATGCTGGCCAGTGTGGCATTGAGGTGGGGTGGAAAAAGGTGCACTTGTCTAAGGAAGGAATATAAATAAATAAAAAATAATAAAGTGACACTTGAAGGGACATTCCAGAAAATGAGGAAAGGGTGCAAGTTTGTGTGGGACAGCAACGCACATATCTGCCTATGGGAACCCCGGCTGAATTCTACAGTTTAATTGATGCATTTAATTAATTTTAGTTTATTTGTTTATTGTATTAGAAAAAAGAAAGAAATTATTGTGCATTTCACACATAGGGACTGCCTTCTTTGTAATGAGGATAAAATAATGTGATGACAGGACGTTATCTGAGTCCAGAAGAAAAAGCCCCAATTAACTAAATCTGGTTATTTTATGTTTAACATGGAAAACTGCAGCCATAATAAGCATGTTGTACACAGAGTGCTAATTACAGTGTGAATGAGAATTACCGCGGAATTGGAGTCAATTTGTCATCAAAAGATCCGACAACAGAAGCTCGCCTCACTCCAGGGGGGAACCGGGTCACATTCTTTATTTATTTTGATGTAGAATTTATTTATTTAGCTAAGTTTACTGCATTTAAACATATACAAACGGCATGTGTGTGTTTAACACGGACACAGTGGTGCCTCTTTTATAGTTATTACAATTCATTTTCAAGTTGGACGACTTGATGACAGGAGACGCTTTCTGACATTGAAATCCACGCTGTAGGTGTTTATTTATTTGTTTGTTTGTTTTTTGACTTTCTGAGAAAATCCAAAATTATACGAAGGTTTAAGAAGTAACAGTGCATTGTTTGTGTCAATCAAAATTAATTTTAAGTTAAGTGACCTCTGGCTTGTTACTATGGTGAATTAAATGCATTTCTTTATTTTATTATTTTGAGTGTTTTATTTAATATTTTCAAAATCTATCTATCTATCTATCTATCTATCTATCTATCTATCTATCTATCTATCTATCTATATAGTGCCTTTCACATCTATCTATCTATCTATCTATATATATATCTATATATATATATATTTTTTTTGTTGCACGAAGTAAAGTTTAATTTTTAATATTAAAATAATCTATTAATATGCAGAGTGGGAGGAGTGTAAAGGGGGAGTAGTGGTGGTCTTTGTATTATAATGAATTGTCAACTTTTTGATTATATTTATGAGCGGAGTAGGAGGAGTGTAAAGGGGGAGCAGTGGTGGTTGTGTGATACAGACTTTTTTGTTAATATCCTGAATATTGGGATTGTTTGTCTTATGACTGTATTTTTTGTTATTGTTCATAATAAAGGTCATTTAAAAAAAAAAAAATATCTATCTATCTATATAGTGCCTTTCACATCTATCTATCTATCTATCTATCTATCTATCTATCTATGTAATATAGTGCCTTTCATTTCTATCTATCTATCTATCTATCTATGTAATATAGTGCCTTTCATTTCTATCTATCTATCTATCTATCTATCTATCTATCTATCTATCTATCTATATAGTGCCTTTCACATCTATCTATCTATCTATCTATCTTATAATGCCTTTCATTCCCTTCTTTCAATTATATAGTACCTTTCCTATATCTGTCTATCCATTCCTTTATTTTAGCTCATTTCAATAATGTAGCAGTGACACGTCTTGTTGATCCTGTTTTTTGAGTCAATCAGTATTATTATGCCCATCCTGAACAGCCCTGCATTTGCCCCAAAGAAAAGCTCTTTATTTTTTTTTTAGTAGCCATTTTGTGTGAATTTTGCGCCCAGCAGGACCCCCCGTAACCCCCAACCTCCTTTACCCGGCCATTATGAAGTGAACCTCAGTTAGATTTGCACTTTTTTTTAAATGTCGGCCTGTGATTGTCTCACTGAAGATAATTTGTTAAAATCCATTTCTGACATGTTTAAGGGGCGCCATCAGTCCGAGGCCCGACTGATCAAGGTGGGAGTGCACAGCCTGTCCTGTGCTGTGGTGACATTTCCTAATAAGTTTCCTTGCATCCACACTGGCAGGAGGACCAGCTGACACAAAGGGCTCAGGGATGAAGCGACATGCAAATGCTTAGCAACCCCTTTTAGAAAGCATGAAGACCACCTGCCTGAGCCAAGTGGTCAGTCGGTAACGGTATATGCAGAGGCGTTTAGAGTCATCATTGGACTGATGTGTATAAAGTTTGTGAATCTCTCCATCCATTTTCTATTTCTGCTTATGGAGAGACAGACTGAAAGGAAGCTGGAGCCGATCCCAGCCATCATCAGGCACAAGGCAGGAGCAATCCCAACCCATCACTGGCATGGATAGTATTGGGTATAAAAATCCTCCCAGAGCTGATGGACTTCATCTAGTTGTCCATTCAAAACATCTGCCCAATTGTCACACCTAGATAGCTGAGCTCAGAGCCCGAGGTGAAGAGAAGCTGTGCTCTGAAACAAACTACCAAGCCAAGTAATTGAAGGAAAAACCTTGAGAAGATCTGAGGAGGCTCTGAATGAGTTAACAGCCCAGCTTAGCTATTAGCTGAACAGACGAGCCTGACGGACTGAATGGTCTCCTCAGTCGCTTGTCAGATTTCTTGTTTTCTTATCTCCAATGCTAAATCTCCAGTTCTTTATTGCCTTGACAGCAGGTGCCCTGTAACCCTGGTGAAACGTACCACACAATTTATTGTGCTCCGTCACACTTGATGGCAACGAATATCTGACATTGTGAATTGAATTGTTTAGAAGTAGGGGGCTCTGCCCCCTCCTATTTCGCTCGCCAACCCCCGGGCGGGTGCTACACACTAGCCACTTCATGGCTCTGCCACTCGTGTATGGGGAAGTGGATGTACGATTTAAACAGATTGTTATTTTCATGGGAATTGTTACATACATATAATAGAACTACCTATTTTTCAATACAGCGAGTAATTAACCATAGTAACAAATAGTAAAACGCAATTAATTGAAAGTTGTGTTAGAGATATTCATTGCGTTATACGTTTTCATTCTGTTAGGCTTTGATATTAACGCATAAATACTTTTTAAACGTATACTTTTACTGTAAAACTTCAGGAAAAAAAATATTTGGAATCAACTTTTTGTTAATATTGCGTTGAATTTTGATTCCATGTTTGGACTTTCATCGTGACTACACAATGTATAACTGCCCGTGACTGAATAACGTTTCTTTCTTTCTAATAAATGAACCGACTGTTTCAAATGTTTGTCCTTGTGATTTGTTAATTGTCATAGCAAAAGCTATTCTAACGGGAAACTGTAAACGTTTTAATACAAATGGCATATCAAGATCTCCTTTGGAGTCTAATGTCATTAGTGAAGATGGACTACATTACCTTTCTTGTGGCCTGTTAAAATTTGACATATCAGAATTGTTCGACCAATTTTGAATACAACTAATCTTATCCTATTGCATAGCCCATCACTCAGACATAAATTACGCAATAACATTACGATACATCCTTCTTTTTACAGTAATTCAGCCGGTGGAAGACCAGGCAGTATTAATGATTGTAGATATTCTTCATGATATTTTAAGTTGATGTTTTCATCTTCCGCACCATCACCACCAACTGCTTCAGCAGAGTCTATTGATACGCGTTTAACCAATTTTGATGTGTGACCGATCAACAATTTTAAATCGGTGCTACGATTGCCTGTGTACTCATTTCTTCTGTCGGGATGAAATTCTTCATTAAGATTTGGACATAATAAGTCTTCTTTAATTGGGAACTTAAACATTAAAATTTATTAGACCTTACAGCGCAGGAACTGTGTCTGACAAACGCATTCACACAAATGAGAGGTGAGAGGACAGCAGGGTGGGACTCTTGGCAATCGTCGCGTCTTTTCTCAAGATTTTCTTTTATAATAGAGAGAAATGCAGCATTGTTGATGTTCAGAAGATGTCGCTCTCAAACCTTCAAGTGCACTTTAACTAATTTAGGGTCACACAGAGCCAGAGACTCCCCAGTAGGACTGGGAGAAAGGCAGGAAAAAGCCCAATGTGATTGCCCACTCACTCACTCACTCACACCTTTATAAGAGTCCGTTTAATGTCCATTTAAATTTGCCAATTAATCCAGTCTCCTCCCACAGTCCAAAGACATGCAGGTTAGGTGCATTAGCGATCACCCCTAGTGTGTGCTTGGCATGGGTGTGTGTGTGTGTGCCCTGTGATGGGCTGGCACCCTGCCCATGATTTGTTCCTGCCTTGTGCCCTGTGTCAGCTGGATTGGCTCCAGCAGACCCCTGTGACCCTGTAGTTAGGATATAGCGGGTTAGATAATGGATGGACGTTAATCTGCTCAGCGTCAAGAATGTGGGAGGAAAAGGCAGGAAGACACGGGGAGAACATACAAACTGCAAAAAGATAACAATCAGGCGTGGCATTCAAAGACACAGCCCTGAATGTGTGTGGCACTGTGCCCTCCACTGATATATATAGATAATGAAGGTTTATGAAAAATGCAGTGAATAAAAAAAGTTATACCAACAGCTATAAAACAACCAGATAACAAGAGAGGAAGTGAAAATGCAAGCTGGCAGTTTATTCAGTGAACGTCTTGGCACACAAGTGGTGCTAATCTTCCCGATATCACCCTCAACGAAAACGGACTCAAGGAATCGCTGCTTTTGGGAATAAGCAAACTGTGAATGTCTCTGCCTCTCGACTTTCAGTTTCTATACTGTCGTGCTTTACAGGTTGGATTAAAACCAGAGGCGGCCATAGGGGTGTGCGGGGCCTACGGCTGACTAACCCCACGCGGGGCCGGTTACGTCAAACGCTGTCACCGGTATGTTAATGTTATCATACACCTGATTTTCTCATTATAGTATTCAGCTAAATTTGTACAAGATAATACACAGACTTTATTAAAATATAACTGGAGAATATAACTTGACAAATCCGCTCGAATGGGACACGCGGACCTCAAAAGCAGGACCCCTAAGGCGCCCTACTTGCCACCCCCAAACGCCGCTCTTGATTAAAACATTCCAAATTACAAATGAAACTGAGGATTCTGGACCAGTCCAGCATAAAGAATGCCATCCATTCTGATGTCCAGCCCTGGCACCCTCTGCTCCTGTCTGCTCTCCAGCTACTTCAAAATGATTAGAAAATGGAGATCTGAAATACACGGATCATTTAATTAAAGTCGGGCAAAGAAGCGAAAGACAATCCACCTGTTGTAAAACACTGGTGTAAAAGTAATAATAACGTGTAATAAAAACATCAGACGTCGTCTATTAATAGCAAACGCACACACGCGGTCGCTCAAGGCCGCCTCAAGCGCTGCCAGCCTGCCTGTCTGCCAGCCCAAGGGCTTCTCTTCAGCATGTGAGGCAAAAATCGATAGGGTCGTGGAAAAAAAAAAAACTTAAAAATTGCAGACGCACAGGACCGACTCCACCATTTATCTGTGCCCCTTCAGGAACACTACGTGTTGATTGTCACCGATCTCCTCGCGTTCGCGTATCTTGGCGAGCCTTTCCGCTTTTGAGTTTAACAGAAAATCAGAAGGGACGCTGAAGTTCGACGAGGCTCAGACATCTTCCAAACACCCGCACGCGGTCTGGCCGTTCTCATCTTCTCCACCTTTCTTTATTTTTCAGGTGCACGTTCCTAGATGTGGGCGGCACGGTGGCGAAGTGGGTAGCGCTGCTGCCTCGCAGTTAGGAGACCCGCGTCCTCCCTGCGTGGAGTTTGCATGTTCTTCCCGTGTCTGCGTGGATTTCCTCCGGGTACTCAAAGACATGCAGGTTAGGTGCATTGGCGATTCAAAAATTGTCCTTTGTGTGTGTGTGTGTGTTTGAGTGCGCGCCCTGGGGTTTGTTTCCTGCCTTGCGCCCTGTGTTGGCTAGGATTGGCTCCAGCAGACCCCCGTGACCCTGTAGTCAGGCTATAACGGGTTGGTTAATGGATTGATGGACTTTCCTAGTCTTACGTTTTGTTTTCAGTGGCGCTGACTTGTTATAAACCGGGGTGTGGTGGTGTCGGTAGTTTACAGCATAGATAATAATTCAACAATAACGCGAGCGTCAAAAATAAAGATAACGATAATAACAATAATAATCCTCAAACTGGCGTAAGCATAGAAAGACAGGCGTTACTATAATAAAAATTCACCATCAAAACGTCATCAACTACAGCTCTCGAAAGAATTGCTAAAGACAGATTTAATTCAAAGTGGAATCAGCTCTCAACTGGGCTTACATTTGCGGTTGTTGTTGTTCACAGCCATCTATGAAACTCGTTCTTGGTACGCTAGAAAAATAAATAAAAAATGAAAAAACAAAGCAAATCTCCGTAGTCCGTCCGTCCGTCTCTCTCTCTTTTTTGCTCGCTCTCTTTCTTGCGCGCACCTTCTCTGAAGTCGTGCGTTGATTGGATAGTTAGAGTCCATTATTTACATATGTGACGATAAAGTAGAGGAATTAGGACATCACGACTGAAGAAGGGGCCTGAGTTAGCCAATAAAAGGGGTCTCTCTGCTTGACTTCTCACTGCAATCCATAATGGCTAACCCCTTAGTGCTACAGGAATTATGGGTAAATGTATACAACTATTTTATCTTATTTCAGTTCTATTGACTTTTGAGAAGATATTAAGTTTTTAAATTTGATTCAATGATTTTGAATAAATTCTTTATGTTTATGGTGCTGCATTAAGAAGAATATGACTAAACTATCAGCATTGTTGTAAAGCAATAGTCTTAGAAAGACTCGCTTTAATGATGTGTAGTTTTAAAATGTAACTTTTTTTTTTTAATAAGTTGATGCATTCACTTTGTGTTTATAAAACATTAAAAGAGTTAAGGTGATTCAAATAAATGTCCTTGTGTAGAATTAAAGTAACTGTATCCTTTTCATTAAACATTAAATCCCTCCATCCCCTCCAGGAGGCGCACTTTAAGCCTCAGGCTCATTCCGCCATGGTGTGCTAAGAAGAGCCTCTGGGGGTCTTTTCTGCCCGCTGCTATCAGGCAATTCAGTGCTTCCTCCTGATGTACTCATTAAGTTTATTTTGAAACATCTGCCCAATTATACGTTTATTTATCTATTTATGTATTTATTTTATTACTAACTGTCTGCCGTGACTCCGCCCCCCCGTAGTATTGAAACTGGACAAACTTTAAAAATGAATAAAAAAATGCTAAAAATGTAATGATTTGTATTGTGGTGGCGCAGTGGGTGGCACTGCCGCCTCGCAATTAGGAGACCTGGGTTCGCATCCCACAGTTTGCATGTTCTCCCCGTGTCTGTGTGGGTTTCTTCCCACAGTCCAAAGACATGCAGGTTAGGTGGATTGAGGATCCTAAATTGTCCCTAGTGTGTTTGATGTGTGTGTGTGTGTGTGTGTGCCCTGCGGTGGGCTGGCACCCTGCCCGGGGTTTGTTTCCTGCTTTGGGCCCTGTGTTGGCTGGAATTGGCTCCAGCAGACCCCCGTGACCATCTAGTTAGGATATAGCAGGTTGGATAATGGATGGATGGATAATTGCTGGGTATGTCAGTCGTAGGCAGCACGGTGGCACAGTGGTAGCACTGCTGCCTTGCAGTAAGGTGGGTTCGCTTCCCAGGTCCTCCCTGCGTGGAGTTTGCATGTTCTCCCCGTGTCTGCGTGGGTTTCCTCCCACAGTCTAAAGACATGCAGGTTAGGTACATTGGCGGTCCTAAATTGTCCCTAGTGTGTGCTTGGTGTGTGCATGTGCCCTGTGGTGGGCTGGCGCCCTACCTGGGGTTTGTTTCCTGCCTTGCTCCCTGTGTTGGCTTTGACTGGCGCCAGCAGACCCCCGTGACCCTGTAGTTTGGATATAGCTGGATGGATGATTTTTATTGAGAAGAATTTATATTGATAGCTTTCGTATCCGAGGGCCTCTTGATATAAAATATTGCTGGTTTTACTATCAGGGCGAGAATGGAGCTGTGATCTCTTTGCCAAAAATGTAAAAAGTTGGCAAGGTATGTCTGGCCAAGTGGAAGGTAGGTACGCTCCGACATCAAACGTTACCATGATATCTGATCGTGATCACCTCTGACGGGAGAGCGTTCCCCGCGTGGGGAGAAGAGCACGTGCCCAATCAGCAGCTACCCTCTAAAACACACGTAGCTCTGATCTCTCATGAAAAACGTCAAACGTTACTCCTTAACAATCGGTAGATGATAATGTCTGCTGAACAAACAGGCATCGCTAGCTAAGCAGAGGCGAGGTGCGCTCCAACACGTGGCAAAAGGTAGAGCGACTCGAACGGAGGCTGGCGCGTGAGTGAGGAGGGTCCTGCCCAGCTCCCTACTATTGTGGTCCTGCCTCCCCCTCCCCTCGAACCGATGCGTCTCTCTCGGATTCGTGTGAATAAATCGGTGCTGCAACCGAACTACGATACTTAGTTGCTAAATCAACCGGAATGTTCAAACAAATTATAGAAAAAAAACCCGATCTAAACCGTTAAGTAGTTCTCTCGTTCTCTTGCTAAGTGGAGGTAAGGTACCCGCTCCGAGGCTGGCATGTGAGTGAGGAGGGCCCTGCCCCTCTGCCCGCAGCCTCTCTCTCGGGTTTGTGCCGCAAGTGAACTATGATACATAGTGTGATAAGAGAAGTCGCAAAATCAACCGGAATGTTCAAGCAAATTCTAGAAAAAAAAGATCTAAATCTGTGAAGTAGTTCTCTCGTAATAAGCAGACAAACAGACATTGGATCTTATATATACAGAGATGTGTATATTTTATTTATTTTTATTTAATTGATTGATTGATTTGTTGGTTGTATTATCTGCCCTGTGTGTCTGTATCTTTGATTTTTATGTTTCTGCTGTTGCATACGTCTGAATTTCCCCCATGGGATTAATAACATGCATCTAATTTAATCTAAATTACATATTTTATTACACATTTTTTAGTTCTTATGTTTATTAACCATTTATTTTTTAGTTGAGGATACACATTTTCTTTACATCAATCCAAGTTAAGCCTCTTTCCCTGCATATGTATGACTTTGGTGGACAGGGGTTCATTCTAATAAAGGCATAGAACACAAAAGTTTGGTTACGCGTGTGGCGGTTTCTCATTTTACTGCATACAATAAACAAATGACATTCGATTGATTGCATTTGTCAATAACACTTTAGTTTAGGTGCTGCAAAAACGCATCCATTCCTCATTTTCCTCTTAGGTAACACGACCTGAAGAAAGGCTTCTTTGGGTCTTCATCACACGTGGTTTGTTCATCTCTAATATCTCTGTAACTAACAGAAGGTCACTTTAGAGGAGTCTGAGGGGGCTTAACTGAGACTCCTTTCTCGTGATATTCCATATTTGGTGTAAGACCTGGGAGACGTTCATCTTAACAAGTCATTTTAGCAGCATGTCAAGACACCACACAGCACAGCACCCATCTACTGATGTGTTAGAAGTGGTATGAAGACCAGGTCTTGCTACATGACAGTAAATGAGTAATAGATTCCTGAACTAAAGTGTTACCCATTTCTCATATAGTCTTAACGTTAAAAAGATGGCATTTCTGCTCTAATGTGGGTGACGCATATTAAAAAACAAAATCATCTTCCACAACTCCAAAAAACTCCCAGACTTACTAAACTCATTGAGTGCACTGCGTCCAAATATACAAAGTAGTAGGCAGCCCTGAGAGTGGGAGGGGGCGGGTCAGCCAAAGGGGCGGGGCTCTATGCAAAGTAGCACACATTAGGCACACTGTAGTGAGGGGTAAAACTTAAACCAAAAATATGAAAACAATTATAAAGGCTAAAGTTAAAACAACCGTCTGTCACAAAAATGGAAATACCATGTTTGGAGGATTAGAAAAAAGTTCATTTTGAGTAAGTTGGAATTGGAAATGGAAATGAAAGAAAACAATTATTTTATTTTACGATAATGTAATTTAAATTAGATATGTAAATTGAATATCCCCAGTAGTTGTGTTTTTTTTTAAGCAAGAGACCAACAATAATATGAAAGTTAAAAAAGGTCATTTGGTTATACGAGTCAAAACAGTTTTTTTCTTTCTGTGGAGAAACATTAAATGCAAATAAATAAGTAAAGCCTCTTATTGTAGCCCAGTTTCTAGATGGATAGATAGATGGATGGATGGATGTGAAAGGTACTATATAATAGATAGATGTGAAAGGCGCTATATAATTAGATAGATAGATATTTATATATAGATACAGTAGATGTGAAAGGCACTATATAATTAGATATTTATATATAGATAGATAGATGTGAAAGGCACTATATAATTAGATAGATAGATAGATAGATAGATAGATAGATAGATAGATAGATATGAAAGGCACTATATAATTAGATAGATAGATACATAGATAGATAGATAGATGTGAAAGGCGCTAGATAGATAGATATGAAAGGTGCTATATAATTAGATAGATAGAAAGATAGAAGTACAGGGGACTATATATTTAGGTAGATTGATAGATAGATATGAAAGGCACTATATAATAGATAAATAGATAGGTAAATGTAAATGGCGCTATATAATTACATAGATAGATATGAAAGGCACTATATAATTACTGTAGATAGATAGATAGATAGATAGATAGACAACACAATCTAAGCAGAATCTCAATGACTCATCCACGGATAAGAACTCTGGTCCTGATCTCGTAATTCTCGGCATACTCTGAAGGTGTGAGCTACTCAATCTCACTTTTAACCAGAATTAAGCAACTGCTGCCTTCTTTTGTTCGTTTTGACGCTTGCCCTTTAATCGAACATAACATTACAGACAAAACATTCTCTCTGCTCTGCTTTCCCTCCCCATTGTTCTGAAGGTGTTTACTTTTGGTATTATTCATTTTTTTTATGGCTATTTTGCAATCCTAGCTGCTCACAAAGAGGTGCATGAGAGGTGGCCTTCTTACGGCGGGATCTGATTGTTTAGCTGCGTTGGCACCTACATTGGTACTTGTAGTTAAATGCACGTCTATACCCAGTGAGATTCGAATGATACATTGAGGGACCATGGAAGAAAAAAGGTTGAGAACCTCGGACTGCTCGGGTTTATCCAAATCGTATTTCGTGATATCATCTACTGTTGAATTCCGCTCTGTTCCTGTAATATTTCTATTGTACTATTATATTGTATTGAGGATGACTTGCGCTCTGTTCTGTGTATTGTATTGCGCTGGATTGACCTCCTTCTTTTTGATACCCACTGGCAGCCCCAAACTACATGGAAAGGGGTCTTTCTTTGAACTTCTTTCCCAAGGTTTCTTCCATGTTTTGGAGGGAGTGTTTTTCCATTGTCTTTTTAGAGAGTCAATGCTGGGGGGCTCTCAAAAGGCAGGGCCTCTTAAAGCCCATTGCAGCACTCCTTATGTGATTTTGGGCTCTACAAAAATAAATGGTATTGTATTCACAATCTTGTAACTGCCCTTACTGCAGTTTTTTATTTATTTTTTGGCCGTGTCAGTTCTTGTATTGCTCTGTGGTTATCAGTTCTATAGCACAGCAATCTAATTTGTTTGAAAATACATGGAGGCAGCGCTATTACAGTCAATTAATCCCTGCTAGACAGAAGGACTTTTGGGACTTTCAAAGTTAGACTTGATATTTTTTTAGAAGAATTCAGTGGATAGGACTGGCGCCCTAATAATAATAATAATAATAGGGCAGCACGGTGACGCAGTGGGTAGCACCGCTGCCTCACAGCTAGGAGACCTGTGGGTTCACTTCCTGGGTCCTCCCTGCGTGGAGGTTACATGTTCTCCCCGTGTCTGCGTGGGTTTCCTCTCACAGTCCAAAGACATGCAGGTTAGGTGCATTGGTGATCCTAAATTGTGCTTAGTGTGTTTGATGTGTGTGTGTGTGTGTGCCCTGCGGTAGGTTGGCGCCCTGCCCGGGGTTTGTTTCCTGCCTTGCACCCTGTGTGGGCTGGGATTGGCTCCAGCAGACCCCTGTGACCCTGTAGTTAGGATATAATGGGTTGGA
This sequence comes from Polypterus senegalus, assembly GCF_016835505.1. Lineage (NCBI taxonomy): Eukaryota > Metazoa > Chordata > Cladistia > Polypteriformes > Polypteridae > Polypterus > Polypterus senegalus. The sequence goes on along the minus strand of NC_053154.1, from coordinate 6,347,504 downwards.
TGGATGGATGGATAATAATAATTAAACTGTAGCATAGAAGACATAGACATAACAAAATAAAATGAAAAAATCAAAACAGCACGAGGACTGCAGCTCTTCAAAGCAGTGTTCAAGGCTGATTCTATCACAATTATATGCGCCTCCCAAATGAGCTAAAATTTAAACTTGTGTTAAATTTTGACAAATATTCTTCTCACCACCATCTATGAAATTTTTCCCTCTTTTTACACTAAAGCGGTTCTCCAAATTCAGTCTGTCACTGGAAAAGCTCCTGTATGGATTAGGTAGTCATATTGCATTATTTGTATACACCAGGGTGCAGCACCTAACAATTATAAGTAACATCCATCCATTAGCCAACCCGCTATATCCTAACTAAAGGTTTCACGGGGGTCTGCTGGAGCCAATCCTAGCCAACACAGGGCGCAAGGCAGGAAACAAACCCCGGGCAGGGCGCCAACCCACCGCATTACAAGTAACACTTCATTGCAATTTGTGATTATATTGTTTTTCAGTTTATTGTATTGACTTTATTGACATGTAAATGTTACAGAGCTGCCAGGGTAAGATTATAATTACTCTGTCGCCATCAGTGCAAGGTGTATGTTTGGCTGGAGGCTTAAATGGACACTTAATTATAGTTAAAATGAAGTAAAAAATATAGTTAAGTAAAAATGTGTTTTTTTACAATAAATACAATAAATAAATAAATCAAATCCGCCTCACTAATACGTCCCTGTTTCTGCTTGTTTTCTAATTGGCACCCGTCAAGAGCGTATTTATCTGAGTCAGTCTTATAAACAGACGTTGCTATAACTAATCAACCGTCCCCCTCAACATCCTTAAGTGATAAATTTGCCGTTTTATACCCCAACTCTCCTTACTTCGCTGCCCCCAGTCCCCTTTCCCCCTCATGTCTCTACGTTTCTATCTACAGGTCCGGTATTGAGAATTTTACACAAAGCACCATTTATAAGGACAGGCAAAGTGCCTGAGCTGGCACTGGGGGTAGAGTGCTGTGACAAGATCTCAGTTAAAATACAATTCTTGGTTTTGCAAATGACTAAATACAGAATTAGTACACAAAAGATACAGATTTCGTTAAACACAGAGAAGACAAAGTAGATACTCATTGACAGAAAATGGTAACAACAATATCTTTCCATGAATTAACTGTTGAACTGTGGCCTGTTGACAATTGAGTAGAGGGGCAAAAAAAAAAAGTCCAGTCAGCCTCTTCAATGGAGAAAATAAACCTGTGTTGTTTGGGTGGTCCCAGGGCTACTAGAACAGACATACAGTCATGTGAAAAAGTTTGTGACCCCCTCTCAGCCTGCATAATAACTGACTCTCCTTTCAACAGTAAAGATAACAGTGGCATGTCTTTCATTTCACCATCTGAGCACTGCGGTGTTTTCAGAACAAAGATTTTTAGTGACGCAGTATTTAGTTATGAAATGAAATCAAATGTGAAAAACTGGCTGTGCACAAATGTGTGTCCCCTTGTCATTGTGCTGATTTGAATGCCTGTCACTGCTCAATGCTGATGACTTGGTTGGATGAGCTCATCAAGCCTTGAACTTCATAGACAGGAGTGGCCAATCATGAGTGGTCAAAGGTATTTAAGGTGGTCAATTGCAAGTTGTGCTTCCTTCCCTTTGACTCTCCTCTGAAGAGCGACAGACAGCATGGGATCCTCAAAGCAACTCTCAAAATATCTGAAAACAAAGATTGTTGAGTCTCCTGGTTTAGGGGAAGGCTACAAAAAGCCATCTCAGAAGTTTAAACTGTCAACTTCAACTGTAAGGAATGGAATCAGGAAATGGAAGGCCACAGGCACAGTTGCTGTTAAACCAACCCAGCAGGTCTGGCAAGCCAAGAAAAATACAGGAGCGGCATATGGAGAGGCAGGATTGTGAGAATGGTGACAGACAAACCACAGATCACCTCCAAAGACCTGCAAGAACATTTCACTGCAGATGGTGTATCTGGACATCGTTCTACAATTCAGCTTATCTGTATGGCAGGGTGAGGAGAAAGAAGCCCTTTCTGCACTCACGCCACAAACAGAGTCGCTTGTTGTATCAAATGCTCATTTAGACAAGTCAGAGTCATTAAGAACAAAGTGCTTTGGACTGATGAGACAAAAATGGAGTTATTTGATCAGAACAAAAAGCACCTTGCATGGCGGAAGAAGAACACAGCATTCCAAGACAAACACCTGCTACCTCCTGTCAAATTTGGTGGAGGTCCCATCATGCTGTGGGGCTGTGTGGCCAGTTCAGGGACTGGGGCCCTTGTTAAAGTCGAGGCTTACATGAATTCAACCCGATATCAACACATTCTTCAGGATAATGTTCAAGCATCAGTCACAAAGTTGAAGTTACTTAAGCAGGGGTTGGATATTCCAACAAGACGATGACCCAAAACACAGTTGGAAATCTACAAAGGCATTCATGCAGAGGGAGAAGTCCAATGTTCAGGAATGGCCGTCACAGTCCGCTGACTTGAATATCATCGACAATCTATGGGATGATTTGAAGCAGGCTGTCCATCAAATTGAACTGAACTGGAGAGATTTTGTATGAAGAATGGTCAGAAATACCTCCATCAAGAATCCAGACACTCATCACAGGCTATAGGAGGACAGCGTCGAGAGGCTCAGAGGAGCAAAAGAAGGCTCAGCTAAGTATTGATGTCATATCTCTGTTGGGTGCCCACATTTATGCACCTGTCTAATTTTGTTATGATGCATGTTGCATATTTTCTGTTAATCCAATAAACTTCATGTCACTGCTGAAATCCTAGTGTGTCCATAAGGCATGTCAGATATTAAAAGGAAGTTCAGCAAATGAGAAGCAAAAATCCAAAGAATTAAGAGGGGTCCCCAAACATTTTCATATGACTGTAGTCAGGGTCCTAAAGACTGGTCCTTCTATAGTAGTGTCTGTGCTGGCCATCCAGTCTGATGAAGGAATCTTTCCATCTTATGATTCCAGGGCTCCCTGAAGCTCAAATCACTTTTCGATGGGCAGGAGAAGGTTTGTCAATAGAGCAGTGGCACCAAGTACTACATCAGGATTTGAAGAAGAGAAACAGAATAGCGGAGGATTAATAACAGTTTATAAGCAGTCTATGAGGGGGTACCCAAAAATAACCCGAATTGAAAAAACAGTGGTTCTCAACTTGTGGGGCGGGCCCCCCTAGGGGGGCGTGAAGTAACAAAAAGGGGGGTGCGAAGATGTGAAAAAAAGAAAACAAGAATCAAAAATATGAAAAAAACATCTGATGAAACCAAAACAAATGAACTTAAACTACATTCCGATACTAGAACAATACATATAGAGTTAGATAAATGTCGATAAAAGTTAAGTAGGTATAATAAAATATGAATCTACATTTCAAAAAAATGTTAGGGGGGCGCGATTAAAACTGTTATGAAAACTCGGGTCTCAAATACTTAAAGGTTGAGAAATGCTGCTTTAATAATTTTTACTTGCTGAAACTTAAGTCTCCTTCAAAGTCCTCTCCATGTGAATGAATGCACTCATCCCAACGGTTTCCCCACTGGTGGAAAAAGTTTTGGAATTGCTGAAGAGGAATGTTCTCCAGGGCCAGCAGCAATTTTTCTTTGACTTCCTCAGCGATACAAAAACACTTTCCTTTGAGTTCTCTTTTCATATGCCGGATCAAGAAAAATTTTAATGGAGCAAAGATCAAGTGACATTTCCCCTCATTTGAAACGCGAAAACCACTCGCACACCTGAGTTTTGCTTAAAGCTTCCTCTTTTAAAGCAGTTTCAAGCATCGCTACAGTATCAGCAGCCGCTTTCTCTATGAGAAAACAAAACTGAATGCAGACTGAACGCTGATCTTTATGATCACCCATCACAAAGATTGCCGAACACGTTTAATAAGCACCAAGAAAAACCGACATGGAATGGCTTACAAACAATACAGAACAACGAAACTCAGCAGACTGCCTAAGAATACTTTAAATGTGCTACACCTAGTGGCGAAATTGGCAATTAAGTCGAGATCGCACGCCACATTCTGGTTATTTTTGGGTATCCCCTCGTATTACTTGTGTTTTTGTAAAAATAACTAACAAACAGTAATGCAGTATGCACAGCAGCTCTAGTCAGGGTGTCCCAGAGTAAAATAGTGAGCCTTCAGCCTGTGAGAGCATCGCTATTATTAGCAGGCAGATCAATCCACAGCTTCAGGGCCCTGTAGCCGAAGACTCAACCTGCCACTGTTATTTTATTAATCTTTATACGTAGGCCAGCATCTTGAGATCTTAATGTGCACTCTGTTTTGTAAGTAATAAAGTATGCAAGACCCCAGCTGTTTAAGAATTTATGTGTAAAAAGAAGAATTTTAAAATCTTCCCTAAACTTAACCGGGAGCCAGTGTAAGGACTTAAGAACTGGAGTTATGTGTTTGTAATTTCTAGTTCTTGTAATACTTCTTGCAGCACAATTTTTAAGGATCCGAAAGCTGCATAAAGAACAATTTGAACAAAGAGTGAGTAACACAGTAGTCAGTCCTACTAGAAGTAAGCGCAGGAATTAATTTCTCTGTATCCTTTGTCCAACATTTGCAAGATGGGAAAAACATGTTTTGAAAAGTTTTGTAGTATACTGTTGTTGTCAAATCCTAAATTGTGCGCAGATTCGGTAAAACTAATGGTGATTCAAACTGAGTTCAACAGCATAACAGCATGTTGTTGCAGTCTCATCATGAATAATTCCAACCCATCCGCTTCTTTAACTCACTGACACAGTTAATTAAGGACAGCATCAGAGAAACATCATTTGGCCTAAAAGAAAGGTATTACTGGGCGTTGTCTGCATATGTGTTAAAATTAATAGGATGTTTTCAAATAAGAGTTCCCAGTGGACGCACACATGCGCAGTAGCACATTTCTGTCTGTACAGGAATTGATTTGATAAATGACAACTAAACCAGGCAAGGACAGAGCCTGAGGGCCCGATGTCATTTTCCAGCCTACATAACGGTCAATAGTATCAAAGGCTGTGCTTAAACAAATATTAATGCATAACATTTAATGTTGTGCGCTTTCATTTGCTGGTCCTTACTTCAAATTGTCCTTATTGACAGGAAATTGTCCATTCATAAACACTACAGTAAAAAATAGGAAACAATCATTAAATCAAGAAAGAATTGTGATTGGCTGCATGAATGACGGCTAAAGAAAGTCTGGGGTGCCAGCTGGGTCATCCCATTTATTTTTTGTGGACAAAACAAAAATGAGCAAAAAGAGCACAGCGCTCTATAGCGTCAGTCCCGAGGGAAGGAAATTAACAAAAATAAAGTTGCGGGTTGCAGCTACTGGAGGTCCATCCGGCAGGTTGTTCAAAACAGTAATGACGTCTTCTTCTGGGTCCGACAATCATGCGTGACAGAAACCAATTTTATTAATACAACTGATAATTCATCAATGTTCATGAATGCGATGTGAAAGAGTTGTCTGTTGTTACGCTTCTGACCTTGTCCAGAGACGGCTCCGTAAGCATCATAACTACATTCTAGGAAAGATAGAGTGAAAGGCACTATATAATAGATAGATAGATAGATAGATAGATAGATAGATCTGAAAGGCACTATATGATAGATAGATAGATAGATAGATAGATAGATAGATAGATAGATAGATAGATAGATAGATACTTTATTAATCCCTAGAGGATATTCACATACTCCAGCAGCAGCATACTGATAAAGAAGAATATTAAATCAAAGAGTGATAACAATGCAGGTATAACAGACAATAACTTTATATAATGTTAATGTTTACCTCCTGGGTGGAATTGAAGAGTCGCATAGTGTGGGGTCTCCTCAATCTGTCAGTGAAGCAGGGCGGTGACAGCGTTTCGACAGAATACACAGCCATTTCAGAAATAAAGATGCCAAGATACTTGAAAAATTCACGTTCAATGCAACACATTAGGAAAGACAGCAAACAACTTCTTCACATTGCTGTCACTAGCTAATAGACTGCTGCAACTACATATTTTAAGTGCTGACTGACACAAGTGTCATACATTAACACAGACTGTTACAGACTCGGATTAAATGCATGCTTTTATTATATGCATTTGTGCGGAATGCGTTTCTGTTTTATACAATTTGTTTGAAATACATTTATTTGAAATCTGCTCTTTCATTTTAAATAGCCCTGTATACAGTCATATGAAAACGCTTGGGAAACCCCTCTTAATTCTTTGGATTTTTGTTTCTCATTTGCTGAACTTCCTTTTAATATCTGACATGCCTTATGGAGACAGTAGGATTTCAGCAGTGACATTAAGTTTATTGGATTAACAGAAAATATGCAATATGAATCATAACAAAATTAGACAGGTGTATAAATGTGGGCACCACAACAGAGATATGACATCAATACTTAGTTGAGCCTCCTTTTGCTCCTTTGAGGCTCTCGACGCTGTCCTCCTATAGCCTGTGATGAGTGTCTGGATTCTGGATGGAGGTATTTCTGACCATTCTTCATACCAAATCTCTCCAGTTCAGTTCAATTTGATGGACAGCCTGCTTCAAATCATCCCATAGACTGTCGATGATATTCAAGTCAGGGGACCGTGACGGCCATTCCAGAACATTGTACTTCTCCCTCTGCATGAATGCCTTTGTAGATTTCCAACTGTGTTTTGGCTCATTGTCTTGTTGGAATATCCAACCCCTGCTTAAGTAACTTCAACTTTGTGACTGATGCTTGAACATTATCCTGAAGAATTTGTTGATATTGGGTTGAATTCATCCGACCCTCGACTTTAACAAGGGCCCCAGTCCCTGAACTGGCCACACAGCCCCACAGCATGATGGGACCTCCACCACATTTGACAGGAGGTAGCAGGTGTTTGTCTTGGAATGCGGTGTTCTTCTTCCGCCATGCAAAGCGCTTTTTGTTCTGACCAAATAACTCCATTTGTGTCTCATCAGTCCAAAGCACTTTGTTCCAAAATGAATCTGACTTGTCTAAATGAGCATTTGATACAACAAGCGACTCTGTTTGTGGCGTGAGTGCAGAAAGGGCTTCTTTCTCATCACCCTGCCATACAGATGAGCTGAATTGTAGAACGATGTACAGATACACCATCTGCAGCGAGATGTTCTTGCAGGTCTTTGGAGGTGATCTGTGGTTGTCTGTCACCATTCTCACAATCCTGCCTCTCATATGCTGCTCCTGTATTTTTCTTGGCCTGTCAGACCTGCTGGGTTGGTTTAACAGCAACTGTGCCTGTGGCCTTCCATTTCCTGATTCCATTCCTTACAGTTGAACTGACAGTTTAAACCTCTGAGATGGCTTTTGTAGCCTTCCCCTAAACCAGGAGACTCAACAATCTTTGTTTTCAGATCTTTTGAGAGTTGCTTTGAGGATCCCATGCTGTCTGTCACTCTTCAGAGGAGAGTCAAAGGGAAGGAAGCACAACTTGTAATTGACCACCTTAAATACCTTTTACCACTCATGATTGGACACTCCGGTCTATGAAGTTCAAGGCTTAACGCGCTCATCCAACCAAGTAATTCCGCATTGAGCAGTGACAGACATTCAAATCAGCACAATGACAAGGGGACACACATTTGTGCACAGCCAGTTTTTCACATTTGATTTCATTTCATAACTAAATACTGCGTCACTAAAAATCTTTGTTTGGAAAACACCGCAGTACTCTGATGTTCCTAGGAAATGAAAGACATGCCACTGTTATCTTTACTGTTGAAAGGAGAGTCCATTATTATGCAGGCTGAGAGGGGGTCCCAAACTTTTTTATATGACTGTATATCTTTATATATACATATATATAGTGTTGTGACAGCATTTTTATGCTAAATGAACTTTCAGTAGCCATAGAAAAATTGTTGGTTCCTCATAACATGGCATGACATGGCACCTTAATGGCATAAATTAATTCTAAATCTGCAGCTGAGGTCTGACTTTACTAAGTTTTTCCTTGATGGCAAAGAATTCCTCCTTGTCATGCCATATTAAACTAGTTCAGAAAAACATCAGTCTACCGGTAGTGTGAAAGACATGTTTGTTAGACCACTGAGAACTGCGAGAACACCAGGAAATATCAAAAGGGTGAGACAAGCAGAAAACGTTCAGCATAGTTAGTCAGTCATTTCAGCACAACATAGGAGACCAGAAGCTTTTGGATGTGTTATGGTGTATAAAATCTACATTTTATTCTGTATTATATTTTGCTCAAACCCAACAGGATGAATTCAGATGTAGGAGGCATTATAATAAAAAGACATATCCTCTTTTGTATACCTCACTGTTATAACAGTTACAGCTTGAGAAAGAAAGCCTGACCTGATACCTCAGGCTATTGATTACTTTACAGATTGGACATCTGGGACATCAATGGGGTTTACAGCCTGAGAAAGGAAGAACTGAGGCAATCTCAAAGAACTTTATTACCTGGGGAGCAAACTTCATCCATCATATTGACAGCCAGCCAATCAGGTGCATGGAACATTCATGTGCTGTGAAACCACGGCATGGAACTTTATAATAAACATGCCTCATTTTTAAGCAACGTCAGAAGCAGAAGAAGAAGAGAAACAGTGACGACGGAAGAGCCACGTCAGAGAATACAACAAAGACACGTGTAACCAGTTTTCATCCGATCGTCAGTTAACAGCATTCTCATGAACATCGTTTGCTAAATCAACCGCCGCCTGGGACTTTCATCCTTGACATCACTGATTCCTTTCAGTAAGCTTTTTTAAAGACTATTTTATCCAGACTTTATTATCGAACTACGATCACCTGAAGCAGCTAGAGATTTTGCCATTTAGCTCTACGCTGCGGGGTTTTAAGGCTGAGAGCGAGGGCGCCGCTCGAAAGTTAGGGGCAATGCGAGAAGAAGGTGTTCTTGGCTGATAAATGGCTTATAATCAAGGATACTGAGTCTTTGTATGTTTTAATATTTTCTTGGAGACCAAAAATAATATTTAGGTCTGAGGTCTATTTAAAACATTGCATTTTGTCCGCGACGATAGTAAATAAGTCTCTTGATGTGCTGAGAGAGTGACAAGTTGTGTTATACCTAAAGCATTTGTGTGTTTCTTTTACTTTTAAGTGATAAAAGTTAGCCAACTGTGTGTGTGTGTCATTCATAGGGCACTGCTGTGGTTAGGGTCTGAGTGTATGTGTATCTATGTATGCGTGTGTGTTATTATTTAGGGTGCGGGAGTAAACCAATCCAATGACGAACTTGACAAAGGAAAGGGTAACTTAAATATAGTCGATAATACAGGATGTCATTCTTATAAAACAAGTGATAGGCTTCAAGGGAGAATAAGTCAAGGGGGAACCGCCAGCATTGCTGCCCCTTTAGCTTGTCTCCTTTATGCTCTCAGCCATTGGAAATGTCAGCTCATCCTCATCAGGTGAACCTCTTGTGAAATGAAAAAAAAACATAAGAGACTATGACGGGTTGGGGCACCCGAAGGTGATCCCCCATAAACTGAAATAACAGTAAATGCGATGACGTCTTCTTCAGATGCGAGTCTGTCATCGTTTGCCTCCAAGATGGCGGAGGAGCCGATTTTCAGGTCCGCGAGAGAGGAAGGGACGTTAATCAACCACGCACCCGTCGGGGACTGGTAGGACGTGATCCACCACGCCAACATAATTATTACTCCGACTCTGATTAGAGTCATAAATACGGATCTTTTTGAAAATTGGTTTGACGGAAAAAATCAAATGAGGTGCGCCGAAAAGCTGAGTTCACGTCTCGCAGCCCCGTTTAAACAGGAAGCTCTTCATTATATCGGCCGAAAAGGTCTTTTTAGAGCAAAAATCAGTGCCATGATAACAAAATCATTTCAAGGACTTAACAAAACAAATAATTCTTTGCAGTGAAAGTATGGATTTCACAAACGTAGAATTTGTAGCCTGATTCGATCGGGCTCCCAGTCGCTAGTAAATGAATAAATGGAATCAATGCCTAGTCCCCTAAATCAGTTCTGATTTTTGATGTCAAGTCATCAAACTGCAAAGTTCTACATTAGGAAAACGGTGGACGGTACATTGCGTAAAGACAATCCGGGTGAACGGAATCCGCTGCAGGCCTTTACTTGTGGTGAAATGTTACCAAATATAAGATGGCAAAAACCAACCAACACAGAAGAACAAAATGTAAAAGACCCTGAAAAACAAGTTTTATAGGCAGAGTTCTCCGGTCGCCCCCTTGATCAGCGGGTTTAAGAACGCCTGCCATCTCACTTCCCACCTTGGCTCTCTGCTTCATTCTCTTGTTCTCCCGGTTTTACTGTTTTTGTAAGACAAGTTAAGGCAAATGTTGTGCTGCTTTGATTTTGTCAAAGATATGCAATGGGAGCTGCAGGTGATCGGATATGCAGCCGTGGCCACAAGTTTGGAGTTTTGACACAAATATTCATTTTCACAAAGTCTGCTGCTTCAGTGTTTTTAGACCTTTCTGGTGTACTGAAGTAGAATTACAAGCATTTCAGAAATTTCAAAGGCTTTTATTGACAATTACGTTAAGTTTATGCGCAGAGTCAATATTTTCTTTTTCAAGACCTCTGCAATTCACCCTGGCAGGCTGGCAATCAACATCTGGGCCAAATCCTGACTCATGGCAGCTGCCCATTCTTGCATCACACTGGTCAGCAAGCATTCTGCTACTGGGATTCTTTCTTTCTTTCTGACAAACTCCGAGCACTGATTATGCAAGAATGGGCAGCTGCCATCAGTCAGGATTTGGCCCAGAAGTTGATGGACAGACAGTCTGCCTGGGTGACCTGCAGAGAAAGAAGGGCCAACACTGCAAATATGGACTTCATGTCATTGTCAGTAAAAGCCCTTTAAAACTTCTGAAATGCTTGTAACTCTACATCTGACAGAAAGATCTACAAACACTGAAGCAGCCAACGTTGTGAAAACCAACACTTGTGTTATTCTCAAAACCTTTGGCCATGGCTGTAGGTAATTAGAAGAATCAGAGTAAGAGTTACAGAAAGATGGCTCAGGGACAAAACAGACGGCCAGAGGAGAGCTTAAGGACTGGCACAGTGGCGTCTGGAGCGCACACGGCGCTGATTTTTATCAATAGCACCCCCAGGTGATGGCACCCTAGGCAGCCGTCAATGGATTGAGGCGCTCTGACACAGACTTGTGTTCTTTTAGCTGATTTCTGTCCTTCCAGCAATTACTTTCTCTTGGACATATTCAGTGGTAACACCTTTTATTAGAATATATTTTGAAATGCATTGCATTTGTCCTGTTTTTCATTCTAACAGATGGCGCATTACAAATATTAGCACTGCTTTTACGAATCCCATGGCAAATGGCATATAAAAGAGATTCAGATTCAGATTCACAGATGCTTGTCCTTTTATTATATACAGCACTAGTCGGGCTACTCATCTAAGATGGTTTGAAATCAAAGTAATCGACAAGGCCCTCGGTGTTCATGTTTGCAACAAATCATCCGATGTGTTTGTCTCTGATAGTGGCCATTTGCAATGGAATTTTGTAAAAGCAAGGGTTAATGTTTGTAATGTACCATCTGTTGGAATGCCATTACTAAAAATGCTTTTGTTAGACAAGTTAAGGCAAATGTTGTGCTGCTTTCATTTCTTCAAGAATTTGCAATGGGAGCTACAAATGATATTTTATCTTATATGGCAAATCAGAAATATCAGGGTAAGAGTTACAAAAAGAGGGCACAGGGACGAGACCACCAGAGGGGAGGTCAAGGACCTAATCCTCCTCAGTGTCCAGAGCACACGCCCTTTCATTTTCATCAACAGTGCCCCCAAGTGACTGATTGTGCCCTAGGCAGCTCTCTGTGTTGCTCATAGGTGTACAGACTCTGACAGACTCTTGTTTTTGTAGTATAAGATCATTTCCGTCCTTCCAGCAGTTACTCTCTGTTGGATTACTCTAATTCTCTTAGTTACTCTCTATTCCGGAAGTTACTCTCTGTTGGACATATTCAGTGTTCACACTTGTAGTGCACCATCTATTGGAATGTATTTTGAAATGTATTATATTTTTCATTCCAACAGTTGGTGCCTTACAAATATTAGCACTGCTTTTATGAATCCCATGCCAAATGCCATAAAACAGAGACACATATGCTATTTGACTTATATGCCACTGGATTTGGGATCTGTAAAAGTGGTCTTAATGTTTGTGATGCACCATCTGTTGGAATGACAAGTGCAATGCATTTTATTATTCAAAATGTTTTTGTAAGGCAAATTTTGTGCTGCCGTGATTTCTTCAAGGATATGCAATGGGAGCTACTGATGTCCATCCATTATCCAACCCGCTACATTCTAACAACACAGGGGTCACAGGGGTCTGCTGGAACCAATCCCAGCCAACACAGGGCGCAAGGCAGGAAACAAACCCCGGGCAGGGTGCCAGCCCACTGCAGGCTACTGATGTTATATAGCAAATCAGAAGAATCAGGGTTATGGTTATAGAGAGGAGGCTCAGAGATGAAACCACCAGAGGAGAGGAGCAGTTTGGTTTTATTGGCAATGACAGGAACAACTGATGCAGTCTTTGCATTGAGAGGGAAGAGCAGAAAGGTTTGCATATGGCGGCCTTTTCCTCTTTAGCCAAAGCTGCTCATTTTCATCGCTTCCTCTTTGCATCCGCAGTTGAACTGACCACTCTTATACTCGAAGTGTTTGGCTGAGAATGTGCAGCAGTGGGCGCTACCACACTAGCCTGGTTTAGGAACTCTACCCTAGTCATGTCAGGCTTTGGTTTCTCGACGTTCATGTTGATTTAAAGTTATTCTCCCGTATCCAATGCCTACGACGTCAAATTCTCAGCTATAAACCTCGTTCACATGGCCCTAGTAGGTTCAAGACAGTCGCTCTCACACTGCAGTTTCAGAATTTAGTTTAATTTTTGAACCCTTCATTGATATTTTGTATCATTTTTTAAATTTTGGACCCTTCTTCTGCACACTTTACCTACTTTTAGCAATCAGGCTTCAACGGAGGTGCTCCTCAATGTCCGACGCGCACACCTCTTGATTTTCATAAATGGTGCCCCCATGTGATGGCCCCTAGTGGACTGACTGCCTCTGACACAGACTCTTGTCCTTTTATGGAGGTGGATCAGCTGATTTCTGTCCTTCCGGAAGTTACTCTCTGTTGGACGTATTCAGTGATCACGTTTGCAGTGCACCATCTGTTGGAATGAATTTTGTAATGCATGTTGTAATAAAATGCATTGCATTTTCAGATTTTTCATTCTAACAGATGGCGCATTACCAATGTGAGCACATTCTGCTCTGTTTCAACCTCGTCCCGATGACTCACTCAAGTTCCTGTTTTGCAACTGCAGAAAATAAGATGAATTAATTTTGTCTTCTTCTCCCAGGCTAAATGCAAATAAGTTCACAGTAAATCAGGGCTTTTCATGAGCCAGTAAATGCAGGTCATTAGTGGTGTGGCTTTGTAAATGTTCAACGCGTGAGTTAACGTTCTAAGGAAGGTAGAGCGGATTCAGAAAGTCTTCAGACCCCTTCACTTCTTCACATTTTGTTATGTTGCAGGCTTGTGCTAAAATCATTTCAATTTCATTTTGTGGCCATCAAACAACACTCAATACCACAGGATGGCAAATAGGACACAGGATTTTACAAATGTTTGCTAATGTATTGAAAATAAAAAACTGAAATATCCCATGGACACGAGTCTTCAGACCCTTTCCTCAGCACTTAGTTGAAGGTCCATTATCTGCCATTCCAGCCTCCTTAGGGTCAAACACCACAAACGTCACCCATCTGGATCTGTGGATGTCCTGCCATTCTGGTCTGCAGATCCATCAGGTCGAATGGAGATCGCCGGTGGGCAGGCTGTTTTCAGAAGATGTTCAAGTCTGGACTCTGACTGGGCCACTCCAGGACATTCCCCACTCTTTTGTTTTGTTCTTAGGGTCTTTGTGATGTTATAAAGTGAACCTTGGGCCCAGTCTGAGGTTCAGAGCACTTTGGAGAAGGCTTGCATTACGGACATCTCTGTCCTTTGATCCATTCAGCTTTCCATAACCCTGTCTAGTCTCACAGCGTTCACCATTGGGATGGCTTTGCACAGGTGATGAGCAGTGCCCGGTTTCCTCGAGACGTGACCCTAATCCTGTTCTCATCAGGCCACAGGGTCTTGTTTCTCTCAGTTTGAGAGTCGTTTATTTGCCTTTTTTGTAAACTCCAAGTGGGGGTGGCATGCAGCCAGGGCCCCTGGCCAGAATGTCACCTCCCCCGGGACACCAGATGGCAACCTCCTGCATTGCAGTGGTGCCTCGGACTCCCGCAGGGCTTCATGGGAGTTGGAGTTTGCTGCAGCCCTGTTGGGGTCTGCAGGTGCTGCTAGGTGGTGCTGTAGCTCCTGCTCAGCCTTTAGATAGATAGATAGACATGAAAGGCACTATATGATAGATAGATAGATAGATAGATAGATAGATAGATAGATAGATAGATAGATAGATAGATAGATAGATAGATAGATAGATAGATAGATAGATACTTTATTAATCCCAAGGGGAAATTCCCATACTCCAGCAGCATCATACTGATAAAGAACAATGAGTGATAACAATGCAGGTATAACAGACAATAACTTTGTATAATGTTAACGTTTACCCCCCTGGGTGGAACTGAAGAGTCACATAGTGTGGGGTCTTCTCAGTCTGTCAGTGGAGCGGGACGGTGACAGCAGTCTGTCACTGAAGCTGCTCCTCTGTCTGGAGATGATCCTGTTCAGTGGATGCAGTGGATTCTCCATGATTGACAGGAGTCTGCTCAGCGCCCGTCGCTCTGCCACGGATGTCAAACTGTCCAGCTCCGTGCCTACAATAGAGCCTGCCTTCCTCACCAGTTTGTCCAGGCGTGAGGCGTCCTTCTTTATGCTGCCACCCCAGCACACCACCGTGTAGAAGACGGCGCTTGCCACAACCGTCTGATAGAACATCTGCAGCATCTTATTGCAGATGTTGAAGAATGCCAGCCTTCTAATGAAGTCTAGTCGGCTCTGTCCTCTCTTACACAGAGCATCAGTATTGGCAGTCCAGTCCAGTTTACCATCCAGCTGCACTCCCAGGTATTTACAGGTCTGCACCCTCTGCACAGTCACCTCTGATGATCACGGGGTCCATGAGGGGCCTGGGCCTTCTAAAATCCAGCACCAGCTCCTTGGTTTTGCTGGTGTTCAGTTGTAGTTAGTTTGAGTCACACCATTTAACAAAGTCCTTCATCAGGTTCCTATACTCCTCCTCCTTTACAGTTCTTCCTCCACACCTGTAAGTGCTGCAGGAAATGAGTCCTCAAGCATGTGGAGCCTTTCCGGGTCCACCTGGAGCACTTCTGGGTGCCTTATTAAAGGAGCCAGCAGCCACTACTTGGGAGTCAGAGATGGGAGGAGGAAGACGAAGCTTTTCCAGAGGAGTGGAGGAGAAAGGAAGGTAAAGAGAGAAGGAAGGATTTGTGCTGTGCTTGCGCTGAGCTGTGTTGTACTTGTGGGAAATGGGGAAAGGCGTTTCCCACAAGGTAAAAAGAAAATAAAAAGAAATCAGTGTGTGCCTTGAACTTGCTTGACTGTGTCGGGTTCAGCTGGCAGTGCCAGCCTGGGTAGTCCACATGGGCTATAACTGACGAGAGGCTTTTCTCTGGCCCTGATTACTGAAGTGGTGCGGTGACGTTTGTCTTTCTAGAATGTTCTCCCATCTCTACACAGGTACACTAGAGCTCAGCATGTGTGACTATCAGGATCTTGGTCACCTCTCTTACCCGGGCACTTCTCTCATGATCGTTCAGTCTGGTTGGGTGACCAGCTTTATCCAT
The DNA here is from genome assembly GCF_016835505.1 of Polypterus senegalus. NCBI lineage: Eukaryota > Metazoa > Chordata > Cladistia > Polypteriformes > Polypteridae > Polypterus > Polypterus senegalus. The sequence continues at coordinate 6,331,620 of NC_053154.1, read as the reverse complement.
CCATTATCCAACCCACTATATCCTAACTACAGTTTCACGGGGGTCTGCTGGAGCCAATCCCAGCCAACACAGGGCACAAGGCAGGAAACAAACCTCGGGCAGGGCGCCAGCCTACCGCAGGTGACCAGCTTTAGGAAGAATTATAACTTGTTCCAAAACTTGTTCTCTTGGGATCCTTCAATGCTGCAGACATTTCTTTGTAGCCATCCTCCCCCAGATTTGTGTCTCCATACAATGCTGTCTCCTAAGCTTTGTGGGCATTTCCTTCAACCTCACGGCCTGTTGACATTTGTGTGCTTCCCCTCAACGGTCCAATCAATTGAATGGACCACAGGTGGGCTCTAAACAAGGTGTAGTAACATCTCCCCGACCGTGATGATGGGATGCACTTGAGCCACATTTCAGTTGTCCTAGCAAAGGGGTCTGAATACTTTTGTCAAAGTGAGATTTCAGTTTTTAATTTTTAATAAATCTGCAAACCTTTCTTAAACCCGGCTTTAGAGATGAACTCGAGACGCCCGTGTTTTTCTTTTTTGTTCAGGTCTTTCATGCTTGTTCCTCAAGAAAATTTGTTGAGACCGTTCCACTTTTATTCAGGTATCTCAAACAGATTAAAATCTCCCATTGAAAAGCATTAGCAGATCTGTGAACTCATCCAGCTAAAAATGAAGAAACGTTTGGTGAAACTTCAACTGAGGATACATTTGCTGTTTGACTTTTACCTTAGGAGCGGTTTCTGGAGCTTGTAGATTTTGTAGATTTTTCTCTTTTACTCGTCTGACAGCCGCTCGAATGCCAGTCAAGCATTGGGCAGAGCACATGCCCGGGCACAAACAACTCAAGCTGCAGCTCCCTCTCCTGATGTTTTAGGCAAGTTAACTAATAGGGGACAAAAAAGTCACCTCTCTGGAAATAAAAGGAATGGGAAAGCAAATATGTAAGCTCATATAAGCCTGAATTGATTCATCAAAATTATCTGCAGATTATTACTGTAAAGAAAGGACTTGATCATCCTGCAGCTAAACGGTGTTTGGACTCGGAAAAGGTGCAGCTGCCCTAACTGATATAAACACAGGGTGGGTTCGAAAATGGATGACTACAAGCCAGTTGATTTCCAAGTTCTTACTTATTTCTATTTTTATATTTTATTTTATGTGAAAAGATTGGACAGACACAGGAAGAAGTTTGAGGGCAGCCACTTGTATGCTTGAAATAGGCTGCCAAAAATTTAAAAGGGTTGGTTCCATAGAAGAGTTCACAACAGACTTCAGTCCAACAATAGAACAATCATAACAGGCAAAGATGGCGGTTTGGAAGACAGGCAGGGGAAGTGATGTCATGGGGCAGGAACTGGAAGTGATGTCATCAGGGCAAGAACCAGAAATGTCATCAGGGCAGGAACCGCAAGTGGCATTGTCGGGCCCGTAACTGGAAGTGATGTCATTGGGACAAGAACCAGAAACGTCACTGGGGCAGGAACCAGAAGTGGCGTTGTCACGCCTGGAACTGGAAGTGATGTCATCGGGGGAAAAAACACAAGTGGCGTTGTCACGCCCGGAACTAGAAGTGATGTCATTGGGGCAGGAACCAGAAATCTCACCTGGGCAGGAACCAGAAGTGATGTCATCAGGCCCGGAACTAGTGACGTCCTCCAGTCCAGGCGGCATTTCCCGTGGTTGGTCTGAAAAAGAGGGAGGATTAGTGCACCCTGCCACCCCCTGGTATGGCATGAAATTATCCCTTTGCGAGCTTCTCAGCTTTGTTCCATGCGCACTTTTAACTAATATTAAGAACTAGCCGGGAATTTACTTCAGTTGGTTTTCTCCTTTCATAAGATAATATTAATGTTGATCTTATGCTAGTATTGTTCATTTCTCAGTTGCTAATTACTGGATACCACTCTGTTGGGTATACTTTAAAAAATCTTACTGTATGTGTAAGAAAATTGAACGCCAATTAATCAGAGACCCTCCACCAGTGACACACACCAGTCAATGCCATCGCCACGTCACTTGAATCGCAGTCGGCTGTGTGTGAAAGCCATTGAGCCACCACAGGCCTCTTTGTGCTCCGTTGTAAAGCCTTGTTAATAAGTACAGATTTAATGTCATCTGCTGGCACATGGAGCTTCATTCTGTTATCGCTTTTAATTTTGAATACGACTCATTGATACAAAATTATTTAATAAAGTAACACGTAATAACTAAGTCTGGTATGAAGGAAATAAAAAATGTAAAGTGCTCATATCAGTTAGTTGCTGAACGCACCTGAATGTTACACCATGCCAACATCGTTGAACTTGTTTCATTATTATCTTTATTTTTATTGTTATTATTATTATTATTATCATTATCATTATGCTGGGGTGTTGAGTGTTGCTTGACGAGAGATAAATGAATTTAAATGATTTTAGCCCAAGGCTGAAACATCTCAAAATGTAAAACAGTGAAGGAGTTTGAAGCCTTTCTCAATCCACTGTTATATACGTGTATATACTATAGAAGAAAAAAGTTAAAGAGTATTTCCATACTGAAAAGGAAAGGTGAGAACAGACACAATGTTTTGCTGTATTGCCTTCATCAGGTAGGCAGTTGAAAAGAAACAAGCAGGGAGCTGATATAGGAAAGGGAACAAAGCGAGGGCAGACGTAAGGAGAAGGTGCGAGTAGGTGGGACAAATTTTACTATCGTAGAAGATGACTGGAGAGATCCGAAAGTTAGTCGGTCATTGAGACCTGGAGAAATGCGTGATCCCAGGCTGAGCGGCTTGTGATTTTCTTTCAAAAGTGTCTCTGAAGCCCTGTGGGAGATGTCAGTGTGGCGTTCATCACAGGGTGTGAAGTCTTCTACAATCGCCTCTGAAGTGCTCCTCTCTATTATATAAAAAAAATCCTGGGATGAGATGACGCTTTTTTCAAGAGATTTTTTCAAATCCCACAAGACTTTGGCTAGATAGATAGATCTACGCCCACAGTCCTCTCACCTCTCATTCATGTGAATGCTTTTGTCAGACACAGTTCCTGCTCTCTAAGCTCTTATAAATTTTAATGTTTTCCTCACTTTAACTTCCCAATTAAAGAAGATGTATTATGTCCAAATCTTATTGAAGAATTTCACCCCAAAGGGTTATCAACAGAAGAAATAAGGACATGGGCAATCCTAGCACCGAGATACGATAATGTCAAATAAATAAACACCAAAATTGTCGATCGATTACACGGCAAATTGGTTAAGTGTGTATCAATAGACTTTGCTGAAACAGTAGGTGGTGATGGTGAGGAAGATGAAAACATCAACTTACAATATCACAAAGAATATTTACAACCGTTAACACCGTCTGGTCTTCCACTGCACGAATTACTGTATAAAGAAGGATTTATCCAAGAAAGGTAATGTAGTCCATCTTCACTAATGACATTAGACACCAAAGGAGATCTTGATATGCCATTCGTATTAAAACATGTACAGTTTCCTGTTAGAATAGCTTTTGCAAAGACAATTAACAAATCACAGAGCCAAACAATCGAAAACGTCATTTTATTTAATACAGAGAAAGAAACGAAATTCAATCACAGGCAGTTATATGTTGTGTTTTCACGATGAAAGTCCAAACACAGAATCAAAATTCAATGCGATATTGATGAAATGGTCATTCAAAAAATTGTTTTTACTAAAGTTTTATAGCAAAAGTGTAAGTTTAAAAAGTATTTGCATGTTATTTTTCAAAGCCAAACAGAAAAAAATTGTATTATGCAACAAATAGCTTTATCGCAACATATTTCAAATTATTATATTTTATTATTGTGTTTTTTTTATTATTTTATTGATTTTGTTGAAATCGCACAACATTCCATACAAATAAATCAACTTTTACAAAAATAAGATCAAAAACATATCAACCCTGACCCCTGAAAAAGAGAACTAAGCCAGCAGAGTAAACCTTAAAGCTAGTAAAAATAAGTAAATAGAGAGAAACTGCTTCCTTGGTGCTTTAAGAGCTTATTCTAAAATGTTATTGATCAGATCCTGCCAGGTTTTGAAAAAGTTCTGCACAGATCCTCTAAGTGAGAATAACATTTTTTCCAATTTCAAATAATATAAAACATCAGTTACCCACTGACTTAACTCTTTTAGGGCGGATGTCGACTTTTGTCGACAGGAGGGGTTGAGGGCGCATGTTGACTAAAGTCGACATCCAGGGTTAGAGGGCGATAATCAGCTGTTAATGGCGACAAATCTCACTGTCACGTCACAGGCATTCCCTCTGTGCTTGGAGGAATGCTAGACTCATTGACTCGGCAACTAATCCTAGCGTGTGCGTGAGTTGCAAAATGTAAACAATGGCAAGATGGCATCGACATGTGACAATGGAGCGAAGTGAGTGCAGAAAAGAAAACACTCGGCAGACAATGTTTTGCGCATTATCGCGGAGTCGGACTCTGATTTTTCAGAATCGGATTTTATTGACAGTGATCAGGAGATTGAGCAAGAGAGTGAGAGGCTGGCATCAGCTGATCAAACACCAGCCAATGCCGCGCCAGCGGATTTGCTGCCAGTTGAGCGCTTCGCGCAGCCGATGCATCTACGGCAAGGTTCGCGTGGGATAAATACACAGACATTGATCCGTTGAGAGCCGATCTGGCTGCTGGACTTCACAAGACGGCATGGCTTGCTGTTGGACACGACAGATCACCAGCTGCTGTACTTCAGGCTGCTCTCTCCTGATGCTGCTTTTCAGCTACCGCCAGACGAGATAAACAGGTAGGCAGAGAAATTTTTTGAATCGCGGGCTGCATTTGCATCGCATTCTCGTTTTTCAAAGTGTAAACCCACAACAAAAGACAAGATGAAGCGTGCTGTGGTATTACAAATAGAGATGGGACAGAACTGGTGATATAACTTCAGGGAGCATTGGTCCAAACGTGCTTTGTCCCCTGGTGGCTTTAGACTGGTTATGCAGCATGGTGATAGGTACGTGATGCTGCTGCAAAGTTTTATTCACTTCTGTAATAAACAGAAGCAAATCCCATGGGGTGAGCCAGGCTATAATGCCATGCATAAAGTTCATAAAGTTTCAGAAGATGAAAAGAGGGGACAATACGGTTTTCATGCGGGCAGAAAACTTGGTGGCAGTGGAATGGCACGATGGCAAAAGGGTGACTTGTCTCTCTACAGTACCCACTAACAATAGATGTGAGAAAGTGCAGCAACAGACAATTGAAAAGTAGGCACCAAAGCAACACGTATTGTGAGCAGTGCAATGTGGCAGTGACTGAAATTGGCTGCTTTGAGCGACATCAGACTGTGCTGTGTAAAATGTATGTGAAGTCATAGAGTATGCAGGCTCATACAACATGCAAGACAGGAACATTTGTCAAAAGTAAATATTTTTTGTTGATTTGATATGTTAAACAATTGCTTTGTGTTCTTTTTTAAAAAATGTTAGTTTTTGGAAAAATATTCAGCCCTGGGAGATAAGAAACAAACAAAATTAGCCCTAAAAGAGTTAAAAGGAAGAGTTAGGATTCTTCCAGTTGGGCAAAATAAGTCTACGTGCCAATAGTGTAGTGAAGGCGATCACAGTTTGTTTGTCCTTCTCCACTTTAAGCCCACCAAACATGGCTGTTATGTTTAGGAGGGATTGTGTCACCAAGGCTGTCTGAAAGACATTTAAAGATTTTGGTCCAGAATGATGTTAACTTGGTGCAGGCCCAAAACATGTGAGGCGGGAGCTCGATTGCAATGTTCACAGGCTAGATCTCGCCCTGGAAACATTTTGGACAGTTTTAAGCGAGACAGATGTGTAATTTTGAGTTGAATAATTGTATGCTTTGCGCATATGGAGCTCGAGTGAATTCTCTGCATTGCTACCTTACACTCCATTTGTTGACTAAGAGATCTTTTTCCCAGTGTCCTCTTGGATCTTTGAAAGGGAGGGACTGTAAAGTGGTTTTATAAATTACAGAAATGCTCTCTGAGTCCTCAAGACTGATTAATATTTTTTTCAGCATAGAGGGAGATGGGAGGTTAGCAAAATCTGGCAGATTCAGTTTAACAAAGTTTCTAATTTGAAGGTAGTGAAATAAATGTGTTGCAGTAAAGTTCAATTTAGAATGTAATTGTTTGTAGGATGTGAAGACGTTGTCTATGTACAGATCTCTAAGTGATTTAATTCCAAATGTTTTCCAGATATTAAAAACTGTACGTTTGCGAGGGTGGAAAAAGGTGGCTATCATGCAGAGGTGCCACAGATAAAAGCTTCTCTATCTTAAAATTCGTCCTGCATTGGTTCATATTCTGAGTGAGTGAAGCACAATTGGGTTGTTAGTATATTGGCGATGACTTGTATTTACTGGGGTGCTAAGCAAGGAATATAAAGAAGTGTTGCAGGATTTTATTTCTATTGTGGACCAAGCCTGTGTGTGTGTTCATCTATTTGTGTCCATGTACAGGTTTTTATAGTTTGTATATTCGCCACCCATTAATAAAACTGAATGTTGGGTAGTGCCATGCCACCTTCTGCCTTTGCTCTTTGTAGGGTTGCCCTTTGGATACGTGGATGTTTTTGAATCCCAAATAAATAATTTTATGGTTGAATCTAATTTCTTAAAAAATGATTTATTGATGTGTATTGGAATGCTTAGAAATAGAAAAGGAAGCTTAGCAAGGATATTCATCTTGACAGTGTTAATTCTTCCAGCTAAAGTGGGATGAAGGGTTGACCATCTATGCAAGTCTTGCTTAATTTTCTCCATGCAGACGAACCAATGTCACTTCAGTTCATCGGTGATTGTCCCTCCAAGAAATTTAAAGCTGCTCCCCCTCCATTGAAGACGCTCCCCAAAGTCTATGTGCATCTCCTAGGGTTTCACTGGGTGAGATTGTCATCAAAAGACAGGGACTGTTAAAGCCCATTTAGGCATTCCTTGTGTGATTTTGGGCTATGCAAGAAATAAATTGTTGTTGTGGTCTGCCGCCACGGCGTCAGCAAACGGACCCCATCTCTGTTATAATTATGGATTAATTAGATTACAGCATGCGCTTACATGATGAGAACTCGCAGACGGCGCCCCACTCTGACACGAATGTAAAAGCCAGCCTGTAGCAGTGCGAGAACATCCATGTCAACTCTACAGTGTGTCGCAACTCCCAGGAATATCTGACGGGCTTGAATTCTTTACGTCTAGTTACTTATTTGTTTTAGTCCACATCAAGTTATTTCTTCTTTTGTTCTCCACCTTGAATTCTCACTAAACTGGAGATCGGCTGTCACTCTTTAAATGGAGGTGAAGCCCTTACCAGGGTGCAGAAAACAAAAGTCTCGACAAGTAAAACTGGAAATGAAGAAGTGAAGTGCAAATCCAATCATCGCGGCCTGTCGGCTTTTATCCCATAATTGCTTTCCAAGTCATTTCATTTGTCAGCTGAAGAATTGATTAGTGAAAGCTGACACCCCACACGGTATACGGATTATGAATATCAGTTCTCAAGGAGGAATTTTCAGGAACACGGCACTTGTAACCATTTGCCTTAATGTTATAAGTGTGAGCTTTTGTTAGCTGAGAATTTTCATCCTCTCCTCAGTAGCTGTGATTACTTGACTTTACGTCTACTATATAAAAGGCGGTTTATTATTACACCTTGTGGCCAGCAGAGGGACTAAATGAATGTATGCTGGAAAACTATAATAGCAATAATTCTTTACATACATAAATAGATACATAAAAATAAATCAATAAATATAGACACACAGTTTGGTCTGAACACACACTGGAATTAAAAAAAAGTTCTGACTGGGTTGTCCCAGTCCCAGTGAGGTGCTATATAGGCATATTGCTGTTGGTATAAAGGACCTCCAGTCGTGTTTCCTCACACACTACTGCTGAATGATTCATTGGCTGAAAGTCCTCAGTGTTGGTGTGTCACAGAGAGGATGTGCAGCATTGTTCATAATAGCACTCATTTTGGTTTTAACACTAGAATCCCTGAAGCCTACGAAAAAACTTGCAATCCCGTCCCACCATAAATTCCTTTGCACCTCTCCATTCAGCATCTTTTGTTTTGTAAATAAATCGATCAGCACAAGCAGCAAGCAGCCTGATTTCTCATCCTCCTCCTCGAAGGAGCTCAACTCACGGGCAAAAAGCTCTGCCGGCACAAGTCTTGTTTATTTCGGTGTGAGGTGAGGTGCCTGGAGTTGTATAGCGTGAATAATATGTTGTTATTTGGAATACGAGGTGTGAGCAAAAAAATACGGTGAATGTCGATGCAGAGCGCCATCCAAGAGCAACGCCAAACAATTCAATGCCAGTTCTGACTTGTCCATCCTATACTGTCAGTCGTTTGTGAGCCACTGTTTGAGTCCAAGTGTGTTTTTCAAGTTTTTTTGTTAATAATAGATATTGAGCAACTCATTAAAATGAAATTTTGTTTCAAATTGCAATTTCCTCACACACTTCTGCTGAGCGATTCATTGGCTGAAAGTCCTCAGTGTTGGTGTGTCACAGAGAGGATGTGCAGCATTATTCATGATGGCGCTCAGTTTGGTTTTAACACTCGAATCTCTGAACCCTACAAATAAACTCATAATCTCTAACCACCATAAATTCCTTTGCACCTCTCCATTCAGCATCTTTTGTTTTGTAAATACAGCGATCAGCACAAGCAGCAAGCAGCCTGCTATCTCATCCCTCTCCTCCACGGAGATCAAATCGCGGGCAAAAAGCTCTCTCAGCGCAAGTCTTGTTTATTTTGGTGTGAGGTGAGGTGCCTGGAGTTGTATAGCGTAAATAATATATTGTTATTTGGAATACGAGATGTGATCAAAAAGTATGGTGAACGTCGATGCAGAGCGCCATCCAAGAGCAACGGCAAACAATTCAATGCCAGTTCTGACTTGTCCATCCTAGAGCCGAGTTTGTGATGAGTTTCAACTCGTTTGATGCTGTCAGTCGTTTGTGCGCCACTGTTGAGTTCAAGTGTGTTTTTCAAGTTTTTTGTTAACAATGTATATCGAACCTGAACATGAAATTTTGTTTCAAATTGCAAAAAACTCAGGAAACCCATCTCAGATGTTAAATCGGTTTATGGTGACACTGCACCGACAATTAAGACTGTTTACAAGCGGTTTGATCGATTTCGTAATGGCTCTGACTCGATTGAAGACGAGTAAAGAGCAGGACGTCCTTCATCAATAACCAAGGAAAATGTTGAAACAGTTTCATTGATCATCATTACAATGCTCCTTGTCACACATCCCTTCTAGTGCGACAGTTTCTGTCGAATAGAAACATTACGCAGTGTCCGCCTCCACCTTATTCACCGAATCTGGCACCGTGCGACTTCTGGCTGTTCAGTATATTGAAAATGACCATGAAAGGCAAACAATTTCAATCCATTGAGGACATCTAGGCAGCCATGACAGCCCAACTAAAGACACTCTTGAAAGAAAACTTCCAGAACTGCTTCGAAAGGTGGCAGGAGCGTTGGGATAAGTGCATTCAAAGTGGAGGAGAGTATTTGGAGGGTGACTAGTAGTTGTAAATCTTTTACTGCAATAAAACATTCACCATATTTTTTGATCACACCTCGTACATGCATTTCATGTGTGTTCCGTGTCTACAAAGATCTATGTAAGTGTTGGATGAAAACAAAAGCTGAACACATACCTAAAACAGAAACTTTTTCCTTGTTATACTAATAATGACATGAAGTGTATAATGTGTGAAGACTTTGGTCCAAATATGAAATAAACAAGTGAGCTTTTATTCAAGAATATAGCCAAAGGAAAAAAAAACATTTGATTTACATGTTGTCAGAGAGGGAGAGCCAAGTTCGTTGTACCACGTGAACGTCACTAAGAGAATAAAACTGAATAATAAAAAACAAGTGCTAACTTATACAAGTAGCCAAAATTTACTCCGGGTGTTACAGACTCAAATCAAACGTGTGTTTTTATTATATTGTAGTAATAATAATAGCAGCTCACTACTCAAAACACGGAGCGGCCGGTCTCGAACCCAGAACCTTTGGGTTATAAGGCAGCAGTTCTTACCTCTGCACCATTCAAGAAAACATATCAACTTCCTGTCGACTGACATTTGAGCTTGGGTCTTTAAATTCTTTGGTTATATTCTTAAATAAAAGCACACGTGTTTATTTGATATTTGGACTAAAGTCTTCATACAGTATATTATACACTTCTCGTCATTAGTATAACATGGAAAAAGTTTCTGCTTTAGGTATGTGTTCAGCATTTCTTGCCGTGCATTTATTTCCTTTCATCCAACACTTACCCAGATCTTTGTAGACACGGAACGCACATGAAATGCATGGATTCCAAATAACGATAAAACTCCAGGCACATCACATGCAGATAAAGAGCCTTGAGCTGGGAGAACTTTATGCCCAAGTTGAGCTCCGTCTTAGCAGGCTGCTTGTGCTGAGCGACACATTTACAAAACAAAAGACGCTGATGGTGGAGGTGCGAAGGGATTTAAGGTGGCCCTGGATTACAAGTTTTTTGGTAGGCTTCAGGAATTCTAGTGTTAAGCCTCTCCTTTGCTACGACCTCCAGGGGGTCCAGAGCATGACCTATAACTGAGTCTGCCCTTTTAATTAGCTTGTTGGTCCGGTGGGCCTCTGCTGAAGTGATGTTACCAGCCCAGCACTCCACATTGGCCATCACAGAGTGGTAGAAGATGTGAAGGATGTCACTCCCCACATTAAAGGAGCTCAGTCTCCTTTCTTATACAGTTCCTCACACCCAGGACATGGATTGTTTGAACACCTGCCTTCAGGCAGACGTTTCAGATCCATAAAGACTAAGACAAATAGACTGAGAGACAGTTTGTATCCTTCAGCCATCACCATGTGAATGCTGCTAAGTGGTCAGTCTGACCGAGTGCACCTTCATGTTTGCAATACAGCTCTAGGTTAACATTGGATAAGGGACAAGTGCAATATGACGTATGTATGAGTGGAAAACATTGTTCTGCAGTTATGGACTATTTTGGTACTTTTTTTATTCCCTTTTTATTTTAGTTTTAACTTGAGTAATTGTGTTTTGTTTTGTTTTTATTTTATTTTTTGCACTGGAAAATTGCACCTAAAATTTATTTGGAGAATGTCTCATTGCTACAATGAAAATAAAGATTTTTTGATTTGATTTGTTCAGAGCCTATTCCAACTTGTCATTAATGTGGACCCCCCCATATACTTGTGGGAGTGGACCACCTCTACACCGACTCCCTGAAAAGCGACCGGGCGTTGAGGCTGCATGGTGTGGAGAAAGTCATTAAGCAGTTCTTTGGTTTTGCTGATGTTGAGGCTGGGATTGGCTCCAGCAGACCCCTGTGACCCTGTAGTTAGGATATAGCGGGTTGGATAATGGATGGATGGATGAATTGCAGACAATTGTCAAAGTCCTCCCCCTGACTCCTCTCCTCTCCTTTGTCTCATTCCCCTTATCCATCCATCCATTATCCAACCCGCTGAATCCGAACACATGGTCACGGGGGTCTGCAGGAGCTAATCCCAGCGAACACAGGGCACAAGGCAGGAACTAATCCTGGGCAGGGTGCCAACCCACCACAGGACACACACAAACACACCCACACACCAAGCACACACTAGGACCAATTTAGAGTCGCCAATCCACCTAACCTGCATGTCTTCGGACTGTAGGAGGAAACCGGAGTACCCGGAGGAAACCCACGCAGACACGGGGAGAACATGCAAACTCCACGCAGGGAGGACCCGGGAAGCGAACCCAGGTCTCCTAACTGCGAGGCAGCAGCGCTACCACTGCGCCACCGTGCTGCCCATTCCCCTTATCAATAGACCCAATAAGTTCAGAATCATCTTAGAATTTCTATCAAGTGACCTGACCTGCTGTTATATTTCTAGTTTGAGGTGTACAGAGTGACAGGCCTGTTCCTTGTAGTGCTCCAGTGTTGCTCACCCAGTCCTTGAGTCTCACAGATGGTGGTCTGCTTGACAGATAGTCCAGCATCAGGACCCCACCGGCTCGCCCACCTACATATCTTAACAGAGGTTGCTGGATGGTACTGAAGGCACTAGAGAAATCAAAACACTTCATCCTCACAGTGTGGCCAGCTTTGTCTAGCCTTGTGGAGCAGACAGATCATTGTGTCCTACACTCCAATCTTTGTCTGATAGGCAAACTGCAGGAGGCCCAGGTTGTCTACCACAAGAGGTCTCATCTAGTCCAGGACCAGCCTCTCAAAGGTCTTCATTATGTTAGATGTAAGTGCCAGTGGTTTGTCATCATGAGGTTAAGGGGTGCCTTCCTTCTTTGGAACTCGAAGGAACACTGCAACACTTTCTAAAGCTTTAGGGACAGACTGAGCAGGTGAAAGAAGACCCCATAAAATTGGTCAGCTCAGGCCTTATAAACTCAAGGACTGACTCCATCTGGTCCCACAACTTTTCCTGTGTGTAGCCCCTTCAGCACTGAAGTACTTTTCTCACTCTCAAAATGTTTCAGTGAGTGGGGAGCCACACCAACTACCACTAATATGTGGTACCCACCTGAATGATGCCACACCGGTACCCTCACCACACATGAGCTGTTAGGTGGTGAAGTGGCAAGAGAGAGAGCCAATCAGAGACAGGGGATGATTAGGAGGCCGGAGTGACTAGGCTGTGGTGGGCACTTTAGAAATAATATCAGGATTCGCCCTACTCTTTACGATGGATGTCCAGGGAACTTTTATTGATTTCTTACATCTCACTTGGATGATGTGACGGCAGCCTTTTTTTGCAGCACTACGCTCACCAGACATTAGCTGTTAGGTGGTGAAGTGGTGAGTGAGATATAGCCAATTACAGACAGGGTCTGTTTAGGGGGCCAGAATGAATAGGCCGTGGTGGGCAATCTAGCCACGACATTGAGATACACCCTGCTGTTTCCTAAGGATGCCCAGGGATTTTTAATGACCACAGACAGGACCTCAATTTTAATTCTCATCTGAAGGATGGCACCATTTTTACAGCCCAGTGTCCCCATCACTGCACTGGGGCATTGTTTCCTTTAGGGCAATTGTTCCCTAGTTGGAATAAGTTCTTTTAAATTGCGGCATTTTAAGTAACCAGAAACTGTAGAGATATGATATTAAAAGGCGATATCCCTCCCATAGTGATATGGCGGTAAATATCACATAAGAGAAAATAACTTATCTTTCTTTATTGGCGATTTACGCGGCATTACAGACGGGAAGCCATAATAACAAGACAATACCAAGGTGGGATCTTGGTCTATACAGTCGGTCATTTTTTCGTCGCTGCGCTGGAAGGGTTTTCGGGATGAATGATGATATCACCCATCCGTCCGTCCATTGGCTTCGAAGGGTTTGACTGCTTCCATCATATTTATACTGTCTGCTCCACGTCCAGGCCCCTCTCTGGTCTCCAAACAAGGAAGGGAACCCCATCTCCAAAATACAGAAATAGCACAATGCCTACCCTTCATTCCCCAAACTGCTAGACTAGTGGTTTCTAAATGCAGTGCCAGGCCCCTGTGTGCCAAACTTGGCCTGCACATGTGAATGAATCCATAAAATAGTGGCATTAGGATCCACATTCAGACCACCCACCCCACTCACCAACACCTCTTCCAGCAGCAACCCAAGCTTTTTCCAAGGTGGTCTCCCATCCTAGTACTGGCTTGTCCAGAACGTGCTTAGCTTCAGGTGGATGACCTCTTCTGAAGCGTAGGTGGTATGGGTATAATGGGACAGCAATCGTTTTGGGGAAATGACTCAATTCATTGCAGGACAATAGAGGCTCTAGCTTACCACAGCAGCAATGGTCAGAGGGCACTAGCCAAACTGGGGTGGGACCATCGGCCATTTTGAGACATGACTTGATCCATTGCTTGACCACAGACACCCTAACAGCAATAGTCAGAGGGCATGTGACGGTCCAGGTTGGCACCACCCTCACCCGTTTGATTCCGGGAGATTCTTGAACCCGTAACCGTCGATAGTCATGAGTCGGAAAGTCACATCTTTGTTAAATGACTTTTGTTAGTTTACAGTTATTTCAGGCAGAATTGCGGATTCTTCTTTTTTTTTTTTTGTGACTACAAAGTTGTCCAAAAGTGGCACAACACACCACTAGACTGGCGAACCTAAGAAAGTGTCAACTCATTCTATATGTAGGATTTTACTGTATGCTCAGCAGTATGCACTTGGCTCAGATTACACAAATCGTTACAAAAAACCCACTGTTTGCTTTAAAATTAAGATAAGGCTGTAATTGACTTAACTTTATTTGCAAAGCTCTGTCTGAAAACTTTATCGGGTCAAATACAAGCAACTCAAAGTCTTGTTGATTATGTGGGAGTACCTTTTATAGTTGAGGTCTGCAATATTTGGATGTAAAAGGCAGCATTTGTGCTCAGAAAAGTACACTCCAGTATTCAACGCAGAAGACTCCTCAGTCTCATCCCGTTCTCTCAGATTTTCTTTAAGACGCTTTCGAGGTTTGAGACGCAGGAATTTACATTGCAAGTGAGCCATCAAAAGAGCAGACTCTCACGTCTCTCTAACCTTGACTTCAATCCAGCCTCGGTTATTCTCTTTGGGTTCCATCTTTGCTAAGCTTATACCAGCCTGTCACTGGACGTCTCCAGACTCGCTCTCTAGAAACCCACATGTCTAACCCTGAATGCAGAACAATGCAGAAGGCAGAATTCCAGTGCCACATGAAGGTCATACGAGAACATGAGGGCAACCATTAAAAGGGATATTATGGAGGTTAAAAGGCAGTTAGAAAGGAACGTAGAATAGAAGGTGAAAGGCGACCCTAAGAGATTCTTTCAGCATTTTAGTAGTAAAAGAACAGCCAAGGAGGAGGTGAAGTGCATCAGGAATAGTAAAGGGGAATTAAAAGATACAGACAGTGAAATAGCGGATGCTCTAAACTCACATGTGAGTAAGTGAATAACCTCAGAGCAGTAACAGGGACTACTAAGGAGGTACTGAGGGATTTGGAAATTGTAAAGAGAGAAAAGCTGCTGAGATTAAATAGGCTGGCATCAAACAAATCACCAGAGAGAGAGAGGTTAGGAGCACGCACTGATACAGCACCAAATAATATTTACCCTCACGTTCTTAAGGTGGTTGGTGAGTATAGATATAAACCCCTTGGCACATATTTATAGGAAGTCACTGAGCACTGGGGAAATTCCAAAGGACTGGGAAATGGCAAATATTACCGCATTATATAAAAAGGGTGACAGGGCAGATCCAAGCAACTTTAGGCCAATAAGCTTAACATGCATCACAGGAAAATTAATGGAAGGAATTATTAAGGATAAGATTGAGCAACACCTGGCAAGGACAGGAGTTTTACTGAAGAGGCAGCACGGGTTCAGAAGAGGGAGGTCATGTTTAACCAAAATGCTGGAATTCTATAAGGAAGCGACAAAACCAGAATGGTGCAGATGATATTATTTATCAGGACTTTCAGAAATTCTTTGATGAGGTGCCACATGAGAGGGTGGGCACCAAACTAAAAGAAGTGGCAGTTCAGGGTGCGGTGTGTAGATGAGTGCAGAATTGGCTCAGACACTGGAAGCAGAGGGTGACGGAGTAATGAACCTCATCAGAATTGGGTGATGTTAAGAGTGGTGTCCAGCAGGGGTCAGTGTTGGGGTGGCTGCTATCTTTAATTTATGTAAATGATTTGGATAGAAATATAAATAACAAGCTGGTTAAGTTGGAAAATAATCAAGAATGTGCTGGCTCATTCCAGTGGGACTTGCACAGAGGCAGAATAAATGTTAGGTTTGAATACTCAATGAGAGGTCTGAAAAATCAAAAGTACACTTTATGAGAGGAATCAAGGAGTCATTGAGTACTCATCACTATCAAGTTTCAGGCAGCGTTCAGAAGCCATTAAGGAGGCTAACAGAATATCAGGTTATATAGCGCCTTGATGTGTGCAGTACAAGTCACAGGAGGTTCTGCTCAAGCTTTATAACACACTGGTGAGGCCTCATCTAGAGTCCTGGGTGCAGTTTGGGTCTCCAGGCTACAAAAAGGACATAACAGCACAAGAGAAGGTCCAGAGAAGAGCAACAGGGCTGATTACGCGGCTACAGGGGTTGAAAATTAATGTCAGTAAATATAAAGAATTCCGCATAGGAAGTAAAAATGTGAGGTTTGAATACACAATGGGTGGCCGGAAAATCGAGGGTCCACCTTATGAGAAGGATTTAGGAGTCGTAATGGACTCTAAGCTATCATCTTCCCAACAGTGTTGAGAAGCCATTAAGGAGGCTAACAGAATGTTAGGTTATATAGCGCCTTGATGTGTGGAGTACAAGTCACAGGAGGTTCTGCTCAAGCTTTATAACACACTGGTGAGGCCTCATCTGGAGTACTGGGTGCAGTTTTAGTCTCCAGGCTACAAAAAGGATATAACAGCACTAGAGAAGGTCCAGAGAAGAGCAACTGGGCTGATTCCAGGCCTACAGGGGATGAGTTATCAGGAAAGATTAAAAGAGCTGAGCCTTTACAGTTTAAGAAAAAGAAGATTAAGAGGAGACCTGACTGAAGTCTTTAAAATGATGAAGGGAATTAGTCCAGTGGATCGAGACGGTGACTTTAAAATGAGTTCATCAAGAACATGGAGACACAGTTGGAAATTTCACACAAACATTATTTAGTTTTTCTTTACATAGAGAGCCACAGACAGCGGCCAAGTAGTGTGGTGGACAGTAGGACTTCCTACTTCATTCAGTCTGCTAATCCCTTAACTTAACATTTTTGTTTCCCGGCTCACTTGATCCATATCTCATAGTCCCCCTGGACAACTCTTCACATTTTTTGACATTTGATACCCATACTCTGAAGGAAATCCCAGTTTATGGCAAGGATTATTATACACAATATGGCCAAACTCTAAATGACTGAGTTGAGGTGTTTCATTGTTACAGATGTAATCTCTATTGACAAACTCTGAGTCGTACTGAGGAGCTGAGTGACTTTTAAACGTGGCGCTGTCATAGGATGTCATTTTTGCCACAAGTCAGTGTCTGATATTTTTGCTCTATTAGATCTGACCCTGCTCAACTGTGAGTGGCTATTATTGTGAAGTGGAAGTGTTGAGGAGTAACAACAGCTCAGACATGAAGTGGTAGACCACATAAACTTAAAAAGCAGGACCACCAAGTGATAGATCACAACAGATTTCCAAACTGCCTTCTGGAAGCAACAACAGCAGAAGAATCGTGTGTCAGGAGGTTCAGGAAATGAGTTTCTATGGCCGAGTCTTAGTTGACTTGGTTGATTTGTGTAAAGCACATGGCTTGCCAGTGGACTCTAAAAGAGTGGAAACGTTCCTTTGAGTGATGAGTCCTGCTTCATTATCTGGCCGACTGATGGACCAACTTGGGTTTGGCGGATGCTGGGAGAACGCTCCCTTACAGACTGTATAGCGCCTAGTGTAATGGTGAATCCCAAACTTGAGGGCGAAGGTGGAAGTTATGGTGTAGTGTATTTAGGAAAGCACTTCTTCACGCAAAAAATTGTCAGTATCTGGAATAAACTACTGAGTCATGTAGATGAAGTAGGAACCTTGAGAAACTTTAAGAAGGATCTGGATGAGATATTGGGGCAGCTTAGATTAGGAACATAGACTGATTATAGCGTGTTGCTGCACCCACCACACAATGAACCACCTGGATTGGGACCCAAGGGTATCAAGTGAGACTTCAGCACCACACTGGAACAGTGTGAGGTTTGTTACAGTGACGGGAATGACAATCCTGCCACCAACCCCCAGGTTTTCCCTGTAAGTTGGAGGACCTGCTTGCAGGGCTGGATTCTGGTTAATGTCCCACCCACGACGAAGCAATCACAGGTTAAGGGCCTTGGTCAAGGGCCCAACGGCGCTTAGCAAGCAGGATGGACTGAGTGGTCTCCTGCCATTTGTCAGATTTCTTTTGTTCTCATGTTCTTTGCTGGATGGGGGATAATGGAAGGGTTTGGACTTGGCCCCTTGGTTCCACCAAAGAGTTCTCTTAATGCTACCTTATGGACAGACATGCAGATGAGCAGCCATGTTTTTTTTGGAGAGCAGTGGCTTTCTCCTTGCAGCCCTGCCATGCACACCATTGTTGTTCAGTGTTCTCCTGATGGTGGACTCATGAACATGAACATTAGCCAATGTGAGAGAGACCTTCAGTTGGGGTCCTTTGTGACCTTGCCGACTATTCCACGTGTGCCTTGCTCTTGGAGTGATCTTTGTTGGTCGACCACTCCTGGGGAGGGTAACAATGGTCTTGAATTTCCTCCATTTGTACACTTGTATCTGTCTGACTGTGGATTGGTGGAGTCCAAACTCTTTAGAGATGGTTTTGTAACCTTTTCCAGCCTGATGAGCATCAACAACTCTTTTTGTGAGGTCCTCAGTAATCTCCTTTTGTTGGTGCCAGGATACACTTCCACAAACATGTGTTGTGAAGAGCAGACTTTGATAGATCCTGTTCTTTAAATCACACAGGGTGCCCACTCACACCTGATTGGCATCCCAATGACTCGAATTTCACCTTCAAACTAACTGATCATCCGTGAGGTTCACATACTTTTGCCCCTCACAGATATGTAATATTCGATCATTTTCCTCAATAAATAAATGATCAAGTATAATATTTTTGTCTCATTGGTTTAACTGGTTTCTCTTTATCTACTTTTAGGACTTGAGTGAAAATCCGATGATGTTTTAGGTCATATTTAGGCAGAAATACAGAAAATTCTAAAGGGTTCACAAACTTTCAAGCACAACTGTAGATGTGATGCTCAGGCGTCCATAAACGTTTGGCCGTATAGTGTATCTGAATTTTGATCTTCTAACATTTCCAGGTTGCCAAATCAGAGTTTCACAATCCCTTTGTTTATTAATCAGTTTGATCTTTTTAAACACCTGTGTACAAACATGTCAGTTAGAGAAGGCCACCTTCAGTTTCGCTTCTAATTTTAGGGTTTGTTCTTGTGCTTTGACAGCTTATTAATTATGAGTTTTGTTCCTGCCCTTTTGCTTTGGTTGCTCCTCCTCTGTGGCTAACGCAAGTTACGTCTAAATCCCCTCTTGCTTGGCGTCAACTTTGTCTTTGCCACTCTTGAATTATTTTGATGTCTTTTCAAATTTTTCTCAACATTTTGCAACAGAAATAATTAATAATACAAAAACCACCAAATTTGTGGTGGGCTGGCGCCCTGGAAATGGAAATGGAAAACCACCAAATCATATTAATCCGGCTGCAAAAGTTCTGTCAGTCTAACAATTTAAGAAGCAGCGAGGTCAATTATCAAATAAGTATATTCAGTTAATCGGTATTACATATGAATGTTGACAACATTTAAAAATTTTTAATAACATTACAAATCGAGCACAAAGGCTTCCAACATTTTAGACTTGTTATAGAAACGTCTACCAGATCAGGCCAAACACCGATATTTATAAATGTTACAGTCCTAATGAATGAAGTACAGCCAAATTAAAGTCGATTTGATCTCATAAGATAAGAAAGACGTTTTCACCATTTAAAACAGATCTTGAAGTATCATCGAAAACCTGTGCAGTTATTACATAGTTGTAGATACATGCCCTAATGTTTTTATTACATTTTGAAAGTACAGATACAACAACAGCAACAACAACAACATTTATTTCTATAGCACATTTTAATACAAGAAAAAATGTAGCTCAAAGTGCTTTACAAAATGAAGAATAGAAAAATAGAAGACACAATAAAAAATAAACATAAGTCAACATTAATTAACATAGAAGAAGTAAGGTCCGATGGCCAGGGTGGACAGAAAAAACAAAAATAAAATCTGTAGGGGTTCCAGACCACGAGACCACCCAGTCCCCTCTGGGCAATCTACCTAACATAAATCAAACAGTCCTCTTTGGATTTAGGGCTTTCATGGAAGGACCTGATGATGATGGTCACGTAGACTTCTGGCTTTCAGTCCATCAATGTTGGTGCATCAGGATGCTTTGAGTAGGTGGAGGTGGCACAGGCCGCCACCACAAAGAAACTGGAAAAAGAAACAGAAGAGAGAGTAGGGGTCAGTACAGATTTTGGAGCCACTATGAATAGTTATTATGATGAACTGAACATACAGAGTATCAGGACTAAGTTAAAGTGAGGTTATGAGAAGGCCATGTTACAGTAATGTGTTGTCAGCAGTGTTTTAAACTGCTCTACTGTATCAGCCTGGTGAATTCCTATCGGCAGGCCATTCCAGATTTTAGGTGCATAACAGCAGAAGGCCGCCAGCCTCACCACTTCTTTTAAGTTTAGCTCTTGGAATTCTAAGGAGACACTCATTTGAGGATCTGAGGTTATGATTTGGAATATAACGTGTCAGGCATTCCTATATATAAGATGGAGCAGATTATTTAAGGCTTTATAAACCATAAGCAGAATTTTAAAGTCAATCCTGAATGACACAGGTAACCAGCGTAGTGACATTAAAACTGGAGAGATGTACTCGGATTTTCTTTTCCTAGTTAGGATTGGGCAGTTTTGGGTGGTCCAGAGAGGAGTGCGTTACAGTAATCTAGTCGACTGAAAACAAAAGTGTGAATTAATTTCTCAGCATCTTTCAGTGATATAAGAGGTCTAACTTTACTTATGTTTCTTAAGTGAAAAAATGCTGTCCTAGTGATCTGATGAATATGCGATTTAAAATTCAGATTACAGTCGACAGTTACCCCTAAATTTTTTACTTCCGTCTTGACTTTTAGTCCTAATGCATCAAGTTTATTTCTGATAACCTCATTGAATCCATTATTGCCAATTACTAAAATTTCAGTTTTGTCTTTATTTAGTTTGAGAAAATTACTATTCATCCATTCAGAAACACCAGTAAGACATTGTGTTAGTGTATCGAAAGAGTCGGGGTCATCAGGTGCTATTGATAAGTACAGCTGTGTGTCATCAGCATAGCTGTGGTAGCTCACGTTGTGCCCTGAGATAATCTGACCTAACGGAAGCATGTAGATTGAGAAGAGCAGCGGACCAGGATAGAGCCTTGTGGACCACCATATCGGATATCATGTGTCTTTGAGATGTGATTACCACTACTCAATAGATACATATACAGATACATTGTAACTATGTAAGTACTGTACACTTGTTTTTTGGATCAGTGATAAATTGTTCCATTGTTATTATATTAACTGTGGAATAACAATGACAACTGAGTAATTAGCTATAACGTTACTTTGTATTACACAGTAAGTACAGAGTAATAACTCATATGGCGCTTTTCCACTGCATAGTACGGCACGACACGGTTCAGTTCAGCTCACTTTTGGGGGGTTTTCCACTGGGAACAGTACCTGGTACCTGGTCCTTTTTTTAGTACCACCTCAGCCGAGGTTCCAAGCGCGCCGAACCGTTACCAAAACGTGACGTGTAAACTCTGCTGGTCACTGATTGGCCGGAGAAAATCGTCATTACTGCGTCACTGAACTTGCGACACGAGACACAACAGACCCGCTAGATTTTTAGCACAGCCAGCGAAGGTTCGGACGCACCATTTTGTTTTAACCAAAAATGGCTGTTTCGTGGTCTATTGAGGAAGTACAGACGTTCCTCTCGTTGGAAGCCGAGGAGCAGATCCAGCGAGAGCTGGATGGGGCGACGCGGAATGAAAATGTTTTTCAGGAGGTCGCTAAGCTCTTGGGCGCACACGGCTACCATCGGACTTACAAACAGTGTAGGGATAAGTTAAAAAAATGAAGAGCAACTGCAGGAGTATTTGTGGCGCGTTTACGATGATGTCACGGCAGTAGAGGCGGCGCAACTATAACGACACGTGAATAATCCCGCCCACTCTAAAGCGGTACTAAACTGCAGTCGAAACGCAAACCGAGCCGAACTGAGCCGAACCAAGGTGAGCTGTACTGAACCATGCTGTGCCGTACAATGCAGTGGAAAAGCGTCGATAGTTACACTGTACTTATACATGTAATTACATAGTAGTTACAGTGTAATTATGGACACTTAATGTAAAGTGTTACCAAATGTTTTCTATCTCTCTGATGCAGAACGGCAGCAAAGGGTGACATTTAAACTCCACAAACTCCATTAAAGTCTGGCCTTCTCCATCATCACTCTCTCATTAGTATTCCTAGCATAACGATTAATTCGGAAAGTGACCAGGAGCAGAATTACAAACGAAATAAACAACAAAGGAGAGAGTGGGGTGAAAATGATAAAAAAAAAAAAAAAAATTCACAAAAAACAAAACGTCAAAGCCCAATACACAAAAGCCAAAGGTGTAAAGGGAAGTGGATTTAATTCAGTTACCAGGAAGCTGGAAGAAATTGCTGAGTCGCAGAGGTGACACAGTAAACGTCTTTATTTCTACACTTGTTGACAGTGTAGAAGCATTTAAAATTATTACTGATATGAAAAAATAAATGAAAAGCTTTCATCGCTGATGAGTCTGAAGCAGAGTTAGACACACACACAAACGCCCAACGCACTGCCAGGGTCCTGCTGCTCCTCCTATGCTCCGTGTGTGTTTGTACGCTCGTTGCATTGAGCGAGCTGCTTTTATAAATTCACACATACGTCATCGCGTAATGATGATCTTTAAAACTAACTACCAGGAAGGCTAATTTTAAAACAAGAGTCAGAGGCAGACTTGCTAGTTCAAACCACAGAAGGAAACCTAAGAATCGTAACATTGCTGCTGCATTATCAGTCAACGTATAAGCTAAGGCAATAGATAGAAATAAGCAAACGTGGGCTAAAAGCTTTATGAGCGACGGGAGTCGTTGATTGATTGACTCCGTCCAGTGGTGGCCTTCAGGTTTGTTGGTGGAAGTGGAAGTGACATCATCACAGTTCCTCTCACCTTTCAGAAGGATTAAAAGGGAAAGGATGTAAATGACAGTGCTGACCCCTGGCTTGGAGTGCTATTGTAGTAGCAGATAAGCATTGAAGATGTCCCCTATTCACGTGTGTTAGACAACATCTTCATACGGAGCATACATGAGTGTAAACGAGTAAATACGTGAAATAAAGTTGGGTACATTACCTACTAGCGGAAACACAGAGACAGTGGCTGGCTGTGACCTGCTAACTCAGACGCAGTTCTCAAACAGCTAGGCCAACATCACTCATTCCCAGTGTGAGTTGTTATTGAAGTACTACAGTTGGGAAAATATTGGAAGATGTTTGGTTGTAAATGCACCCTGTGGCTCATAAGTTGATATTTTGAAACTGAAGTATTTAATAAATGAGTGAATGTGGTTACTTTACAACACGTCCTGACGTGAAACGGATTCCCATCCAAAAAGTGGGCTTAAAATAACACAGTTGTGCTGTCTAGTTCTGTAATCGTCTCCGAAAAATTCAGAGTTACCTCTTGAGCCACAATCAAGCGATTGGAAGAGCCTGACACTAAAGCCACTCCAGGCCTGTGCCAGTCAGTCACTCCTGATCAATGCAAATCAATAAACCATATTCTGGGATGTGCGCAGCGGAGAAAAGAAACATTACACAGTCTGGTAATATGATGACTAAAACAAAAAAGAAGAAGACTGGAAAGCGGCATGTGAGGCTCATTTGTTTAACTTTCACTCTCATACTTCTAAAAGCTGATTTGTTTGAGATCATTTGGTTGAATAATTCAATGGAGGATGCAACGATCTGTCTGCTGCACAAGGCTTCTTCTTACCAGGAAAAAGAAGGCCGGCAGCACCGTGAGGATGATGTGTTTTGATTTCTCCTGTGCCTTCCATACCATCCAGCCATCCCTGTTAAGGGGTCAACTCAGAGACATGCAGGTGGGAGAGCCTGTGGGGTCCTGATAATGGACTGTCTGTCAGGGCAGACCACCATCTGCGAGACTCAAGACTGTGTGAGCAACACTGGAGCACCACAAGGAACAGACATGTCTGCTTTACCTGTCACTCTGTACACCTCCGACTAGAAATGTAGCAGCAGGTCAGGTCACTTGTGGAACATCTCAGAGGATTCTGCACTTATGGGGTCTGTTGATTAGGGGGATGAGACAAGGGAGAGGAGTCAGGGGAAGGACATTGAGAATTGTCTGCAATTCAACATCAGCAAAACCAAAGAACTGCTAATTGACTTTCACCACACCAGGCTGCCCTAACTGTCTGCTCACTTTTCAGGGAGTGGATATAGAGGTGGTCCACTCCTACAAGTACTTGGGGGTCCACATTAAAGACAGGTTGGACAGGTCAGAGAACACATAGGAAACTATAGAAGAAAGGGCAGAGCAGGCTCTTTTTCATTGGAAACTGCGGGAAGTGACGTCCTTCACATCTACATTGGTTCTGTGATGGCCAGTGTGGTGTGGTGAACTGGTAAGATCACTTCAAGAGAGGACCACTGGAAGTGAGGACCACTGGACCAACAAGCTAAGTAAAAGGGCAGACTCTGTTATGGGATACACTATGGATCCCTGGAAGACAAAGAAAGTCATCACATTTTTATTCAATCAAAGGCTGATGCAGGCTGAAATATGTTTATGCCTTAGTTTAGAAAATAATAACGTTAGTGTCCGTCATTTAAGAAGACGGTTAGCAAGGCTTCAGCTCTGTAGGCGTTGCAATCTAAGCGAGCCTGATGCCAGGAGCAAAGGTTAAGCTTCGTTTTATCGAGCTCTCAATACAATTATTCCATTTTCTCGAGAAAACAAACTTTGTTTTCTCTAGATCACGATAAAATGTTAACTTGAGGAGACAAGTTTAAAAAATAACAATATTGCACATCCTCTCTCGGCTTCCGTAGGGCAACAACTTTGGGGAACAACCGGTTACAATGTACGGATGTTCTGCAGCAATTCAAGTAAATGAAGCCTTTCAAATTGAAGGAAACAATTTGCACAAGTGTCCCAACTTCTGCTGATTATTTAGAAACCCTTTATCTATTGTGGCAGATGGCCAGGGCCAGTGGAAAGACCCGGGGAGAGAATTTACTCAGGGTGTTACCTCCCCTGGAGATCTAGATGGCTGCCACCCTAGGTATCAGCCGTGACTTGGTCTTGGGAATTGGGGGCTCTGCATGAACTGTTGGGCCATTTGTTGTAGCACATCTGCCACACCTTGAAGTGCTTCCAGAAGAAGGACATCCATAAACCTTCTCTTAGGCCTTCCTCTTTTCCTCTTCCCTGGCAGCTCTATCCTTAGTACCCTTCTCTCAATATGCCACTCATCTCTCCTCTGCACATGTCCAAAATAACGCAATCTCGCCTCTGCAACACATACAAGAATCTTAATAAACATTTGATTTAAATCATGTATGTATGTACAAACATTTTTAGGACACATCTGTCTGTCTATCTATCTATCTATCTATCTATCTATCTATCTATCTATCTATCTATCTATCTAAGTGTTCTCAGTTAATAGAGTTGATGTGTTTTGGCTGAGATCCTAACTTCTTCGCTGTTTTATGGTATTAATAAATAACAATGTCAGCTCTTCTAGCCTCCTGAACAATGAGCCACATTTATGTACTCAGGTCTTTTGATGAATTAGCAGCAGTAGCTTGAAATAGAAAGTCTAATCTGTAAGTAAATAATCACAGTTGAGCAAATCTCAAGTACAACCATGGAGGTGAAAGGGCTGTCTGGAGGAATGGCTGCCAACTGGAGTGTCGTCATGTTTCCTCGTAGATTAGTTCTAAACTCTAATAACCCGTTGACAGCAGGGCTACTAGCCTACAGTGGAGTGCAGTGACAATACATTTGTCTGATATACCCCTCTCAAAAAGCAGTGCAGTTTGATTTTAAATGGAGAACAATGAATCCATGTAGGGCATAGTTTCTTAAATTATAGGTCACAACACAAAGAGGTTTACAAGATGCCACCTTTTGGGTTGTGCAGGGCCGTACATCGCTATTGTGTTCAATGGGTAAAGGTTGTGTACATTTTGCAGAGTTTATCACGATGGGTCACCATTGGCAGTTTAAGCAATCGATATTGCTCCTCTGTGATTGTCAGTGGCGATTCCCCAAGGGGAGATAAATAAATAAATAAATAAATAAATAAACAAATAGATAGATAGATAGATAGATAGATAGATAGATAGATAGATAGATATGAAAGGCACTATATAATAGATAGATAGATAGATAGATATGAAAGGCACTATATAATTTATAGATAGATAGATAGATAGATAGATAGATAGAAGTGAAAGGCATTATATAATAGATAGATAGATAGATAGATAGATAGATAGATAGATAGATAGATGTGAAAGGCACTATATGATAGATAGATAGATAGATAGATAGATAGATAGATAGATAGATAGATAGATGTGAAAGGCACTATATGATAGATAGATAGATAGATGTGAAAGGCACTATATAATATAGATAGATAGATGGATGGATAGATGTGAAAGGCACTATATGATAGATAGATAGATAGATAGATAGATGTGAAAGGCACTATATGATAGATAGATAGATAGATAGATAGATAGATAGATAGATAGATAGATAGATAGATAGATAGATAGATAGATAGATAGATAGATAGATAGATAGATAGATAGATGTGTCCTAAAAATGTTTGTACATACATACATGATTTAAATCAAATGTTTATTTAGATTCTTGTATGTGTTGCAGAGGCGAGATTGCATTATTTTGGACATGTTTGGCAGAGGAGAGATGAGTGGCATATTGAGAGAAGGGTACTAAGGATAGAGCTGGCAGGGAAGAGGAAAAGAGGAAGGCCTAAGAGAAGGTTTATGGATGTCCTTCTTCTGGAAGCACTTCAAGGTGTGGCAGATGTGCTACAAGAAATGGCCCAACAGTTCATACAGAGCCCCCAATTCCCAGGACCAAGTCACGGCTGATACCTAGGGTGGCAGCCATCTAGATCTCCAGGGGAGGTAACACCCTGAGTAAGTTCTCTCCCTGGGTCTTTCCACTGGCCCTGGCCATCTGCCACAACAGACAAAGGGTTTCTAAGTAATCAGCAGAAGTTGGGACACTTGTGCAAATTGTTTCCTTCAATTTGAAAGGCTTCATTTACTTGAATTGCTGCAGAACATCTGTACATTGTAACCATTTGTTCCCCAAAGTTGTTGCCCTACGGAAGCCGAGAGAGTAATATTGTTATTTTTTAAACTTGTCTCCTCAAGTTAACATTTTATCGTGATCTAGAGAAAACAAAGTTTGTTTTCTCGAGAAAATGGAATAATTGTATTGAGAGCTTGATAAAACGAAGCTTAACCTTTGCTCCTGGCATCAGGCTCGCTTAGATTGCAATGCCTACAGAGCTGAAGCCTTGCTAACCGTCTTCTTAAATGACGGACACTAACGTTATTATTTTCTAAACTAAGGCATAAACATATTTCAGCCTGCATCAGCCTTTGATTGAATAAAAATGTGATGTGCTGAACAATACAGTTCTGCTCTGCTGCCATTTCAAACAGGACGTGACTTCAGTGAGCTAATCTTTAAACGTTAGATTCAATTATTTTAAAATTTTGAGAAAACAAGATTTTTTGTTTAATCGACATCTCGATAAAATGATTCTATTATCTCTTTTTTTTTTTTTTATTTATTAATTTTATTACAATCAATACATAGCAATCAAGTTTTTACAAAAAAAAAGAATTAAGAACAGATCGATCCCCACCCTTGAGAGAGAGAGCAAGCCAAACGGTGTAAAATTTAAGGCTTGTAAAAATACCTAAATCAACAAATTCTCTGTGCTTTATAAACTTATTTTAAAATATTACTGATTAGATCCTGCCATGTTTTGAAAAAAGTCTGCACAGATCCTCTAACTGAGTATTTGATTTTTTCCAATTTCAAATAGTATAACACATCGGTTTCCCACTGACTTAAGAGAGGAGAGTTTGGGTTCTTCCAGTTTATCAGAATAAGTCTGCGTGCCAAAAGTGTAGTGAATGCCATCACAATTTGTTTGTCTTTCTCCACTTTAAGACCCTCTGGAAGACCCCCAAACACAGCTGTTAATGGGTTAGGAGGGATTGTGAGTCCAAGACTGTCTGAGAGGTAATTAAAAATTTTTGTCCAGAATAATGTTAATTTGGTGCAGGCCCAGAACATTTGACCCAGTGAGGCTGGGACTCGATTGCAACGTTCGCAGGTTGGCTCTCGCCCTGGAAACATTTTGGAGAGTTTTAGTCGAGACAGATGTGCTCGATATATAATTTTAAGTTGTATAATTGTATGCTTTGCGCATATGGAGCTCGAGTGAATTCTCTGCATTGCTACTTTCCACTCCTTTTCTGATATATTAATTGAGAGGTCATTTTCCCAGTGTCCTCTTGGATCTTTGAAAGGGAGGGATTGTAAAAGGATTTTATATATTGTAGAGATGGAGTCTAACTCCTTGAAATTGAGCAATAATTTTTCCAGCGTGGATGAGGGTGCAAGATGAGGAAAATGATTCTATTATCTCAAGGAAACAATTAAAATAAAAATAACATTATTACATGTCATCTCTTGGCTTCCATATTGCCCATTTGCCACTTTTTTTTTTTTTTTTCCAGATTCTGGTGCTTCAGGAAATGGTGGGATATGAAGTCGTTGGTGATGTGCTGCAAATGTTATACGTTGGACCAGTTTGTTTCAGTTGGCGATTTTATTTATTTACTAGCTGAAATACCTGGTGTAGCCCGGAAGGAAAATAAAATGTTTTTTTTTTAATTGTTTGAGAAAAATATAATAAAAAAAACACAGAACCTTAAAAATAAAAATAAATGAACAAACAATGAAGACTCACTAATGTGCTTGTCTTGTTTACTGAAGTGCCTTGTTATATACAGTACAGCGCTTTTCCATCTTTAGCTGATATCTAAAAGTTCTTAGGAGTTCCTACACTTAAATACGCCACATAAAGTGGTCCACGTGAGACACAGGCCGTGATTCCAGTATTGTCAATGATCGTCCAAACGTTCAGAGTGTCAAGTGGACGATAACAGACATACAAGACCGAGTCTGCAGTTAGTCTCTTCCTATTGAAATTCTTTTAAAATCAATTAAAGGTTCAGTGTTTTACCTATATAAATAAATATCATAAGTTTAATATCATAGCTATATTTGGTCTATACTTTACCTTCAATTTTGATAACTTAATTAAATTAGTTTTTTGATTATGAACATACTTTTTTATGAACAAATTGTAACACCAACACGTTAGCTACAATGCTGCGAAACAAATGACATTTCCTTCATTAATGAACGAACAAAAATCACAAAGGCAGCCTCTGAATCCACAAAATAAATATAGGATGTTTATGGTCGATAAAAATAAAATTACTTACTTATTTTATATATAATATAATGGATAGCCTATTTTAATACAAAATATCATCACAGAATCGGTTCAAGGCAGTGTAAAAACAATAGGAAAAACGAAGCCTTTTTTAAGGTTTTTTGACATAAATTTTTGATTTGTGGTGTAGTAATAAGTTTTCACATGTAGAATTTTTGACAACATAAAAAAATGTCAATTAAATTAATATTGTTGTTAGATTGATTTAATTCTGTTACCACTACCACATTGTTACAATAAGAACAATGCAAGATGAAAATATAGTTAATAAAAACAAACATTAAACGACAAATAAATAACACTACGGATTTCTCATGATAAAACTGTCGGTTGCTTTTACAGAGCACACCAGCAACGTTCTGAGCATCAACTGGATGATAACATACATAAAGACATCAAGATTGTTACAGTCTGCTTTATATATAAGATATATATATATATATATAAATATATATACACATATATATGTACATATATACACACACATATTATCCAGCTGCAAATATGCAAACCATATCACAGACCTTCGCTTCCATATAAATATATATTTACCGCACACCGTCGTGTAAGACGCGCACCCTAATTTTTACAAAGAAAATCGGCAAAATCGTTTAGCCCATGTACGACGCGCATTGTGATTGTATGGGAAGTGTTTAAAGAGAAAGAGAGAGCGCAATCGAGAGTGAGAGAGAGAGAGAGAGAGAGAGAGAGAGAGATAGATAGAGTGTGAGCAAGAGAGAGAGAGAGAGAGAGAGAGAGAGAGAGAGTGTGAGCAAGAGAGAGAGAGAGAGAGAGCTAGAGAGAGAGAGAGTGAGCAAGAGAGAGAGAGAGAGAGAGAGAGCGAGAGCGAGAGCGAGAGAGAGAGATAGAGTGTGAGCAAGAAAGAGAAAGAGAGAGAGCGAGAAAGAGAGAGAGAGAGAGAGAGAGTGTGAGCAAGAGAGCGAGAGATAGAGTGTGAGCAAGAGAGAGAGAGAGAGAGAGAGAGCGAGCCCAAGCAGAAGAAGTAAACATTACAGAATTACATTTCCTCGTGTATGACGCGCACCTGATTTTCTAATGCTAATTTTCGGGAAAAAATGTGTAACGCGTAAATACGGTATTTCCATCCCATCCATCCAGTATCCAACCTGCTATATCCCAACTACTGGGTCGCGGGGGTCTGCTGGAGCCAATCCCAGCCAACACATGGTGCAAGGCAGGAAACAAACCCCGGGCAGGGCACTAGCCCACCACAGTATATATATATATACACATTGCGGCTTGAGTCATAAAGATAGAATGAGTCCCAAAAATAGTTAAGATGCCAACCCGGCCAACTCTATTTAATTTCAAAAGCAACAGGGCCGTGCGGTAGCGCTCAAACATGCTGGTATTCACCTCCAGTTCGCCCTCTGGTGGTCGTTCTGAGTATCAACTGGATGATGACATCCATACAAGAGTGCAAGATCACCCCCCACTCTACACAGAAAGGGGGTGGGTTAGGGTTGATTTCACCCTACATTATTTTTAGTCGACCAATGAGAAACATATCTACCAAGTTTCATGAAAATCACTCCAGTGATGCTGGAACATACATACACACACACACACACACACATACATTGACTTTTATATTTATTTATTTCCATGTCCTGTCAGTTTTTATTCTGCTTCTCTGTTTTGCATTCCTGGAGTGTTGACCCACCAGTGGGTGTTTCATGTTAATAATACGACTACAAGTTAACATCATTGTATTGCACTTTGCTTCTATGTGTGTCACCTCGTCAACACCGTGTGCCACATCATGGATTCTTTGCTTTATAAACCCCTGGCCACATTGGGTGCAACGTTCAAGATTATGGTTCCAACAGTCAAACAACTTCAGCAAGAGCCCTCCGGATGAATGCCTTTAGACCGTTGATTTACAAAAATTCTTGTTTTGGCTTTGGTGACAGTCTTGTCTAGAGGTCCCAGTTGAAATAACAAAAATGTTTGGCGATGTCCTTCATCACCAAATATGGCTCCTCCAAGTTGATAGGAAGAGCTCTACTCTTTACAGAAGAACGGAGTGAAGAGAAGGAGAGAGACACGTCTGCTGAACAATTTGTTGTCTGAAAGTCCTCAGTGGTGTTGTGTCAGAGAGAGGACATGCAGCCTCGTTCATAATGGCACTCAGTTTCTCCTCTTGTTCTTGTTTCTCTTCCACTCCTACCTCCAGAAGGTGCTTTTCGTAGTTGAGCCTACTTTTTTAAATAACTTGTTAATTCAGTGGTCATTGCCAGCCCCACACACCACCCTGGCCATCAAAGAGTTCAAGAACATTTAATGGATGCCACCACCCACATTAAAGGAGAGTATTCTCCTCAGACCAAAGAGCCTGCTCTGCCCTTTCTTCTCTAGTTTCTCTGTGTTCTGAGACCACCCCAGCCTGTCATTGATGTGGACCCCCAAGTACTTGTAAGAGCGGACCACCTCTACATCTTTGAATAATGAATAAACGTACAGTAGAGGCTCTATGGTTCCAACAAAAATCAATAACCATTTGCTTGGTTTTACTGCCCAAAGTTCTCCCCCTGACTCCTCTCCTTTGTCTCATCACCCTTACCTCCCATAAGTGGAGAATCATCTGAGAACATCCTCAAGTGACATGACCTGCTGTTATATTTCTAGTCTGAGGTGTGCAGAGTGAAGAGTAAAGCAGAAATGTCTGTTTCTTGTGGTGTTCCAGTGTTGCTCACATAGTCCTGGAGTCTCACAGATGGTGGTCTGCCTGACAGATAGTCCATCATCAGGACACCAGAGGCTCATCCACCTGCATATCTCTGAGTTTACCCTTTAATAGGGATGGCTGGATGGTATTGAAGGCACAGGAGAAATCAAAACACATCATGATCACAGTGCAGCTAGCTTTGTCCAGCCTTGTAGAGCAGACAGATAATTATGTCCTCCACCCCAATCTTTGTCTGATTGGCAAACTTCAGGGGGTCCAAGTGGTCTTCCACAAGAGGACTCCTTTCAAAGGTCTTCATGATGTGATACCTAAGTGCCACTGGTATGCACAGTTTACCATCATAAGAGTGACAGTATAATGGTCGGTGTATGAATTTATGGATTATCAGATGTTAGGAATAATCAGTGTGTGTGTGTGATGCTTTGTAAATAAATGTTTTCCTGGTTAATTCCCGAATGATGCAAATTACCTCCATTGTGAGGGAGCGACAGTTATAGCACTACGGCCATGTGTCACGATTCCCTGAGGGAGATCTGACTCACAGGATCTTCATTGTTGAGGACCCGAGTGGCTGGACTTGGTCAAGGGTTGGCCCACGTAACACTTGGGTGCGGCAGATAGAGGGTCATTTCTGGAGAGGGGGACTGGACTGGGGGTTACCAACCAGGATCCCATGCTGTTTCATCATGTGGTGGGATGTGGCAATGAACTGTAGCAGTGCATGCCCCCCATCCTGACCTGACCTGACCCAACGAGTGTGTTTTTTAGTATTAAACTCTTTGACAACAAGTCCCTGTCATTTTTAGTAAGGACTTCGACTCCACCTTTTGACTACATCTCATCTCCTGATCCTAATCATTCCATTTTCTCACTGTCTCTTGTAGGGTCAGCACAAGAACACGGTCTCACCTGACGGGGTGGAAGAGAAAATCAACAGGACCCGAGTGTTAACAGGAGCCTGTGAAAGGTAAGAAGGAGTCAAGGAGACATAAGGGGAGCGTGGTCTTGGTGGTGGACAACGATAAGGCCCAGAGGGGTATGGTGTTTGTTACTTTAGTTCACTTATGTCACACTGTGTCCGAATCATTCCATTAGACCCTTTTTTCTTCTCCTTATTTATCTTCCTTTGTTGAAGATCTGGAGTTATCTCATACTCTGGATTTGATTTCCCTCATAAGGATGATTGTAAAAGAACTAAACCCTTTAACAAAAATGTATTACTGCCATCCATACCACCTGCACTTCAGAACTGGTCATCCACCTGAAGTTATAATAATAATAATAATTCTTTGCATTTATATAGCTCTTTTCTCATTACTCAAAGCGCTCAGCAATTGCAGGTTAAGGGCCTCGCTCAAGGGCCCAACAGAGCAGAGCCCCTGTTGGCATTTACAGGATTCGAACCAGCAACCTTCTGATTGATCCCTAACCTCAGAGCCACCACTCTGCCTAAGTTAAGCAGGTTTGGGCCCAGCCAGTCCAGTACTTGGATGGGAGATCATCTAGAAAAAGCTTGGGTTGCTGCTGGAAGAGTTGTCAGTGAGGCCAGTAGGGGGCGCTTACCCTGTGGTCTGAATGTGGATCCCAATTTTGTAAAAATGGCGCCGTCCTTCAGAGGAGATATCCCTGGGTATCCTCAGGAAATAGCAGGGTGTATCTCAATGTCGTGGCTAAACTGCCCACCACAGCCTAGTCATTTTGCCCCCCTACTCACACCCTGTCTGTAATTGGCAATCTCTCTCACCACTTCACCACCTAACAGTTAATGTGTGGTGAGCGTACTGCTGCAAAAATGGCTGCCATCACATCATCTAAGTGAGATGTAAGAAATCAAGGCCCTCACTCTCTGTGGTCATTAAAGGTCTCTGGGCATCTCTTCAAAAAGTGTAGGGTGTAACCTAATGTCCTGATTAAAGTGCCCACCACAGCCTAGTCATTCAGGCCTCCTAATCATCCCCTGTGTCTAACTGGCTATCTGTCTCTCTCACCCCTTCACCACCTAACAGTCCATTTGTGGCAAGCCTACTGGCAGAAAAATGGCTGCCGTCAAATCATTTATGTGGACCCCGCAGATTAGTGGTGGTTGAAGTGGCTCCCCACTCACTACGTAAAGAGCAGAGTGTATCCCGATGTCCTGGCTACATTACCCACTACAGCCTAGTCATGCTGGCCCCCTAATCATCCCTTGTCTCTAATTGGCTATCTCTGTAACCACTTGACCACCTAACAGCTAATGTATGGTTAGCCTACTGTTGCAAAAATGGCTGCCATCGCGTCATCCAGGTGGGTGCTACACATTGGTGGCTCCTCACTTACTATGTAAAGTACATTGAGTAGTAAGAAAAGTGCTTTATAAATGTAAAGCTTATTATTATTATTATTATTATTATTATTATTATTATTATTATTATTTTGTGGATTAAAACCTGATATCATGCACTTGCCGCATCAACACATGCTGTTCAATGGCAGACCTGAGTGGGCGAGAAGGACCACAACATCTCACTAGGGTCTCCATGTACACTCAGGTACAGTTGCTGACCCATTGATTTCTCTGTAGTCTTGAACTAACTAACTGTCTCTCTCACCCCTTCACCACCTAACAGCTTGTGTGTGGCGGGCCTACCGGCACAAAAATGGCTGCCATCACATCCTCCAGGTGGACCCTGCACATTAGTGGTGGTTGAAGTGGCTCCCCACTTACTACATAAAGAGCAGAGTGTATCCCGATGTCCTGGCTACATTGCCCACCACAGCCTAGTCATGCTGGCCCCCTAATCATCCCTTGTCTCTACAGTAATTGGCTATCTCTGTAACCACTTCACCACCTAACAGCTAAAGTGTGGTTAGCCTACTGGTGCAAAAATGGCTGCCATCGCATCATCCAGGTGGGTGCCACACATTGGTGGCTCCTCATTCACTACATAAAGCACTTTCAGGACTAAGAAAAGTGCTTTGTAAATGTAAAGATGATTATTATTATTAGTATGGATTAAAACTTCATATCATGCACAGGCCACATCACCACATGCTGTTCAATGGCAGACCTAAGTGGACAAGAAGGACCACAACATCTCACTAGGGTCTCCATGTACACTCCAGTACAGGTGCTGACCCATTGATTACTCTGTAGACTTGATCTAACTTAATAAAGTATCTATCTATCTATCTATCTATCTATCTATCTATCTATCTATCTATCTATCTATTATATAGTGCCTTTCACATCTATCTATCTATCTATCTATCTATCTATCTATCTATCTATCTATCTATCTATCTATCTATCTATCTGTCTCTCTCACCCCTTCACCACCTAACAGCTCATTAATGTGGTGAGCCTTCTGGCACAAATATGGTTGCCATCACATCCTCCAGGTGGATGCTGCATGTTAGTGGTAGTTGAAGTGGCTCCCCACTCACTACTTTGAATAGTGAGGAAAGCCTTATAGAAATGTAAAGACATTATTATTATTATTATTATTATTATTATTATTATTATTATTATTATTATTATTATTATTATTATTCCATATTTAAGCTACAAATCAACATGTAGTGTGCACCAAACTGCAGAGTTACCATTTTGGTGCTTGAGGAAATGCTGACTTGATGTTGCTGAAGATGTTGTTCTTCAGATGTTACATTTTGGGCTAGTTTGTTGCTGTCGGTTATTTTTTGGGGTTTCTTTAATTCTACTGGTTTGTTTTTCATTCTTTGAACTTTCGCGTGTCCGGAAATATTCATTTCAGTGTCCATTCTTGTTAATAACTGAACTGCCAGTTAATGTCATTTTATTGTCATTTATTTCTAGCGTATTGTAGCGCCATTTTGTAGCTTTGACATTGTGTGCCACATTATGGATTCTTTTGGTCTCGAGCAGAGGAGACCTCATGGAGGCCTTAGTCACGTCTTTAACATTCTTCAAGGCATTGATAAAGTAGATCTAACAGAATTCTTACAATTTAATGGTGAGTCACGTCCTTAAGGGCAGGAGTGGCGATTAAGCATTTAAGATTGGAACCAGGAAGCACTTCTTTACGGAACAAGTTTTGGGAGTCTGGAGCAAACTGCTGGCACATAGAGTTGGAGTGGAAATTTGGACAACCGTTAAGAAAGGATCTGGGGTGAGATTTTTGGGAAGCTTAGCCATTACAACAACAACAACATCATTTATTTCTAGAGCACATCTTCATGCAAACGATGTAGCTCAAAGTGCTTTACATAATGAAGAAAGAGAAACAATGACAAAATAAATAAGAAAATAGGATTAGGGAACACTAATTAACATAGAGTAAAAGTAAGGTCCGATGGCCAGGGAGTCCAGAAAAAACAAAACAAATCTCCAGATGGCTGGAGAAAAAAATAAAATCTGCAGGGGTTCTGAGGCCACCAACGTACAGAGATAGAGGAGGAAAACTAGAAATGCTCAAGTCAAGTGTATTCACTGCACATTATCGTTATAGCGGTGCGCCGTTACTGGTTAATTAATAAAAGGAAAAAAAAACCTGTTAGAATCATGTGCAGAATCAGCGTCACGCCTGTCAAGTTACCATATTGAGGCCCTGAGCCCGCACCGTGCCCTCCGATATCTTACCAGGCCTCACCCTCTCTACCCAGCCAATCCAGTTTACGGACATTATACTACACCAGATCTCTGAACAGATGAAGGTATTCTTCAAACTGGAACAATTATCTTTTTTTTTTTTATTTTAAGTCTGATCATCTAAGAAGACAGAAAGCTTTTGTTGTGCCTGCATGACTCTGGTGAGATGCAAATATGAAAAACTGGTTTTTCCACCTGTGAGTTTCTCTCACCAGCGCTGCAGGCATTTTCATGTATTTTTATGTCTCTTTTTGAAGTAGCAAGCAAATGAAGTACAAGGAAGGGTTTCCTGCACATTTTTTTCCGGCTGTCATAATACCTGCGAGAGAATTCCAAGTGAACGGACTTCTAGTGAAAGCTGGTGGCTTAACCACCAAATGCAAAGAACGAGTTCTTAAGAACTCACTGAACACCTTTGGTGTCCCGATGACTCACGCGAGTTCCTGTTGTGTAACAAAAAGTTCTCTTAAGCTGATCTTCTCTTCCCAGGCTCAATGCAAATCAAATGACGGCAACTCAGGGCTTCGACTCACCTCATCAATAAATGCAGCTCTCTGGCTGCGTGGCTTTCTCAGGAGAATCAAGACGTGTAATGCAACGTTCTAATGACGGTCTTCGGACCCCTGCTATGCTTCTGTCTTGTGCTAAAATCATTTAAATTCATTTTGTTCCTCATCCGATCAGACCCAATGCCCCAGAATGACAGGATTCTGGACATTGTTGCAAATCTGACACTGAAAACAAGCATTCTGGGCCCTTTGCTAGCACAGTTAAAATTTGGCTCGGATGCATCCCATTCTATTGAGCATCACTAAGAGGTTTCCACATCTTGTTTGGGGTCCACCTGTGGTCAATTCATTTGATTGATTTGATTAGGAAAGGCACACACCACACACCTGTTTATAGAAGGTCCAACAGTTGAGTGAACACCATGAGGTCAAAGGAACTGCGTGAAGAGCTTCAAGACTGGATGGTGTTGAGGTTCTGATCTGAGGATGGCTGCTAAAGATCATGCAGAATTGACTTCAGAATTCTTACAAGGGAAGAAGTCTGGGATAAGCTGTCCAGCCGAACTGAGTGTCTGGGGGAGAAGGTCCATGATAAGAGAAATGACCAACAACCCTGAGCTAAAACCAAGCTATAATGTCAACGGGATTGTATTGAGACACAAATCTGGTGACAGAAGCCTACAAAGAAATGTCTGCAGCATTGAAGGATCCCAAGAGAGGAAGGGCCTCCATAACTCTTAAACAGAAGTTTTAAGCAACCAAAACTCTTCCTAAAGCTGGTTAACCAGCCAGACGTGGGAGAAAGGTTTGTGGTAAGAGATGTGACCAAGAACCCGATGGTCACTCAGGCTGAGCTCCATTGTACCTGTGTTGAGATGGTAGAACCTTCCAGATAGACAAACATCACTGCACCACTTCACTAATCAGGGCCAGAAAAAAAAAGCCTCTCGTCATTTAAAGCTCACCTTAAAGGCACCTAAACGACTCTCAAACTAAAAAAAAGCAAGACCCTCTGGTCTGAAGAGAACAGGATTAGGGTCACGTCTCGAGGAAACCACGCAAAGCCATCCCAATGGTGAACGCTGTGAGACTAGGCAGGGTTATGGAAAGCTGAATGGATCAAAGGACAGAGATGTCCGTATTGCAAGCCTTCTCCAAAGTGCTCTGAACCTCAGACTGGGCCCAAGGTTCACTTTATAACATCGCAAAGACCCTAAGAATAAAACAAAAGAGTGGGGAATGTCCTGGAGTGGCCCACTCAGAGCCCAGACTTGAACATCTGTGGAGAAATCTGAAAAGAGCCTGCCCACCAGCGATCTGCTGGATCTGCAAACCAGAATGGCAGGACATCCACAGATCCAGGTGGGTGACGTTTGTGATGTTCGCAGGCCCACCGCCAGGGGGGGGACAAATGGGACTCTGGTCCTGGGCCTTAACGGAAGGGGGCCCCTTCACGCTTGATTTTTTTTGTATACGTATTTGAAGGTTTTTGGCATGTGGGCACCCGGGGGAAGGCAGAGAGGCCTACACGTGCGCAGTTGTCTGGGGCCCAAATATTTGTGGCAGCGGGCCTGGTGTTCGACCCCAAGGAGTCTGGAATGGCTGATAATGAGCCTTCAAGTGAGAACTGAGGAAAGGGTCTGAAGACTCGTGTCCATGGGATTTTTCAGCTTTTTATTTTCAATACATTAGCAAACATTTGTAAAATCCTGTGTCCTATTTGCCAACCTGTAGTACTGACTGTTGTTTGATGGGCACAAAATGAAACCAATACGATGTTAGCACAAGCCTTCAACATAACAAAATGTGAAGAAGTGAAGGGGTCTGAAGACTTTCTGAATCCGCTCTACCTTCCTTAGAACGTTAACTCTCGTGTTGCAAATTTACAAAGCCACACCACTAATGACCTGCATTTATTGGCTCGTGAAAGCCCTGATTTACTGTGAACTTATTTGCATTTAGCCTGGGGAGAAGAAGACAAAATTAAAACATCTTATTTTCTGCAGTTGCAAAACAGGAACTTGAGTGAGTCATCAGGACGAGGTTGCAACAGAGCAGAATGTGCTCACATTGGTAATGCGCCATCTGTTAGAATGAAAAATCTGAAAATGCAATGCATTTTATTACAACATGCATTACAAAATTCATTCCAACAGATGGTGCACTGCAAACGTGATCGCTGCATATGTCCAACAGAGAGTAACTTCTGGAAGGTCAGAAATCTGCTGATCCAGCTTCATAAAAGGACAAGAATCTGTCAGAGGCAGTCAGTCCACTAGAGGGTGTCAAAGAGAAGGGTCAAAAATTAAAAAAAAAGAATTATATACATTATCAATGAAGGGTTAAGGACCAACAAAATTGGTCTTATTGGCCTATTCTGTTGCCCCCAACATTATATGCTGAAGCTGCAGTGTGGGAGCAACTTTCTTGAACCCGTGGCATCTCAGCATCTTATCTTGCATTCCCCCCCCCTTCTCAGTCTCAGCCTCGTAAGTCGGTATTTACTACATTAGTGTTCGCAATCTCCAAGATGACATATTTCGTCTATAAATTTGAACTTTATTGTGCACTCCATGGTGGCATGGTGGCGCAGTGGGTAGCGCTGTTGCCTCACAGTTAGGAGACCTGTGGGTTCGCTTCCCGGGTCCTCCCTGTGTGGAGTTTGCATGTTCTCCCCGTGTCTGCGTGGGTTTCCTCCCACAGTCCAAAGACATGCAGGTTAGGTGGATTGGTGATCCGAAATTGTCCCGTGTGTGTGTCCTGTGGTGGGCTGGCGCCCTGCCCGAGGTTTGTTCCTGCCTTGCGCCCTTTGCTGGCTGGGATTGGCTCCAGCAGTCCCCCGTGACCCTGCGTTAGAATATTTTTTTTTTGTATTTGAATTCCAGTTACGATTGTTTTCTAGGTTAGTATTTACATTCATTCACTATTTCTGACCTCCTGCCCCTAAACAGCAATGGGTGAACATCTAGATTTCTGTCTCTTAACATCAGATATCATTTCGTTGGTGTTTTTTACATTCAGAGGGAGAGAGTTTTTATTACGCCAGTTTACCACACAGACCACTTGATTTAGAGTCACGGGTGTCCAACTCCGGTCCTGGAGGGCCGCAGTGGCTGCAGGTTTTCATTTTGACCATCTTCTTCATTTTTTGACCAGTTTTCACTGCTAATTAACTCCTGTTCCCTTCATTTTAATAGCCCTCTTCTTAAGGATTCATTCAATGGCAGCCAAACAGAAATGAGGCATCAAAATGAGCCAACAAATGACCAGCTAAATCGGGGCTTCAGACTCCAACCAGTTTCACAATGAGAAGCTGATTCTTGCTGTTAATTAAACTCGTTATTTAATTCCATGGCTTGTTGCTTCTCTCATTCTGCCACAGCAGCCATTTCCAGAAGTGCTGATTTTTCTCTTTTTTCTAAGACCACCCTCACAATGTTTTGGTGAGCTGAGAGACCAGCCTGACTGAGACCGCCACCTTTCTTTATCTTCACATATTTTGTGATGGGCACAGGTGAGCTGGTCATATGGTTTCTTGTTTTGTGTCTCGTTAGTGTTTGGCTGCTAATTAAGAAAAAGGTAACGACTAAGGGGCCCGAGTCAAAGTAATTAAAATGAAGGCAAAAGAAGGTAATTAGGAGCAAAAACTGGTCAAAAAATGAAGAAGATGGTCAGAATGAAAACCTGCAGCCACAGAGTTCGACACCCGTGATTTAGACAGTGGCTTTCATCCTCCCCAGATACGTGTCCTATGAGTGTGTTGTCATCGTCCACCCATCCATTATCCAACCCTCTATATCTTAACTACAGGGTCACGGGGGTCTGCTGGAGCCAATCCCAGCCAACGCAGGGCACAAGGCAGGAAACAAACCCCGGGCATGGCGCCAGCCCACCGCAGTGTGGTGTCATCAGCGTACTTAATAATGGCGCACTGCTCATTGTTCTGATTTATATCACTTGTCTACAGAGTAAGTAGTGATAAGACATACCCCTGTGGACTTCCTGCGTTTGAATGAATGAATTTTGAAAAAGCGTCCCGTACCTTGAGTGTCTGTGAACAAATTAAAAAGTCCCAAATCCACAATGGGATAAATGGGTTTGCTGTGTATACTCACGTTTAAATTCCCCTTGCAGATAAGTCGGGGCTCGCTTTTATCATATAATTTCTGGTATTTTATAATGTCGGCCGTATGAGTCAAATGTGGAAAGCACACGCTATTGATCCAAGAGATGATGATATGCTAACGGCCGCCTGAGAGAGTAACCGCGGAGCACACGCCCTTTTGTTTGCTATGTCTTGTGCATACGTGACCACACGGTAATACCTGAACTATTACGAAGTGACACTGTTTTGTATTTTTTGTCTGTGGTGGGCTGGCGCCCGGCCCGAGGTTTGTTTCCTGCCTTGCGCCCTATGTTGGCTGGGATTGGCTCCAGCAGACCCCTGTGACCCTGTAGTTAGGGTATAGCGGGTTGGATAATGGATGGATGTATTTTTAGTGTCTCACCCCTTCATACACCTTTATCGTAAGAGCATCCCTTATCTGCGATGGAGCGTTCCATCAGAAGAAAATATGAAGCCGGTTTTAAATGAAAAGTCATTGAAGTGGCAATAGAAATTGGCAACTGCACTGCTGCAAGAAATTTCGATCCGTCTGAGAAGCCGATGAGAGATTGCAGGAGGCAAGATACTGTCGCATGTAAGTCGGGGTCTGATTTTGTGATTGATTTTTCGGATTTCAAGACTCGACTTATACGCGAGTATATACGGTACATTTATACTGTTCACTTTCCCATTCAGCATGTGAGGCTGGATGGTATTGAACGCTGAAGGAAAATCCAAAAATGCTGCTCTGACATATGAACCAGGCTGATCAGGAGAAAAGTGTACTGTAGATCTGATGTAAGATAACAAGCAGAGCATCTTCAACTCTTCTGTTTGCACAGTTAGCAAATTGGTGGTCATCTTGGAAAGACTTTTGTCATTAAAATGTTTTCCACCAAATGTTATGAGGAGTCAGGCAAGCTGATCCCTTTTATTGGCTAACTAAAAACATTACAATATGCAAGGCTTATTGTAGGCAAGATGTGAAGATGCCTCGAAAGCTTGCATATCGTAATCTTTTTAGTTAGCCAATAAAAGGGGTCAACTTGCCTGACTCCTCATAACATTTATAACGGTTAACACGGTACAACGCCCTAGTATTTCACGAAATGTTTAGAGCCTTTCATTGGAATAGAGGTGAATGCCCCTGGACTGTAGTCATTCAGACAGCTTGGCCTGGAAACTGGACTGTGCATTGTGTCCACAGATCAGAGACCAGTTAAGAAAGAAATGAAAAACTGGAGAGAGCTGCTTCAAGCAGGATGGTAAGAGCCGACCTGATAGGCCGTCTGGCCCCGCTGCCCTGTTTGTTTTAACCCTTTCTCCATTTCACAGCAGGATTCCTGGTGTTTTTATAAAGCACCTCCTTTACATCTGCATTTTGGGGGCTGAAATCGCTTGTTTCCAAAAAATAAAATTATTAAGTTCATCTGCTAAAAGCTTCTAGTCTTTGTCAAATGGAAAGTTCACATTCTTTTTAGAACCCAGTCCTGTGATTGATTGTAGGCCTTTCCAAACCTGCTTGGGATTGTTTTCATTAAACCATCTCTTGATTTTTTTCCCGTTCATCTTTTTATTTTAATTTATTAACCTGTAAAATTCATTTTTCTTGATGTTGTTTTTTTTATTTTCTCATATACAAAGTATAAGGAAAGTATTGTAATCGACCAAAAATTCGGAGTAGAGATTTTGATGAATCTCGACGTTTTTGACCTCTCTGACTTTATCAATTACAAAGTATATGAAAAGTATTGGAATCCTTTTAAAAATTCGGTGTTGAGATTTTGATGAATCTCGACATTTTAGACCTCCATGACGTTCTTGTATATGAAGTACAGGGAAAGTATTGTAATGGGCCAAAAATTTGATGTTGAGATTTTGATAAATCTTGAAGTTTTAGACCTCTGTGACTTTATCAATTACAAAGTATATGAAAAGTATTGGAATCCTCCAAAAATTGAGTGTGGAGATTTTTGATGAATCTCAGCATTTTAGACCTCCCTAACATTCTTGTATACGAAGTATAGGAAAAGTATTGTAATAGACCAAAAATTTGGTGTTCAGATTTTGATGAATCTCGACATTTTAGACATCCCTGACTTTCTCGTATATGAAGTATAGGGAAAATATTGGAATCGACCAAAAATTCGGTGTCGAGATTTTGATGAATGTCGACGTTTTAGACCTCCCTGACTTTCTCGTATACGAAGTATAGGGAAAGTATTGTAATCGTCCAAAATTTTGATGTTAAGATTTTGACTAATTTCAATGTTTAAGACCTCCCCGAGTCGAAAAACACCATTTTTGGAATTATGTCTCTTTGTGTGTGTGTGTGTGTGTAAACACAACAACCTGGGTACTTGTTCACTTTGGTCAACCACATTTTGCTGACAAGTATTAGGTACAAAACATAGATTTCTATCAACTTTTGTGCTATTTCCGCTAACCGGAAGTGGTACTTTATCTTTAATTCATGCAGCTGCAGAGTCCAATTTATTCAACTTTACTTTTATAATAATTGTTCAATATATTATGAATTTGATTTGATTTGATGTACATAATATAAAAATATAATCACTGTCTTACGGTTTACTCCTCAGATATCCATCCCCATACCTGAGGATACGAGAAAGTCGAGGGGAGAGCGCTCCCGATTTTTCCAATAGTAAACCTCTGTAATGATCCATGGCTTGCTGTTTGGGTCGACCATGACAGTATTTTTCCTTAATGGTCACAGATCCACAGAATTTCACGTATCCACCTACAGTGTAAGTGGCCTTATTGGGTGATTGTGAGATGTCAGTAT
This sequence comes from Polypterus senegalus, assembly GCF_016835505.1. Lineage (NCBI taxonomy): Eukaryota > Metazoa > Chordata > Cladistia > Polypteriformes > Polypteridae > Polypterus > Polypterus senegalus. Next base: position 6,287,530 of record NC_053154.1, on the reverse strand, counting down.
AGGAGAAGCATTCCTGCAATTCCACTGCACTGTCCTGACACCAGTTTGGTGTTTATCATATGGCTGGTTTTTCTTGTTTCAGTTTCTGTTTGTACCTCTGTATCAGGTGAATAACAACAAGGTGGTCAGACACACCCAGGGCTGCTTCTACAATGCGTTATGTAGGCACCAGTGACGTTTCCTTAACACTTGTCTAGTATTTTGTCCACTTTAGTACTAATATTCACATACTGAAGGTCATGTGCTAATGCTGGTTCCAGATTACATAAATAAAAATCACCCGTCACAAGTTTGAAAGAGCCAGGTGATTGGATTTCTAGTTTCTGAACGATTTCAAAAATCGTTTCAGGTTTAGCTCCCACATCAGCATGCAGCGATATGTAAATTACTGTCACAAATAATTGACTAAACTCTCGTGTTAGATTGTATGGGCCAAGTCCAATGGTGAGTAGTTCAGTATTTGCCGTGCAGATGCTCTCTTTTTCAGTGATATTCTTGCACCACCTTTTGTTAATGTAAAGGCTGACCCCACCACCCGTCTGAGTACCAGAAGCTGGGGTTCTGTCTTTCTATACACAAACAAATCCATCCATTTCAACAGCTGTATCTGAGTCAGTATACTTTGTGATCGATGGCCGGGACGCCCTGAGGATGGAAGGATGGGGAGAGGCAACAACTTTTGGACATTGCTTCCTCCAAAACACTAGATGGCAGCTCACCTGGAATGTAACGGTGCCCCATATTCCTGCAGGGCATCCTGGGACTTGAAGTGTGTTTTCTCAGCCATGTTGGGTACCATGGGTGCCACCAGGAGGAGCTGTAACAGGACCAAAGGAGCCATGCCTCATTCATAGAGGATGGGAGCTCCGTTGTACTTCAGGGCTGAAAAAACGCCAGCTCTCCACCTGACCCAAAAGTGCTAGAAAGTCATGTGGATGGATGGGCAGAAGCAATTCCGGGCCAAGGACTATATAAAGGACTGTTGGAGACCCAGCAAGCGAGCTGAAGTTGGGAGGTAGAAGACAGAGCTTGCTGGGAGGTGTGAAGGAGTGAATAGTGTTAATTTATTATTTATTTGTATTCTTCTTATTTTTACTGTATTGCCTGTTTAGTGGTGGCTGTGGTGCTTAAGGCACTATTCTGAGAAGAAAATTATTGAAAGTCTTCTGGGTGTTTTTACTTTGTGTCCTGAGCATCGGTCTGTTGGGTTTAAGGGGCAACAGTGACCCCTGGTGCTCAGAACTTAAACAAGGTCTCAGTAAAGCACATCAGACAGCTTTCTCGTTATTTGTAAGGTGTCCCTCAGATGTTCTCAGCTCATCCAGTTTATTCCATAAGGGCCGTGCATTGCTCATGATGATAGTTGGAAAAGGTGTTTCAAAACGTCTCCGTCTTTCGTCACTTTCTGGGTTTCAAGGTTTTTAATTCATTCAATACATTAATTGTACATGGAGAGTAACTGGTAGCTGGTCTGAGTGATGGCAGTGTGTCCTGGCAGTAAATGAACAGTGCCGGCCGCACACCTAGGCAGGTACAACATAACTGTCTCAATGGATTACAAAGGCGATAACGATCAAAAGTAAAAAAAACTTTCACAAATGATATAAAGCATTTTATAGAAAAAATTACTTACAAATCTATTAAGCAAAGAGCACAGTAAAGCACAAGTAAAACACAATTAAACACTCAACTCCCTTCTTCTTTCGAAATGAACCACCAGGAACTATAGAAGGGCCTCCAATAAACAGCATGGAGGGCAGTTCCTGGTGGTGATTGCCAGGTGGCCCCGCCTCCTGGGGAACTACCCGCCAAACACATGGGACATAATTTAGGCTTTAAGAAAAAGATAGATAGATAGATAGATAGATAGATAGATAGATAGATAGATAGATAGATAGATAGATAGATAGATAGATAGATAGATAGATAGATAGATAGATAGATAGATAGATAGATAGATAGATAGATAGATAGATAGATAGATAGATAGATACTTTATTTCCCAAGGGGAAATTCACAAAATCCAGCAGCAGTATACTGATACAAAAAACAATATTAAATTAAAGAGTGATAACAATGCAGGTATAACAGACAATAACTTTGTATAATGTTAACGTTTACCCCCCCGAGTCGCATAGTGTGGGGTCTCCTCAGTCTGTCAGTGGAGCAGGACGGTGACAGCAGTCTGTCTGTCGCTGAAGCTGCTCCTCTGTCTGGAGATGATCCTGTTCAGTGGATGCAGTGGATTCTCCATGATTGACAGGAGTCTGCTCAGCACCCGTTGCTCTGCCACAGATGTCAAACTGTCCAGCTCCGTGCCTACAATAGAGCCTGCCTTCCTCACCAGTTTGTCCAGGAGTGAGGCGTCCCTCTTCTTTATGCTGCCTCCCCAGCACACCACCATGTAGAAGAGGGCGCTCATCACAACCGTCTGATAGAACATCTGCAGCATCTTATTACAGATGTTGAAGGACGCCAGTCTTCTAATGAAGTATAGTCGGCTCTGTCCTCTCTTGCACAGATCATTAGTATTGGCAGTCCAGTCCAGTTTATTATCCAGCTGCACTCCCAGGTATTTATAGGTCTGCACCCTCTAGACAGTCACCTCTGATGATCACGGGGTTCATGAGGGGCCTGGTCCTCCTAAAATCCACCACCAGCTCCTTGGTTTGCTGGTGTTCAGGTGTAAGTGGTTTGAGTCGCACCATTTAACAAAGTCCTTGATTAGGTTCCTATACTCCTCCTCCTGCCCACTCCTGATGCAGCTCACCATAGCAGTGTCATCAGCGAACTTTTTCACGTGGCAGGACTCCGAGTTGTATTGGAAGTCCGATGTATGTTGGCTGAACAGGACCAGAGAAAGTCCAGTCCCCTGTGGTGCTCCTGTGCTGCTGACCACAATGTCAGGCCTGCAGTTCTCGAGACGTACATACTGAGGTCTGTCTGTAAGATAGTCCACGATCCATGACACCAGGTATGAATCTACTCCCATCTCTGTCAGCTTGTCCCTAAGGAGCCGAGGTTGGATGGTGTTGAAGGCGCTAGAGAAGTCCAGAAACATAATTCTTACAGCACCACTGCCTCTGTCCAAGTGGGAGAGGGTACGTAATAAACAGAAGAAACAATATAAAGAAATGGCAGATATTTGGAAAATAAACAGACAAGAAACACAACTTTGAACCCCAGCTGTGACAAAGCCTTATGGCCCACTTCAGCAAGTGACAAGCCCCTTTTCCAAAGATCTAAAATGTGTACTTTCTCGTTGAGAGATGTCACTTTACACTCCGGCTTAGGGCCCGGGGCAGCTACAGATGTGGTCGCGCACACAGGTGGTCTCTTTATAGTTTAAACGCTTGGTGTGCCGCACTGTGTATCCAGCAGGGGGCCCTAGCCCCCTTGCTGGAACGAGTTCTTTTGTAATTGCAACGTGTTACAATAACAACCTTTATTTCTGTCGCACATTTTCATACAAATAATGTAGCTCAAAGTGCTTTACATGATGAAGAAAGATAAAAAAAAAGACAAAGTAACAATTTAAATAAGAGAATACTAATTAACATAGAATAAAAGTGAGATCCGATGGCCAGGGAGGACAGAAAAAACAAAACAAATCTCCAGATGGCTGGAGAAAAAAATAAAATCTGCAGGGGGTCTCGAGGCAACGAGACCACCCAGCCCCCTCTAGGCATTCTACCTCACATAAATGACCTCAGTCAGTCCTCGTTGTATTCAGGGTTCTCATGGAAGGACTTGATGATGACAGTCATTTGGACTTCTGGTCTTTAATCCATCAATGTAGGGGCATCACGGTGCTTTGATTAGGTGGTGGTGGTGCAGATCACCACCACAGAAAACCGGAAATAGAACAGAAGAGAAATTAGGGGTTAATATGGATTGATGATTCCTTCTGAGGGTCCAGTCAAGGTGGTCAAAGTAGATGAGCGTGTTATTCGAAAGTCGACATGAGGGCAAGTGGATCTTTGATCGATTAGTTTGTTCAGGCTGAGATTGGTTCAGATGATGCGAGCACATCGAGAAAACACAGTTTGAAATTGACAACCATCATTTGATGCTCATGTTTTTAGTTGTGCCTGTCTTCCACAAACTAAGGCTACACCACATTTCCACACTGAATACGCTCAAATTATAGAATCTGAGTGAGCGAGAGGGAGGGAATGTCAGTCTGGAGGAGATCAGCGAGGTGGCGGGGAGCTTTAAATGATAAGAGCGGTATTGTGTATTGTATTCAGTAGTGAACAGGGAGCCAGTGAAGGTGAGAGAGAATACAGTTAGGTCCATAAATAGTTGGACAGAGACAACTTTTTTCTGTATATCATCACAATGAATTTTAAATGAAACAACTCTGATGCAGTTGAAGTGCAGACTTTCAGCTTTAATTCAGTGGGTTGAACAAAACGATTGCATAAAAATGTGAGGCAACTAAAGCATTTTTTTTAACACAATCCCCTCATTTCAGGGGCTCAAAAGTATTTGCACAAATAACTGGAAATCAAATGTTCATTTCTAATACTTGGTTGAAAACCCTTTGCTGGCAATGCCAGCCTGAAGTCTTGAACTCCTGGACATCACCAGATGCTGGGTTTCCTCCTTTTTAATGCTCTGCCAGGCCTTTACTTTCAGTTGCTGTTTGTTTGTGGGCCTTTCTGTCTGAAGTTTAGTCTTCAACAAGTGAAATGCCTGCTCAGTTGGGTTAAGATCAGGTGACTGACTTGGCCATTCAAGAATTTTCCACTTCTTTGCTTTAATAAACTCCTGGGTTGCTTTGGCTGTATGTTTTGGGTCATTGTCCATCTGTATCATGAAACGCCCGCCGCCCAATCAATTTGACGTCATTTCGCTGGATTAGAGCAGACACTCTGAACACCTCAGAATTCATTCGGCTGCTCCTGTCCTGTGTCACCTCATCAATAAACACGAGTGTCCCAGTGCCACTGGCAGCCATCACACTGCCTGCCTCCACCGTGTTTTACAGATGATGTGCTATGCTTTGGATAATGAGCTGTTCCACGCCTTCTCCATACTTTTTTCTTGCCTTCATCATTCTGGTAGAGGTTGATCTTGGTTTCATCTGTCCAAAGAATGTTTTTCCAGAACTGTGCTGGCTTTTTTAGATGTTCTTTAGCAAAGTCCAATCTAGCCTTTCTATTCTTGAGGCTTATGAGTGGCTTGCACCTTGCAGTGCACCCTCTGGATTTACTTTCATGCAGTCTTCTCTTTATGGTAGACTTGGATATCGATACGCCGACCAAGCCCTGGAGAGTGTTGTTCACTTGGTGGGCTGTTGTGAAGGGGTTTCTCTTCACCATGGAAATGATTCTGCGATCATCCACTACTGTTGTCTTCCGTGGACGTCCAGGACCTTTTGCGTTGCTGAGTTCACCAGTGCTTGCTTTCTTTCTCACGATGTACCAAACTGTAGATTTTGCCACTCGTAATATTGTAGCAATTTCTCGGATGGGTTTTTCTGTTTTGCAGCTTAAGGATGGCTTCTGTCGCCTGCATGGAGAGCTCCTTTGACCGCATGTTGTCTGTTCACAGCAAAATCTTCCACATATAAGCAGCACACCTCAGATCAACTCCAGGCCTTTTATCTGCTTAATTGATAAGACGTAACGACGGACTTGAACACACCTGCCCATGAAATAGCCTTTGAGTCAATTGTCCAATTACTTTTGGGCCCCTGAAATGAAGGGATTGTGTTCAATACTTTAGTTGACTCACATTTTTATGCAATCGTTTTGTTCACCCACTGAATTAAAGCTGAAAGTCTGCACTTCAACGTCATCGGAGTTGTTTCATTTAAAATTCATTGTGGTGATGTACAGAACCAAAGTTAGAGAAAAGGTGTCTCTGTCCAAATATTTATGGACATAACTGTAGGTGTGATATGTTCAGTGGATTTACAACAGCAGGTTATTATCCTGGCAGCAGAATTTTGAAGAAGTTGTAAACGATGGATACGTTTTTGTGGGATGCCAGATAAAATAGCATTACAGTAATGTATACGTGAGGTGACTCGGGCATTAACTGATACTTCAGTACTGTGTTGTGTAAGAACAGGGAGAAGTTGAGAAATGTGTCGGAGAGTGGAAGAAGGCAGTCCGAGAAATGTTACTTATATGGGAGGAATTATTTAATAATAATAATAATAATTATTATTATTTAATAATTGCCATTATTAGTGTATAAATGGATATAAATAATTGCATTTAAACAATTCTCTAAAATCTGTTTTATGGAAACGATACTGTTTTAAACATTACTGTTTTTTCATCAGAAAACCCGGTTTCCACGTCTGCCTGTATTAGTTTAAATGGAACTTTTGCCACTCGCAATATGGCGGACGCGCTGACGTATCGTGTTGCTGGGCAACACAGCGAATGCGGCGTCTATCTATACATGTCTATGGAGGCTACAGTAACACTTCTTTCACGTGGATTCAGCATAGCGAGCAGCATGTGGCGAATTCAAGCATTGCATTTTGGAACTTTCTGGTTTTTTCGGTTTTATATTTCCGATCCATGGTTGGTTGAATCCACAGATGTGCATCCCATGGGTATGAAGGGCCGACTGTACTTTCCGAATCCATTGGACAAATAGGCCCATCAGACGGAATAAGTCGTCTGGCTCGTCACAGCATGCTTCATGATTTTTAAGGCCTGAGAATGTGTTTCGTTAATGTAAATGTCATTTTATTACACCAGTTGTTTTGCATTGCAGTCCCTGCTATTTATATTTTCCCTTTTAGCTCTTTTTGTTGTAGCAACAGAGTGTTGCTGTCACCACATGCCTTGTGACATCATCTGCTGGAAACTCTTTAACGGCAGTGACAAATGTCATTGGCTATTAAATGAGCACCTTACCAATGAGACATGAGAGAATTTTCGAGAAGCAGGGCAACTTGACTTCTGAGTCAGTCTTGCGTATCACGTGTTTGACATTTGGTATTTGGATTAGTGTTTGTTATGCTGGTGACGAAAACACGAGGCTGCCTGACAGCTACACGCATGGATGGCCGCTCTCTGCCATTTATTCAATCCGGCTTTCCCAGCTAATCTTCTGGCAATTCATTTTTAAGAGTAACTGCTATGATGACTAAAGCACCACACGAGGAGATGCACGTTGTTTTGGGGAATCAAATCAAAAACAACAGGAAGGCCATTCCCAAAGACTGGAAATGGAATTAAAATCGGAAAGTAGCCTTGTGTTAAGGCTCTGTGTTGTTTCTGCAAAGCAGGAGGTTTAACGGTAGCTAGAGAAGAACCGAAAAAAGATGGTCACCTGTGGCCTGCAGGGGGTGCTCAGCTCCTCAAAACCAACAGAGACAGACGCAGGGCACAAGTTCAGCCACAGACGCGTTTTTTATTACCTTTGTGGGAAACGCTTCTCCACCATTTCCCATCTGCCCAGCACAGTCCAAAGCACAGTAAAAGTGCCAAGCACATTGCCTTCTTTTTTTCTTTCTTTCTTTCTTTCTTTCTTTCTTTCTTTCTTTCTTTCTTTCTCTTCCACCTCCACTCCTCCTTGCAAGATTCATCTCTTCCCTACTGCTGGGCTCCTTTTTTACCGCACCCTGGGAGACACGTCCAGTGGCCCATTAGCATGATCTGGAAATATCCCAGTGTAGTAGGCCTCTGCATCCCTTGCAGCACCCCCTGGCGGCGCCCATGGAACAAAACATTACTGTGCTGAATACCAACTCCCATGAAGCGCAGTGGGAATCCGAAGCACCACTGCAACCCAGGGAGGCTGGCATCTATCACGCCTAGGCAGATAATGACATGAGGCCGCTTTATCCCCTGTTCCTTCCATTATAGAGGCGTCCCATCCGCTACAACCAATATTCTGCTATTAATTAAACACTAAGGCAAAAACCAAGTTTAGACAAAAGAGCTAAGAGTCCATCCATCCATTATCCAACCTGCGATATCCTAACTACAGGGATCTGCTGGAGCCAATCCCAGACAACCAGCAAACCCCAGGCAGGGCGCCAGCACACACACCAAGCACAGTTTAGTACCTAATCTGCATGTCTTTGGGCGGAAACCCAAGCAGACACGGGGAGAACATGCAAACTCCACACAGGGAGGACCCGGGAAGTGAACCCGAGTCTCCTAACTGCGAGGCAGAAGCGCTACCCACTGCACCACCGTGCCACCCTGAGCTAAGAGTCATAACCAGAATTTTAAACTCAAATCTGTTATCTCGGACAAAGAAGCTCCTGCGCCGCACTGTAGTTTATCAGCAAGTCTTCATGATGTGAGTCAGTGGAGAAGTCCCTGTGACACTCTTAAAATTGAATTACAAAATTATTTTTCACAAAATAAATTCAAATTCTAGCTCATATTTAGAAGCAAATTTCAAAAATTAAGCTTTCAAAGTCTCATAAACTGTGTCACAAATATTACACTGAGACATCACGAAGGCTTGGGGCAGCCACCCATATATTATGTCCTGGCTGCAAAAGGGTTGAAATTAAGCACAGATCTTTACAGATTGGAGTCCATAACTGAAATGACTCATGCCAGCGAGGATGGCATCTTTATATGTCGGCGCCCGGAAGTGATGTCTTCCGAGGCACCCGGACCGGAAATGACGTCATCGAAGTTGCCAGAACCCAGCGGGATTTCCCGAGAATGATCTTCAAGGGATTGAGAAAGACCATCAGTGCACCTGCTGCCCCCTGATCGGATGTGGAATTACTATTATTGAGGCCCTTTAGTTGTCTCCTACTCGCATGTGTGTGACAACTGAAAACACTATTATCCAAAACAGGAAAAAAAATTGCCTTTCTCGATTTCCGCAAAGCTTTCGACTCAGTTGATCGAGCTGCGCTGTGGGACATCCTGAGACTTTACGGGATCCCCTCGAGGTTGCTGGATATCATGGCCGGCCTGTCCACTGGTACTGTGAGTGCTGTGCAGAGTGGAGGCAGGACCTCTGCGTTTTTCCCAGTTGATTCTGGGGTCCGTCAGGGTGGTGTGTTCTGCTCCTACTCTGTTCAATGCTGGTATGGACTGGGTGTTGGACAAGGTGGTGGGGTCCAGCGGCTGTGGGGCATCTGTTGGTGTAGAAAAACCCAAGGATCTTGAATTTGCTGACGATGCTGTGATCTTCGCGGTGTCAATGGAGGCTCTGATCAGGGTGTTCGAGAGATTGAGTGAGGAGTCTGAGTGTCTGGGCTTGTGAGGGTCCTGATAAAAACCAAAGAGCTAGGCATTTAATGACCTCGAGGGCACGGCCATCAGCAGTGTGTCTGTCTGCTCAGAGAGTGTTGACCTTGTCATTGAGAGGTTTACTTACCTTGGCAGTGACATTCATGACTATGGTGACTCTTCCTGTGAAGTAGGTAGACAGATTGGGAGAGCATGGGGGGTCATGAAGTCGCTGGAAAGGGGTGTGTGGCGCACCCGATATCTCTGTAAAAGAACGAAGGTCCAAGTCCTGGTGCTTCCTGTCTTACTATATGGTTGTGAGACATGGACGCTATCCAGTGACCTGAGCTGAAGACTGGACTCCTTCATGTGTGTCTCTCTGGGAAATCCTTGGGCACTGTTTGTTTGACTTTGTTTTGCTCATGGAGTCCCGAATGAGGCACATGACCTGCATTGTGAGGGAGCGTCAGTTACGGCACTACGGCCATGTGAATGTGTTTCCCCGAGGGTGATCTGGCTCATAAGATCCTCATTATTGGGGACCCAATTGGTTGGACCAGGCCAAGGGGTCGCCCACGTAACACCTGGCTGTGGAAGATGGAGGGTCATTTCCGGAGGTAGGACTGGACCGCATGTCTGACAGGGGGTTGCCAACCGGGATCCCGAGTTGTTTCGCTGTGTAGTGGGTGCGACAACGTGCATGCTCCCCGACTTGACTTGACTAACCTGAAGCTATGAGTTACCCAATTCCTAACAGTCTTTATTTATCCCCTTGGTAGCTTCGTTTCCTGGTCTTTCTTTAATAATCTTTATATTTTGAGATACGAATCCCACAGATTCACAACATAAACTTTCTGAATAGCATAGCCTTTGCAAACAGGAAAAAGCAAAAAAAAAGGCCAAAGGTATTCACAGTGTAGAATGTGAATTTTAGTGACTCGCGAGAGACTAAGAGGAAAGATGAAAAAGAACTGGGAGAGAAGCGTTAGCCAAAGAAAGAAGCCGAGGTCAAGACAGTGAGTCAGACCAGAATGGGAAACTGAAATTGAGGAGTCAAGGAATTCATTACCAGGAAGTCAATAACCTTTACTACTACTACTACTACTTCTTCTTCTTCTTCTTCTTCTTCTTCTTCTTCTTCTTCTTCTTCTTCTTCTTCTTCTTCTTCCCCACTCAACACCTTTTAGTAAATTGCAAAGGAAAGGTTTTATGTGCAAAACTCAGATAGGGAATCCAGAATCCAGAAGTGACCTTTGAACTCCTTTACGACATTGTGACCCCTAAGACCACGCCCCTTGCTAACAAGAATCACATCTTGAAGATGGGGATCACAAAATAGGCAGTGTGCACAGAAAGTAAAGACGGCATCACACAAAGAGGGTGAAAATATTCAAACAAGCATCAGATTCATAATCCTTGGGTCCCAACATCCCTAAACAGATGTACATAGTGAGTTAACGGACATGGGATGAGATGCAAAAAAAGTTGGTGAGCCCATGCGAATTGTAGCCCCAGTTGCCTGTTCTTAGCTGACTGGAGTGTCACCCGGTGTGGTCTCCTACTGCTGTAGACCCCCCATCTGCTTGAAGGTTTGACGTGTTGTGTGTTCAGAGCTGCTCTTCTGCACACCTCGCTTGTAACGAGTGATTATTTGAGTTCCTGCTGCCTTTCTATCAGCTCAAACCAGTCTGTCCATTCTCCTCTGTCATCAATTTTCACTCAATGGATGTTTTCCCTTTTTCAGACCATTTTCTGTAAACTCTAGAGATGGTTTGTGTTTGAAAGTCCCAGTAGATCAGTCAGATCAGCCCGTCTGACATCTAACAGCCATGCCACGTTCAGAGTCACTTCAGTCCTCTTTCTTCCCCATTCTGATTCTCAGTTTGAACTTCAGCAGAGCGCCTTGGCAACGTCTACAGCTTGAAATGCAATGAGTTGTTGCCCTGTGATTGGCTGATTAGCACACAGAAATGCACTGAGTTGCTGCCCTGTGATTGGCTGATTAACATGCAGAAATGCATTGAGTTGCTGCCCTGTGATTGGCTGTTTAACATGCAGAAATGCACTGAGTTGCTGCCCTGTGATTGGCTGATTAACATGCAAAAATGCATTGAGTTGCTGCCCTGTGATTGGCTGATTAACATGCAGAAATACATTGAGTTGCTGCCCTGTGATTGGCTGATTAACACACTGAAATGTATTGAGTTGCTGCCCTGTGATTGGCTGATTAACACGCAGAAATGCATTGAGTTGCTGCCCTGTGATTGGCTGATTAACATGCAGAAATGCACAGAATTGCTGCCCTGTGATTGGCTGATTAACATGCAGAAATGCATTGAGTTGCTGCCCTGTGATTGGCTGATTAACATGCTAAAATTCATTGAGTTACTGCCCTGTGATTGGCTGATTAAATATTTGTGTTAACAAACAGTTGAACCTAATAAAGTAGCCGGTGAGTGTAAATGTTGTCTTTGATTATATTGGCTATGAATACTTTGCAGTTAAGCATTAAATATATGAACTAAAGTCATTTGAAAAAGCAAATTCTTTTTTAACATAATAGAATGTATCAAGATTGGATTTTCATTTAAAAGGTATACAGTACTTAAATCAAGGAGATATGACATGACAAACATCAGGCCTCGTTTAAGTTTTGTACTCCACTGTATAATTTAAATAAACATCAATGCAGTTTTCACACACGAGCCCACCTGACATTTCTCGAATGCCACAAATCAGTATCAGGTGCAAATGATTAGAGCGTCATGAGCGAGGATGTTGTCTGACCCTGTCGTCTTAATTAAGCTGATGTTGGCTTTGCTCTTTGTTGTTGAAGTCTGTGCTATCACCACACTGAAACTGAAAGAGCTCTCTCAGGCCATCAGAAAGGAGGCTCTAGAGGTCAATGAGTCTGTTCATGGATTTTAAAAGATCTCCAGACAATGGAAAAACAACCATTTCAAGTGGAGAGGAAAACCAGTACAATCATACAGTACTACTGTATATCATATAACACGGATTCAAGTTTAAGTACAATACTTCACCTTTCATGGAGGCGATCACGCATACTTTTTTCAGTTGAACATGTTGATCTGTGAGTTGTATAAGAACACTACCTGAGTGAACGTTTTTATTTTCACTGTTGGGTAAGGTTTATTAAATTTTAAATTGCAATTATAAATATTTGGGTAAATACCAGGGCAAAATATAGTGGTGGCAAAATGGGGGGGAGGGGGGTGAAAATTACTAGGGGCGAAATGTGGGGGGCAAAATGTGTGGGTGAAATGTGGGGGGCAACTTTTCCGGACGCCGCTTGGGTATGTTGTGAGACCAGTGCCATCTTAACACATGGGCACGCTGGCCAGGGTATAGGACCCCCATGCTACTCTACTCTATGTATGTTGTGACTTGCCCTGCTTTGCCCAGGGGGCCTATAAAGCTGTTAATGCTGTCAAGTACATCTTGAAACATACCAATAAACCCACCAAGGAATTGGCTGAAAAGAACAAAATGGCCAAGTCAGAGCCCGAATCTGAATCCTACTGAGATGCTGTGGTTGATAAAACACCCCAAAAACATCACACAGCTGTAAGAATTCTGCATGGAGGAGTGAGAAGAACGTTCAGTTAGAAGAAACGAGAGACCAATACTGGCTATCAGAGTCAAGGGAAGACTTATTTTATTCCACAGACGGAAGTGACGTATCTGGTCAGCAACGTATAATCGTTTAGTGTGCCTGATGAGTCCAAGCTTTGGGGGGACATTATAATGTACAGTGAATATAGGAGGTCTTCAGACCCCTTCATTTCTGCCCACGTTATTGCATTGTAGATTAAGGGGGTATTCACACTGACAAATCGTTCTGTGCCCATGCACGTTTGTAACCCTCGTTTATTTGACTAGTGTGATCTCTCCATGCTGGGCCTACCGTACTGGGCCCAGGCCTACTTAGAAGCGGTGGGCCCGAGAACGGTTCAGTACAAAGGGGTGTGCGGGGCCAATTCCTGACCAATCCCACGTGGGGCCGGTTACGTCAAACGCTGTTACCGGTATTTTGTGGACTGTATAAACTTCAGTGAGAATTTAATAAAAATTCTGTTAGTTTACACCAGATTTTCTCATTACAGTATTCAGCTAATTTTTTGCTAGATAACACAAGGACTTTATCAAAATATAATGATATAATCTATTAAAAAAGTATGCCATGATCTCTTCCACTCATGGCGTCGTGAGCGATACGGCTAAACCAGTAATCAAACGTTGCTGCGCGTTCCACGACCAAACACTTTCTGCACTGTTTCAGCTCGGCCTACTGTAGTGAACTGAACCAAAGACTTGACTAAGAAACGATGGTAGGCTCTCCGGACACGAAGGAGTCCTAAGCGACAAGCCGCCAGTTGTTCCCAAGTCAAAACACAAGTCAACCCAGCAACTAATGGGCAAGACCTGTTTTAGGAAGAGATTATACTGGAGACCCTTTAGGGTGATGAAGGTGGACTATGGAATGTTTTCAAAGACGTACCTGGATGGAACTTAACCTTGAAGAGGGATCTCAAATATATATATATATATACTAGAGAATATAACTTGACAAACCTACTCGAACGGGACACGTGGACCTCAAACGCAGGGCCCCCTTAGGCAGTTACCCCATTAGCCACCCCCAAACGCCGCTTTTGGTCCAGTAGCATTCAGGGACGGTGTGATCACACAGAGAACAGACATGACGTCAATGATCCGACAAGTCGGATAGCGCCATTCTCATTTCGTTCAATACCATTTGCGTTAAAAGCAGGTTTTTATTGTCACCTTACACGTGAACGTGAATTATAGTTGGCAAGAAAAGCTGCAAATTCCTCCCTTAACATCATTTGACTCTGTAAAAATCTTCTCATATGTGCGGCACGATTAACCGCACACTCCATAAATCTGTAAGAGGGTAGAGCGTCATCCCACTCTACACGACTTTAAAACAACCGCAAAATGAATGAAATCGTTTTGACATGCATGCTGTCACTCCGTGTTCGGCTCTTGTTTTGGCTTTACAGGAAGGCGAAAGCGGGCCCGGGCCCAGAACGTTAAGAGCAATGTCAGTGCAGGCCAGCATGGGAGTAGAGATGGAAGGACAATCATGCTTGGGCACGGTACGGGACAATCGCGCCTAGCGTAAGTACACCCTTCATTTTAAGCGGTTAAATTTCCCATTTTCGCCCGTCGTTCTACACTCATTAAACCTTAATAATAAAGTGAAACGACTTTTTCAGAAATTTTTGAACATTTATGGCAAATCAAAAACTGAAATCTCTCATTTGTATTAGTATTGAGACTCTTTATTCAGTAACTAGACATTAAGCCCGTTACAATAACGGCCGCTAGAACAGTAGTGCATAAACATAATTATTATGAACAGTCTATATTAAATGGCAAGGGACCTCGACCTCATTCTGTTTGTTGTCTTAATTTTTTTGTTAAAAATATTTTGCAAGAAGCTTAAAGTAAAATAATATTAAAAATAAAATAGAAACGTATATGACAATACAGTAAGTATAATTGATATTGCCGTAGTGTAAAACTTTATAACAGTCTGTATTACACAATATCTGAAGAAGATATTTAGGAAAATTATTTTATTTTTTTACCTCAGGAAATTCCATCCATCCATCCATTTTCTAACCCGCTGAATCCGAATACAGGGTCACGGGGGTCTGCTGGAGCCAATCCCAGCCAACACAGGGCACAAGGCAGGAACCAATCCTGGGCAGGGTGCCAACCCACTGCAGGACACACACAAACACACCCACACACCAAGCACACACTAGGGCCAATTTAGAATTGCCAATCCACCTAACCTGCATGTCTTTGGATTGTGGGAGGAAACCGGAGCGCCCGGAGGAAACCCACGCAGACACGGGGAGAACATGCAAACTCCACGCAGGGAGGACCTGGGAAGCGAACCCAGGCCTCCTAACTGCGAGGCAGCAGCGCTACCACTGCGCCACCGTGCCGCCCACCTCAGGAAATTTTTCAATAAAATTTCATTATAGACAACATTTCTTGTAAACACTCTTGTTCAGGACCATCTACAACGTTGACAACAACATCTGGAAAACTTCGAACTCTTGATAATGCAACATATAACTGACCGTGGCTGAATGCTGGCTCTGGCAAGTAAATGGCAACTTTTTCTAAGGTTTGCTCTTGAGCTTTATTAATTGTTATGGCAAAGGGCTAATGTAACTGGAAATTGTCGCCTTCTTAAGGTAAAGGGTAAATTAGTAGAGGATAGAGCCAAATCAATACGGGGAATATTCTGACGCTCATTTTCTTTTTTACAATCGATCTATTTGCTCGTATTTTTCTTTAGTTGATGTTTACTTGCTGAGCTGACTGTTCTTCCAGGAGATGTTGCTTATATACGATTTGAGTGTCTGTGTCTTTTGTCCTACTTGACGTGTCCTTTTTTTTTTGGGTGGCATGTTGTTAGTAGATAGTTAGTTAGTAAACATGCACGGGGCAGTATGTGTGGCGTCTCCCCAGCAATGGATTTTACGTGCGCGGCCGCGACTACCCAATCAGCACTCGCCCCAGCAATGCTGTCCCTTATTTGCTTATCATGTGCGGCCGCGGCTACGCCATTCACTGTGTGCCTAGCTTCCAGTGTGTGTGTGTCCACGATGCTGGTCGTGCGTGTCGCACCGAGCCACTTCACCAAAAGACACACACACACGGACACCTGGACGCACACAGGGGTTTCATTAAAGAAGATGATTTGTTGAAGTCCCTTAGGCAGAAATGACAGCTTTGAGTCTTTCTGGGTAAGTCCCTGCAAGCTTTGCACACAAGGATTTGGGCCGTTTATCCCATTCTTCCTGCAAGATCCTCTCAAGCCCCTTTAGATTGGGTGGGACGTATCTGTAAATGGTCAGCTTCATGTCTCTCCACAGATGTCCTATGGGCTTTAAATGTGGGCTTTGGCTGGACCACTCAGGGACTTGTCCTGAGTATTGTCTTGGCTTTATTCTTCAGGCCATTGTCATGCTGAATGGTGACCCATCATCCCTGTCTGAGGTGGTGTGCACTCTGGTGCAGCTTTTCTTCAAGAACCTCTACATTCGTCCTTCCCTCCATTCTGACCAGTCTCCTTGTCCCTATATTCCCATAGTATAACGTTGCCACCATCACGCTTCACTGTATGGATGGTACAAGGCAGGTGTTGAGCAGAGCCTTGAGATGCGCCCATTCCAGCAAGTATCGGGTGCAAGACAAGTAGTCCTTGGATGAGGTTCATCAGCTCATAACATGGTGAACACAACAACATTTATTTCTATAGCACATTTTCATACAAATAATGAGCTCAAAGTGCTTTACATGATGAAGAACAGAAAAGAGACAAAGTAAGAATTAAAATAAGAGAACACTAATTAACATAGAATAAGAGTAAGGTGGTCTGATGGCCAGGGAGGACAGAAAAAACAAAAAAAAAAAACTCCTGACAGCTGGAGAAAAAATAAAATCTGCAGGGTGTCCCAAGCCTCGAGACCACCCAGCCCACTCTAGGCATTCTACCTAACACAGATGACTTCAGTCAGTCCTCTTTGTATTTAGGGTTCTTATGGGAGGAGTTCATGATGACGGTCATGTGGACTTCTGGCCTTTAACCCATCAATGTAGGGACATCACGGTGCTTTGATCAGGTGGTGGTGGCGCAGGTCGCCACCACAGAAAACCGGAAAAAGAAACAGAAGAGAGAGTAGGGGTTAGTACGGATTATGGAGCCACCATGAATAATAATAATAATTAAATGAATATACAGAGCATCAGGATTAAACTAAAATGAAGTTATGAGAAAGCCATGTTAGCTCTTTGAGGGCTGAATATTTTTTCCAAAAACCTCAATTTTCTGAAAAGCACACAAAGCAAAGGTTTCACACATAAATGAACATAAAACGTCTGCTGTTATGTGCTGTGGCTGCTGGTGGTGCATGTCCGGCATCTCTGGCAGCAATGGTCAGTAGGAATACACCTTGGGCCGGCTACCTCACTGTCTTCAGACAGCAGGCGGGCATCGGTGGTGATGGCAGTGTGATGCAATATGGTCTTGTCATCATAAGTGGTGGTTCTTCCAGGTGCATCAGCTACATTAAAGTGTTCAGCACCACGATCAGCTGGAAACCGATGAGATGATGCTGGCATCTCCCTTTCGTTTTTGATCTCCAGATCACTTGCATTAAACTCGGAGTAATATTGAACGAAATTACGTAACACGTCCATGGAGTATTTTGCACATTCTCTTTGGTCTCTTGCCAGATGTCGATGCCATTTTAGAGGTTGTTTGCCCTTCACTACTCATTCACGTGTAGGGAATCGGGGTTAAATCAGCAAAGCTATGTCACTTTCCTTCTAGCAAAGAGAGTTGAACTAAAACTTAAGGGCGAGTTTTGTCGCAGTTTACAGCTGATTACCGTCCTCTACCCCTGAATTTTGACAAAAGTCGACATCAGCCCCGAAAGAGTTAATCACAAGATAGACCTTTTCACCGAGTCCTTCATTTTTTTCTCCGTGGCTCAAATACGCCGCCGTACATTCTGATGCTGTTGTGAAAAAAAAAAAAGACGCCACAGAAGATGTTATGTGAGACCTCTAAAATGTATCGTGGCATTACGCTTGACTGTAAAAGCAACACGAATACATTTGTATGTCGGCATTTTGCTTCACCACGTCGAACCGTTCATCAAACATTGAAGCAGGCAGATCGATCCTGTAGGATCCACATTGCGGCTTGCTGTCACGTGTTAATAGTAAACCTACGATTTGATCACACTGCGGACCCCCGTCTTTCTGCTGGCACTGCGACTCGTCACATTAATTTCCTGCTCAGGACGCGTCAAATGAATGCTGGGAACGAGTGGTGGCCATGATGCGTGCGCATTCGCGTTCTGAGCGTGAAGTATAAAGCGGCCCTTAGGCGACATTAAACAACGTGAAGTTATTTCTTCTTTTATGTTATATCTAGGGCGGCACGGTGGCACGGTGGGTAGCGCTGCCGCCTCGCAGTTAGGAGAGTTGGGTTCGCTTCCCAGGTCCTCCCTGTGTGGAGTTTGCATGTCCTCCCCGTGTCTGAGTGGGTTTCCTCCCACAGTCCAAAGACATGCAGGTTAGGTGCATTGGCGATTCTAGATTGTGCTTGGTGTGTGTTTGTATGCAGGCTGGCACCCTGCCCGGGGTTTGTTTTCTGATTTTCGCCATGTGTTGGCTCCAGCAGACGCCCGGGACCCTGTAGTTACGATATAGTGGGTTGGATAATGGATGGATGGATGGATGGATGGATGTTATATCTGTAGAGATTCGGGTCAAGTGGCACGCCGCAATCACAAAACGAACTCACTGCCCCCTGCAGGACACAACAACGGGCAGTGTGAATTGTGGGACCTTCTATACACAGGAACTGGACACTTGTGCCTTTTCTAAATGATGTCCAGTCCAATCAGGTGGACCCCCATTCAAGTTCTCGAAACATCTCAAGGGGATGTGAAGCAAACAGGATGGACCTGAGCACAATCTGGAGGACCACAGCAAAAGGGTCGGAATACTTCTAGAAATGAGAGATGTCACTTGTGGATTTTTAGTAAATTTACAGACGTTTCTGAAAACATCGCTTTGTCATTATGCGTTATGGAGTGTAGATCGATGGCCACCAATGTCCGACGTATTCTTTTCAAAAGGAAATCTTAGACACAGTAAAAGTGTGCAGAGAGTGAAGGGGTCTGAAGACTTTGTGAAGCCACTGTAAGTCGATGGGGAAGGCAGGCCTTCCGTTAACCCTGCTATGAAGAACGACTGGTGTTTTTGTCTGCCGCTCACTATGTGGATGTTCACCTCCTTTCTATTGTCCAGTACCAGCCAATCCTGCATGATGAACGGGTTTTCGTCGATGTGATCCAGAAGGGGCTGTCCAGTGTCTTTCAGGCCCAGATTTTGGTTTGGTTGTTAAGATATGCCCATCTGTCTGCCTGCCTGCCTGCCCACCTGCCTGCCCGCCCGCCCACACTCCATACGTTTTATCATGAAGTTCTAAACGTGACCCCCTGATCAAGTACAGCAATGATAAAAAAAACAGTTGCTGGGAGTGCCGAGATTGAGCCACCAAACAAATAAGGAGGTTGTTTGAGCAGATCATGTTGTACAACTGACAAAACCCTGGAGGAGATTTTTTTTGTGCCGGCTGTTTTAGCTGTGGGACAGAAGATTAAATTCCCCAACTGCATCTTAGATTACAGCCCAGACTGTTGACTTTTCGCGTAAGCCATTGTACAACTTCATTCACGACATACCATAAACAAGTCACCTAGCAACAGTAACAGATTTAACGGCCGCTGGCACACACCATACATGGAAAGATCGCAGCCTGGCAATCATTTTACAACCTCTGACAAGCAATTAAATGCTCTCCTGACGGGGGCTCCCACGTCGTGTCACACGAGTTCAACATGGACAGATGAGGTGTCATCAAGTGAGGCTCGAATCAGGACACACTTGCTGTTTTGATAACAATTCAGGTATGGACAGCAAAGTCCATAGGATTGATGACCATCTTAGTGGTATTTTGGGTAAGGCAGGCATCATCCTTGGACCCTGGACACGCACACACCAGGCCAAGTCAGAATTGCCAGTTAACCGCTTATGCACACCAGTTTGAGATGTTAAGGCAAACTGCAGCATATAAGGACACGGGGAGAGCATGCATTGCTGGGAATTGAATGAACCCAGCGCCATGGGGCCATGAGACAGCAGTGCTAAATACCACACCCTCATGGCCACCTGCCACACATTATACATGCTGTAAAAGGAGATAACTCATCAAGAAGGTTTAAATGCACCTAAAGAGATAGCCTGTATAAGGTTGCTATCATCAAAAAAAAAAAGGTTTAATACACAAGCTGCGTCAACACAAATGAAGTCTTGGCCCCCTGCTGTTTAACACAGGCCTGTTAAGATTTGGAAGGAGTAGAAGCTCAGGAGTGGAGAACAGTTAAGGGTGTCGCGTTGCATCACGTACCTTTCCTGTCTACCTCACTACCTGGTCACTTATCCCAAGTGTCTGTGGTTCTCTGGGTGTTGAAAAACTTTGTAATGTTTGTGTGAAATTTCCCCTTCAAAAGTTTCCAACTGTGTCCTTGATGAACTCATTTTAAAGTCATCGTCTCGATCCGCTGGACTAAGTCCCTTCATCATTTTAAACACTTCAGTCAGGTCTTCTTTAACGTAAACTGTAAAGGTTCAGCTCTTTTATTCTTTCCTCATAACTCATCCCCTGTAGCCCTGAATCAGCCTCGTCGCTCTTCTCTGGACTCTAGTGCAGCTATGTACTTTTTGGAGTCCAAAACTGCACCCAGGACCCCAGATGAGGCCTCACCAGTGTGTTATAAAGCTTGAGCAGAACCTCCTGTGACTTGTACTCCACACATCAAGGCGCTATATAACCTGACAGTCTGTGAGCCTTCTTAATGGCTTCTGAACACTGTCGGGAAGTCGATAGCTTAGAGTCCTTTTCATAAGGTGGACTCTCAATTTTCATATCCTCTCATTGTGTATTCAGACCTCACATTTTTACTTCCTATTTGTAATTCTTTACATTTACTGACATTACATTTCATCCCCTGTAGTCCTGAATCAGCCTAGTCGCTCTTCTCTGGACCTTCTCTTGTGCTGTTATGTCCTTTTTGTAGCCTGGAGACCCAAACTGCACCCAGGACTCCAGATGAGGCCTCACCAGTGTGTTATAAAGCCTGAGCAGAACCTCCTGTGACTTGTACTGCACACATCAAGGCGCTATATAACCTGACAGTCTGTTAGCCTTCTTTTTTTTTTTTTTTGTTATTTATTTTGCCATTTTTCAATTTCGTGTATTAGGAATTTGTTAGTTTTCACATACCTCTTAGGGTCAGAACACAGGGTCAACCATTGTACAGCACCCCTGGAGCAATTACAGGTTAAGGGTCTTGCTCAAGGGCCCAGCAGAGTAGGATCTCTTTTGCGTGACGGGGATTCGAACAAGCAACCTTCTGGATACCAGCGCAGATCCTTAGCCTCAGAGCCACCACTCTGCCCCAAATTAATGGCTTGTCTGGCAGTTCATAGTGATGAGTCCACTACGACTCCTAAATCTTTTTGTAGCCTGGAGACCAAAACTGCACCCAGGACTCCAGATGAGGCCTCACCAGTGTGTTATAAAGCTTGAGCAGAACCTCCTGTGACTTGTCATCAAGGCGCTATATAACCTGACATTCTGTTAGCCTTCTTAATGGCTTCTGAACACTGTTGGGAAGTTGATAGCTTGGAGTCCACTATGACTCCTAAATCCTTCTCATAAGGTGTACTCTTGATTTTCCGACCGCCCATTGTGAATTCAAACGTAATATTTTTACTTCCTATGTGTAATTCTTTACATTTACTGACATTAAATTTCATCTAACATAAATCTGCCCAAGCCTATTTGCTATCCAAGTCCTTCTGTGATGATATAACAGATTCCAAATTATCTTATAATCCACCTATCTTGGTATCATCTCCAAACTTAACCAGCTTGTTACTTATATTCCTATCTAAATCATTGCCGTATATTACAAATAGCAACAGCACAAGCACTGCCCCCTGCTGGTCACCATTCTTAACATCGGCCAGTTCTGATGAGGGTCCTCACACCATCACCCTCTGCTTCCTGCGTCTGAGCCAATTCTGCACTCCACACCCTGAACTGCCACTTCTTTTAGTTTGATGCCCACCCTCTCATGTGGCACCTCATCAAATGCCTCCTGAAAATCACGATCAATAATATCATCTTCTCCTCTCTGATCGTATCCTTTTGTTGTCTCCTCATAGAATTCCAGCCTGCTAGTAAAACGCAACCTCCTTCTTCTGACCCCACACTGACTGTCCTTGCCAGGTGTTGCTCAATCTTCTCCTTAATAATTCATTCCATTAATTTTCTTGTGATGCATGTTAAGCTTACTGGCCTATAGTTGTTTAGATCTGCCCTGTCACCTTTTTTATATCATGGTATAATATTTACCATTTTCCAGTCCTTCAGAATCTCCCCAGTGCTCAGTGACTTCTTAAAAATATGCGTCAAGGGTTTCTATCTGCACTCGCTGGCCTCCTTAAGAACTCGAGGGTCAATATGATCTGGTCCTGGTGATTTGTTTGAGTTCAGCCTATTTAATCTGAGCAGCTCTTCTCTCTCTACAATCCCTCAGTACCTCCTTAGTAGTCCCTGTTACTGCTCTGAGGTTATCCACTTGCTCACTTGTGACAACCTCAGAAAAATGTAAGTTTAGAACGTCCGCTATTTCACTGTCTGTATCTTTTATTTCCCCTTTACTATTCCTGATGAACTTCACCTCCTCCTTGACTGTTCTTTTACTACTAAAATACTGAAAGAATCTCTTAGGGTCGTCTTTCTCCTTATCTGCTCTATTCCTCTCCAGCTGTCTTTTAGCCTCCCTGATATCCTTCTTGATGGTCGCTCTCATGTTCTCATACGCTCTACGATTGTCAGGTCTATGCAAGGAAAATTAAGTGACAGGATGTAAGATTTTTTCTTGCTTGACCACTAGGTGCTTGAATGGTTTTTTCAAATAGCTGATCCCGTTTAGTGATGCCACTGCAGGTTGATATGGAAGCTAGAGGGGGCCAGTGAGTCACAAACCCTAATCTCAAACATACCGAACAGTCCTGGGTTCAAATAAAGGGTGTTTATTATACCAAATACCGCGTACAAAGCTAATAAACAAGTTGCTTTCTCTCCTCTTTTGTCTCCTCTCTCTACCGCACTGCTCTCCTCCATTCAAGTGTTGCCTTCCTTCCTCCCTGCTCCGACTCTCCTGGACAAGGCAGTGAGGTAACTTTAACTGAGGGTCCAGGAGTTCTTCCGCTGTTAGGGATTCACCCATTGGAAGCACTTCTAGGTCCTATGGAAGTAGTAAGGAGTGTATCTCCCTGCAGCGCCCTCTTGCAGCACTCCCAGAGCCCAGCAGGGCTGCATTTCTGAACTACCATTCCCAGCATTCCCTGCTGTTGTCCAAGTGGGTACCGATATCCAGGGCTGCTTTCATCTATTATACCTGGGGGGGTAAAACCGCCCCCAGAGAGAGTCCTTTCCTTTCCGGGAAAGGTACCATAAGTATAACCAGTCGTGACGTCCGTCTATCCACGTGAAGCCTCTTGTTCGGGTAAGGAACCATTCTCTCTCTCTCAGTCGGGACGCCCGTCCATCTGTCTGGGGCTCCTCATCCGGGCAAGGGAACTTCTTCTCTCTGTTGTTCGAGACGTCTGTCCATCCGCTTGGGTTTTCCCATCTGGGTAAGGATCCTTTTGCTCTCTTAACTAGGATACCCGTCTGTCCTGTAGGGTAGTCAGTCAGTCATTGTCCAACCTGCTATATCCTAACACAGGGTCACAGGGGTCTGCTGGAGCCAATCCCAGCCAACATAGGGTGCAAGACAGGAACAAACCCCGGGCAGGGCACCAGCCCACCGCAGCCGTAGGGTAGTTACATTGGATTATTGACTTGGCGGTGGTGGTGGTGGTGGTTGATATGAAATTCCATACATTCCCCATTTTGCTGCAGTCCAAGACCACATCTGATATCCTGAAACAGCCAAGGAAAATGTTGAAAATAGTTTCTATGAAATGTTGGTGGAAGAAGTGGGATCACTGATCTCAAAAGCACTGAGGGTTGTAATTTGTTTCCAGAAAGTCATTTCAAGTTCTTTTGTCTTATCCAGGCCATCGGATCGAGTAGGGAGAGGTGCGGTGGAGGCTCATTTCTTCGTGTTTAGTCACATTTTGATCCAGTCACACTCTGTGTGGCATCTGTGAGGCTGATTGGTGGCACGAGCTTCTGTCTATGCTGGACTGGCACACCATTAGGTTTGATGCTGGGTTTCTGTAATGCAATCACCAGACTTGGGAAGATCAGCTGAATGGCTCCATGTCTTGGGCATTTTTAAAATAAAATAAGCTTAAGCAGCACAACGGCAGAAACTGTTAACAATAAGAAGGCTTTTTTGGCATGTGCAGGTACAAATGAAAAATATGTCATAATAATATTTGATCAGCAAACACCAGAATGTTAGATTTGTATCCACAGGCTTGTCACGAATCTTTTCAGTATTTGCTTTAGAGGCATCAATATGCAAATCATGTTTAACATCAATAAAGGATTCCTCATTGGCTCCATTCCTATTTGCTTTAAGCCTCCAGCAAACCCAGCAGCCATGGACGTGCGCTTCCATTCAGGTCCAGCAAGATCAACGTGGCACCTTACAACCACAAGGTGCAGAGGAACGTTTGGCATTCCTGATGGCAACAAACTGTCTGATAGACTCGGATTTAATATTTTATTTGGGTAAAATGGGGAGAGCTAGTGAGTGTTTAGGGCTGCCACCTCACAACCACAGAGCTCCGTGTTCACTATCTGCGTGGAGCTGGCATGTTCTTCTGTGTCGTCTCTTTTTTTTCTTCTTACCTCCTCCTACACATACGTTGGTTGGGTTCATTTTTCTTATACTGGGATGCACAAACCAGTGTGTTTCTTTGTGCCGGTCCCAAGCCCGAATAAATGGGGAGGGTTACATCAGGAAGGGCATCCGGTGTAAAATTTTTCCAAATCAATATGTGGACAGATGATCCGCTGTGGCAACCCCTAACAGGAGCAGCCGAAAGAAGAAGAAGATGCCGGCTTGAACACTCCTGGCCAAATGACATATTTTGTTGGCATTTGAAGTACAAAATAAGAAACTTCAATTGCAAACAAACTTAAACCATAACATATTTAGAGTTATAAAATATTTGATGAACTAAAAAAACAAAATATTTAAGTCTACCTTTAAAAAAGGGCTAATGTTTGGTATCTCTGTCATTCCAACAGATGGCGCATAACAAACATGTCATGCCTTGTCATTTCCTAACCCACTTAATCCAAACTAAGGTCGTAGCCTATCCCAGCTAGCATAGGATAAAAGGTAGGAACAAACTCTGGACAGGAGGCCAGTCCATCACATGGCGAGCACACACACATACACAGCAAACACACACTCGGGCCAATTCAGCATTACTAATTCACCTAACCTACATATCTTTGAACAGTGGGAGGAATATGGAGCAGCCGGCGGAAATCCCTATGCCTGTGCTAGTAAAGAAGATCCCATATTATCCGCACCCCAGCAGTGGCATAGCAAGGGGTAGGCGACGGCACATTTTTTGGAGGGGCGGCATTATTGGACCAAAGACTCTAAAAGCTTTGCTGTGTCTTCTGTACCAGGCGTGTAAATGCTGTACTTTTAACCTCGACTGTACCGTGTGAGCAGTAGAGGAGGCGGAGCCTGTGGAACAGTGGGTGTGTCTCCATCACTCCTCCCCTCTGGTAGTGTCAGTGTGTCAACAACGACAACAACATTTATTTCTAGAGCACATTTTCATACAAATGATGGAGCTCAAAGTGCTTTACAGGATAAGGAAAGACAAAATAAATAAGAAAATAGGATTAGGGAACACTAATTAACATAGAATAAAAGTAAGGGCCGATGGCCAGGGAGGACAGAAAAAACAAAAAAAAATTCCAGATGGCTGGAGAAAAAAATCAAATCTGTAGGGGTACTGAGGCCACGAGACCACCCAGCCAGCCCCCTCTAGGCATTCTACCTAACAACAATGATCTCAATCAGTCCTCATGGTATTCAGGGTTAATAATAATAATAATAATAATTCTTTGCATTTATATAGGGCTTTTCTCACTACTCAAAGCACCCAACAATTGCAGGTTAAGGGCCCAAAAGAGCAGAGACCCTTATGGCATTTACGTGATTTGAACCGGCAACCTTCCGATTGCCAGTGCAGAGCCACCACATGGAAGAACTTGATGATGATGGTTATGTGGACTTTTGGCCTTTAATCCATCAATGTAAGGACATCATGGTGCTTTGATCAGGTGGTGGTGGTGCAGATCGCCAACACAGAAAACCAGGAAAAGAACAGAAGAGAGAGTAGAGGTCAGTACGGATTATGGAGCCACCAGGAATGATAATGATAATTCAGTGCATATACAAAGCATCAGGGTTACACTAAAATGAAGCTCTGAGAGAGCCATGTTACAGTAATGAGTTGTTAGCAGTTTTATAAAGAGCTCCACCATATCAGCCTGGCGAATTTCTATCGGTCAGCTATTCCAGATTTTAGGTGCATAACAGCAGAAGGCCGCCCGCCTCATCACTCCTTTTAGGTTTAGCTCTTGGAATTTTAAGCAGACACTTATTTGAAGATCTAAGGTTACGATTTGGATTGTAAAGTGAGAGGCATTCTGAGATATGTGAATGTCTGAAGTGGATAGATAGATAGATAGATAGATAGATAGATAGATAGATAGATAGATAGATAGATAGATAGATAGATAGATAGATAGATAGATAGATAGATAGATAGATAGATTTTTTTTATGAGCAGATATGTGGACTAACAGACTGAGTGACCAGCTGACTACATCAGAGGCCGATCTTACAGACAATGCACTTCAAAACCAACCTTACGGGACTTTCTCTAGTGTTGGTGATCTTATCTCTACATTTTATTAGTTCATTGTTCTCTTCTTTCAGGGTTAATTCATCTCAGGTGTACAGTGGTACCTTGAGATATGAGTGCCCCAACGTACGAGTTTTTTGAGATACGACCCGTCACTAGGTCAATTTTTTGCCTTGAGTTACGAGCCGAAATATGAGCCATCAAAGAGCTTGTCACCGCACATTCCGAGGAACTAACGACGGAGGAGTCGACGTACGGCAACATACAGAAGGAGATCGGTATCGCGGAGGAGGTTTTCTCTTAAAGTGAGATAAAGGAAGTGTTTGAAATGTGGGAAAAAGTTGTGAACTTTAAAGAAAAAGTTACAACTGGTCGTGCAGCGGCGCTTTTTAATGACACTCGCCTAACTCATTTCAGAAACATTCTAAACGGGAGGAAGAAACAAAGCTCCTTGGACAGGTTTCTATTGAAACACCCTGCGAACGAAAGTGACGAAAGTGTAGGAAAAAAGAAAAAAAAACCAGTGAAGAAGAAAATTAAGTTAAGCAAAAGTGAAGTGAAAGAAAAAAATAATACAATACGCTAATCGGCTCAGTCAACATCTGTTTATTTCTTTAGATTCTCTTTTATGTATTGGGTTTTATTTTGTTTGTATACAATATTTGTTCATTATAAATACATTTTTCTTATGTTGAAAACATTTAACAGAAAATTGGGGTGGTTTCTTGGGGGCTGGCACGAATCAATCTCATTTCAATTAATTTCAAAGGGGAAAATTGATTTGAGATACGAGCATTTTGAGTTTCGAGCTCGGTCACGGAACGAATTCAACTCGTATCTGAAGGCACCACTGTATTCATTTTGCTTACGTTTGAACATAAAGGTTGTTAAGACGAAAGAAAAAAATCACTTTGCTGTCCCGATATAAGCGAGTAGGATTTTTCAGTTTCTTTACCTTGCCTGATGAAGGGGCCTTAGCTGACTTGAAAGCTTGCATTTGTCATCTATTTAGTTCGCCAATAAAAGGTGTCATTTCACCCTACTGTCTCCTGTATCAAACTCTGGCTAACACGGTACAACACCCCTACTACTTTACATACCGTGGTGCTTGAAAGTTTGTGAACCCTTTAGAATTTTCTATATTTCTGTATAAATATGACCTAAAACATCATCAGATTTTCACTCAAGTCCTAAAAGTAGATAAAGAGAAACCAGTTAAACAAATGAGACAAAAATATTATACTTGGTCATTTATTTATTAAGGAAAATGATTGAATATTACATATTTGTGGGTGGCAGAAGTATTGGCCCTTTGCTTTCATTATCTGCTGTGACCCCCCAATAACTCAACTAAACGTTTCCGGTAAGTTCAGAAGTTACCCTGCGGTCCTTTGTGACCTCGCCGACTATTCCACGTGTGCCTTGCTCTTGGACTGATCTTTGTTGGTCGACCACTCCTGGGGAGGGTAACGATGGTCTTGAATTTCCTCCATTTGTACACAATCTGTCTGACTGTGGATTGGTGGAGTCCAAACTCTTCAGAGATGGTTTGGTAACCTTTTCCAGCCTGATGAGCATCAACAACTCTTTTTGTGAGGTCCTCAGAAATCTCCTTTGCTCGTGCCATGATACACTTCCACAGACATGTGTTGTGAAGAGCAGACTTTGATAGATCCTGTTCTTTAAATAACACAGGGTGCCCACTCACACCTGATTGGCATCCCATTGATTGAAAACACCCGACTCGAATTTCACCTTCAAACTAACTGATCATCCGTGAGGTTCACATACTTTTGCCCCTCACAAATATGTAATATTCGATCATTTTCCTCAGTAAATAAATGACCAAGTATATTATTTGTGTCTCATTTGTTTAACTGGTTTCTCTTTATCTACTTTTAGGACTTGAGTGAAAACCTGCTGATGTTTTAGGTCATATTTATACAGAAATCTAGAAAATTCTAAAGGGTTCACAAACTTTCAAGCACCTCTGTATATGCATAATGCTCAGGGCTGTTGGTGTATGTCTGGTGATTACTTGCAAACCACCTGAAGTGAGAACCTTGATTTGGGTCTTAATCGAAAACTTATAACCCCATCCCACAAAGTTACCGGGGTTGACGTCTTTCTTTCGGCCAACTGGTGAGCGAGATGACATGGCAGAGAGAACAAACAACAGTGGCAGGTGCTCAGTAGATATGAAATGTAAACCCAACAAGGTTTGAATATTTATCTCGCAAGGTGGACTTTCCTTCTAGGTGGACAGAGCCAAGCACTTTGTAGATAAGAGATTGAAATAGGAACAACCGTGAGAGAAGACACCACGTGTCAAATCAACCAAAAGGAGCTGGCATGGTAGCTCATAGACTGGAAGTCCAAGAATCAGCTTGCAACATAGAAAGAGACGGAGGAGTAGCAAGAGTCTGACGGAGTTCGGTTTGTGCTGCGATTTGGTTCTCTCTCTTAGGGCACCTTCCAAAGGCGTGGCAGCGGGACAAGTACAGGCACTTAAATTGAGGAGGTGCCTACTAATTCACGATTGGAGTCTGTGCCAGCTCGTCTTCTTTGCCCCTTGGGTTATTGGAGTATTTTTCACCTGAGTACCTTAGGAAAAGATAACATCAGATGGGATTTATGGGAATCAGTGGCTCTTGGGCATCGGCGGACCCCCCATATCTTTGACTCCTGAGTCGCCCTGAGTCTGAAAAATAACAAGAACCGCTGGTGTCAGGCACACACGTGGCAGAGGGATTTAACAGGCGAGAGGCTTTGGAGGCTGCCGGTTTGGTTTGATTCCTTAGAGCACGGGTGTCCAACTCTGGTCCTGGAGGGCCGCAGTGGCTGCAGGTTTTCATTCTAACCCTTTTCCTAATCAGTGCACAGTTTTTACTGCTAATGAACTTTTTTTCCCTTTATTTTAATGGCCCTGTTTTTAAAGATCCAGTCCTCTGAATTAATTCTTTTTTTTATTAAATGGCAACCAAACAGAAATGAGATATGAAATGAGCCACCAGATGACCAGCTGAATTTGGGGCTTCAAACTCCAACTAATTTCACTCCAAACAGTTTCTTAATGAGAAGCCAGTCCTTGTTGTTAATGAAGCCCCGTTATTTAATTCCATGGCTTCTTCCTGCTCTCATTCTGCCGCAGCAGACATTTCTAAAACTGTTGATTTTCTGTCTTTTCTAAGATCAACGTCAAGAGGTTCTGGTGACCTGAGCAGATCAGCCTTACCGAGACCTCCGCCTTTCTTTATTTTCAGATATTGTGTGATGAGCTGATCACATGGCTGCTCGTTTTGTGTCTCCTTATTGTTTGGCTGCTAATTAAGGAAAAAGAAACAAGTAAGCGGCCTGAATCAAGTTAATTAAAACTGAGACAAAAGTTAATCAGCAGCCAGAACTGGTCACTAATGAAGAAAAGGGTTAGAATGAAAACCTGCAGCCACTGCGGCCCTCCAGGACTGGAGTTCGACACGCGTGCTTTACAGAATTAAGAGAAGTGTAAACATGTTTGTAGACATCACTGCAGACATCACAATACAAGCAGTCAGCTCGCTTACCCTGAGGGGCTCTCCCATATGCTTACACTATAGTTAATGACAGCTGAGAAGGGCAAAGTTTATTATGGGTTCATTCGATTTAAAACTCGAACAGATGGTTTAAAGATTAAGAATGTCAATATCTGTAAAATCAGTGCTGGCAAATTTAAATAAACCAAACCACAAAAATTAAAATTGGCACCAGACTACAAACCACCCATGTCTATGAATGAAACAAAATGTAAAGAATGAGGTACCGCAATTGAACAATGGACAGCAACAGACCTCACAATAGACTCATGCGGACCTGAGTGACGTCATTCAGACGGTGAGTCCTGACGCATTCTTACACGTTACCTTCACGTATCGATGATTTCTATCACAAACTCCGTCCTGGGGGACCCCTGTGGCTCTTGTTTTTGTTCCAACCAGACTCCTAATCAGTGACAGCACCTGGTAACACTCATCTCATTTAATTAGCGGGGATTTGTTTTATTTTATTTGACATTCAGAAAAGCACAACAGCAGGATTTTACATATATAAGACATTTAGAAATATTTCTGCTTTTGCTCTAGATTTAAATGCTTAAATCTCTTTTGTTGATTTCATTCTATTTTTCCCTTCCTCTGTGCAGTTTTTCCACCTTCATTGTATCTTATTAATGACAATTAAAAACGAGAAGAGCAGACATCACAGAATAATCAAAAGCTGCAACTACTTCAGCATCAAACCCACTAATTAGTAAATAACAGATTAATAAAGCAATTAGAACACCTAGAAAAGTAGAATGAAAATCAAGATGAAAATATTGTTAAAAAGAAAAAATACATCACTCACATATAACTGCTTGGAACATTTTAATATTTTTTTTTAACAAACTTAGTTTTCTAATTTCTATTTTGTTCCCTAAACACAGAACTTGGGAAATAACACATCACTTAATCAGCCCAGGAGTCCAATTAAAAAACAGAAGCTGGTGGGAAAAAAAACCTGCAACCACCGGGGGGCCGCTGGACCGAGTCTGAGAAACAAAGACCGCTATGAATAGATATGATAGATAGATAGTTAGATATGTGAAAGGCACTGTATAATAGATAAATAGATAGACAGAAAGGCACTATATGACAGATAGATAGATAGATAGATAGATAGATAGATAGATAGATAGATAGATATGTGAAAGGCACTATAAGATAGATAGATAGATAGATAGATAGATAGATAGATAGATAGATAGATAGATAGATAGATAGATAGATAGATAGATAGATAATTAATTTTAAAATGACCTTTATTATGAACATTAACAATATACACAGTCATAAGATAAACAGCCCCAATATTCAAGATTAACAAAAAGTAAATATAAGACAACTACCACTACTCCCCCTTTACACTCCTTCTACTCCGCACATTAATAAGAAAATCAAAACAATTGACAGTTCATTATGATACAAATACTACCACTACTCCCCCTTTACACTCCTCCTACTCCGCACATTAATAAAAAATTGACAGTTCACTATGATACAAAGACCACCACTGATCCCCCTTTACACTCCTCCTACTCCGCACATATATAATATAATCAAAAAATTAACAATTCATTATAATACAAAGACCACCACTAATCCTCCTTTACACTCCTCCTACTCCGCACATTAATTAAAGCATATTGTTGAAGCCCACCAATGCTTTTCATTCCCAGTTGATCACCAGTTCGCCCCCCTCCACAGCACACAGTACCTGTTGTGTCCCCCACATGTCGCTGAACATTTCTAAATTGTTTGTTAGTTTATGGTACATGAATTCGAGTTTTAGTCGACTTTTAATTAAAACTTTGAACAGCAGCAGAGC
The DNA here is from genome assembly GCF_016835505.1 of Polypterus senegalus. Taxonomy (NCBI): domain Eukaryota; kingdom Metazoa; phylum Chordata; class Cladistia; order Polypteriformes; family Polypteridae; genus Polypterus; species Polypterus senegalus. Next base: position 6,255,380 of record NC_053154.1, on the reverse strand, counting down.
GTCGGTCCCCATGAGGTTTTTCTCTTTATTCCTCCTTGTTTTAGGATTGCCAACTTGGCCTGTCCTAAGAGGAAATTCCCAAGAACAGACTTATTCCTATTTTTTTGATTATAGTTAATACCAAAGATAAAGTTAATTTTTGAGAGACCAAAACCAAAACCACTAAGAATTAAATCCAAGAAAATAAACAAAGGCCTCAGCCGTTCACAGTGAATGAACATATGAAAGATGGTCTCCCTTGTGTCACAGAACGGGCACTGGTCAGTCTCTGAAGCGTTAATTATATTCAGAAATGAGTTTGTGGCCAAGGCCGAGTGCATTATCCTCCACTGCAGATCCCCAAGTCTTTTCTGTAACGGGAGTTTATAAAAAGCTCTCCATGAAGGTGTTATGTTCTCTGAGACCTGCAGTTCTTTCCTCCACAAAGTATCTGGCAACCCTTTCAGTTGGTTATAAAATGTCACTTTGACACACAGTTTATAAAGTTCTTTTTTGTTAAACAGTTCAAAGTCTTTCTCGACCAGAGTCCCAAATCTGAGAAGGTGTCCAGGTCTGTCAGTGTGGTCAGTGACGTGTGGTCTTACAATGATGGTGGGTGATGTCATCTCTGCTTCTGGTGTCCCTCACCTGTGAAGTACTCGTCACACAGTGAACTCGCTCCTGACCTCCGCAGTGCTGTTTGTACTTGACTAAGAAAAATGTCAACCAAGCGTACTGATCTGATCCCCAGGACTGTCGCTAGGTGGGCAGGGGTGTGCCAGCACCTCATATTTGTATTAAATAAATGTCTTATTTTTAAAATTCTTTTGTTTAAAAGAATTGATACGAATGAGTCAGAAAATAATAACGAACAATCTAAAAGAGGATTCCAGACTAAAGGTTCTTCCAAGAACCAAAAAATACTTTCCAGATTTAGCCTGGTCCTTCTGAACTTTCTGTGCCAAACCTGAAGTGCAGATTTATAAAATTCGCAGGTCAGACCCAACAACGTTGGCAGAATGTAATAAAAATAATGTTCAGCAAAATTTAAATTCCTTACCCCACGAAATAAGGTAAAGGCCAGCTGTCTCCATGGTAGGTGCTCAGGGCCGTATAAGAGCCGATGTAATGCCTGTAACCTAAAGGCCTCCATCTTGCTCACCAAGTCAATGAGTCCCTGACCGCCCTCTTCTACAGGCAGATACAGGACACTGCGCTTTACCCAATGCAGGCCATCCCAAAAGAAATCTAAAAGTATTGCCTGGATGTTCTTGATGACCGATATTGGAGGGTCTATACACTGTAACTTATGCCAGAACATGGAGGCTATTAAGTTATTAATAATGAGGACCCTGCCTCGACAGGAGATCTCCTTTTGAAGATACTTCCATTTCTTCAGTCTGGCTTGAACTTTTTCCGCCCAGTCTGCCCAGTTTTCTTCAGCTACTCCTCCTTGTCCTAAAAACACCCCCAGGTATCTGAAGACTCTTCTGTTCCACTTAAGGCCACCAGGTAGGCCCGGTGGGTCTCCATCCCTCCAGTTGCCAATTAAAAATGCGGTACTTTTGTCCCAGTTAATTTTTGCCGATGACAGTTTTTCAAATTCATCCAGGCAATGTTTCAGCTCCGTGATGTCTCCAGGATGACAGATGAACACGGTTAAATCATCAGCATACGCGACCACCTTGAGCTGTAAATTCGGGCACTGAGGGATGTTCAGACCTTGAAGGCGGATGCTAATTTGTTGTAGTAGCGGCTCGATGGAGAGCGAGAAGAGCATACCGGACAGAGAGCAACCCTGACGTATCCCTCTGGTGACCTTGAACGGGGCGGTTAGTGTTCCATTGAGTTTCACGACACTAAAACGTTGTGATATAAAAGTCCAATGTGTTTAATGAATGAAGGTCCAAAGCCAAAGGCCTTCAGCACTGCTAAAAGGTAATTGTGGTCCACCCTGTCAAACGCCTTCTCCTGATCCAGTGATAAAAGACCAGCATCAAACCCAAAGAGCCTGGCAGCATCAATCACATCCCGAACCAGGAAGATGTTGTCCAGAATACACCTGCTGGGGACACAGTATGTCTGCTCGGGTTCACGATACTGCCATGACTCTTCCTAACCGGTTAGCCAGGGCCTTGGAGAAGATTTTGTAATCCGCACACAGCAGGCTTACTGGGCGCCAGTTCTTTAGCTCCGTGAGGTCTCCTTTCTTTGGGAGTAGTGTGATAACCGCCCTGCGACAGGAAAGGGGCAGTTCACCCACTCGCAGACTTTCACAGAAAACCTCTGCCAGATCAGCGCAAGGTGACACCAAAAGCTTTAAAAACTCAACAGGCAAACCGTCAATTCCTGGGACTTCCCAATGTTCAGCCCATTCAACGCTGTGGTCAACTCATCTAGAGAGATCGTAGTTTCCATGAAGTCTTTCTCTCCATCTAGAACCTGAGGTAAGTCCTGGAGAAAAACTGACGACTCTAAATGTACCTCTTCAATGTCTGCAGAAAACAGTCGCTGGTAAAATTGGTGTGCCCAGGATCGAAGGGCTTCAGGCTCCAGCAGGTCTTGACCTTTGTCATTTTTTAAACAGTTGATGGTCTTACTTTGGCCAATTGTTTTTTCCAGTTTAAAAAATTGCGTAGGAGCGTCCATCTGGGTGAGCGACTGCATTCTCGAGCGGACGAGTGCGCCGTTGACTCTCTTGTCTATAAGGTCCATCAATAATTGTTTCTTAGTTTTGAGGGACTCAAAAATGCTGCCGTCAAAGTTATTACATAAAACTGAATGAAGTTCCTCAATATCCTTCTCCAGTTCAGAAATGGCGCATTCACATCCCTGGTGGTGTGCTCGGTGTATTGTTGGCACAATACGCGTATCTCAGTTTTTGAGCAATCCCACCATTGCCTCAGTGAAGAGAAGGTCTTCTTTTTGTATCTCCATTGTGTCCAGAAGTATTTGAAACAGTTGATGAAGTGGGGGTCTTTCAGTAGATTATTATTAAAGTGCCAGTAGGATTTAACAGAAGGAGCAGAGAGAAAAGAGATTTGAAGGGAAACAAGACAGTGATCAGATAAACTAGTTGGAAGAATGGAGCAGTTAGCTATGAGGTTCCTGTGATTTTTCTGGATGTAAATTCTGTCAAGTCGAGCCATAGACAGCAGCCCAGCTGAGCTCTTCACCCACGTATACTGCCGGACCCCCGGATAAAAATCCCTCCAAATATCAAGGAGATTATTATTGGTGACCACAGACCTCAGTGATTGGACGGACCCCGGGTGCGGTTCTAGCCCATTCCTGTCCAGCTGCGCATTTTCTGTGCAGTTAAAGTCGCCCCCAACAAACACCAGCTCATCATTGTCACATGTCCCCAGGACATCATTTAAAACTGAGAAGCAGTGAGTTCTCTCAATCCCTACATTTGGGGCGTACGTTAATGAACACCCACTTCTTCTCTCCCAGCTGCGCTTCTACCTTCAGCAGCCTCCCCTGGATTAACTCAGTACAAACAACACTGTCAGGTACAAAACTCTTAGAAAATAAGATCGCGACTCCTGCACTGAGATTTGAGCCATGACTAAGATGTGCCAGCCCTGGCCACTCTCTGTGCCAGTCAGACTGATTAGCCTCGTCAGTATGGGTCTCTTGAAGGAAAACCACGTTAATTCTTTTTGCTAAGTGCTCAAATAGCGCCGTTCTTTTTACTAGATCTCTGCAGCCGTTTATATTGAAAGAGCACAGGGAATAGACAGGCATTTTAAAAGAAAATAAGGTGGCGGTCAACAACACTACATTAACCAAAGAAACGGGTAATCGCATTAAAACTGCCATCATGATTGTGCTTCTAGTGAACGTTTCACTTTGCTTATGATATTCTTTAATCGGACTCTCTCTTTGGAGGTCATACCTAATTCAGCAGCCCGCCGCGCACTTGCTTCGCCGAGCTCAGAAACTGATGGAGATCAGGAAAGTGTTCGACTATACTGACCCCCGCTTCCCTTCTAAAACTCTAAAAGCGCAAAATGCTTTCTGTGCTGTAAGCCTCGTGTAAGCTCGAGTGAGATGACAGATCAACTCTTATCGACGGGTCAGATTCATTGCCGTCCTCCCCTCCTTCCTCTCTCGCTTTGATTTCAGTGCCGTCTGTCTGCTGCTGATCACTAGCGGCGGCCTCTGCACTTTCAGTCTTAGTGCTCTTCTTGGCGCGCCCACCACTGGTTATTTGTTCTTTTCTTTTTCTGGTTACCGGCTTAACATAACCGTGTTCATCGTTACTGTCTTCAACGAGCATTTCTCCATCGGCCCCCGTCTCATGCGTTGTTTCTTCAGTCAATGCCTGCACAGCCAGCGCTCTTCTCCGCCCCTTGAGAAGGCGCATCTCTTGGGCACGTCTCTAGAGCGGCAATACTCTCGGTGGGTGTTTTTTGGAGAAGCGCTGCAGGGTCATCTTTATAATATTCGACCCTGGTATCACCTTAGCCACCATCTCCTCCTCTTCATGGCTGACTTCAGCCTTCTTGTTCCCATTACTTTTACTAATCTGCCCGGCATTAGCCGCTGCGCCGTGATCATTTCAGCCCTCAGGTTTTTTCCTAACGCAGGCTCTCCGCTGGACACTTCCAGCTCCCCTGCTTCATGTCCCGGGCCAGCTGTGATACTTTGAACTACAGTAATTTCACTCTGATCTTCAGCCGCTTCATCTGAATCGTAACTCAGATCCTCCATTTCCGAATCACTGATCACCGACTCATTCTCTTCGTTGTCCGAAGTTCTATCACGGGCTCTCTGTGCACACCAGACGGTCCCGGCATATCCGAGCTCTCCGTCATCTCACCCGCTTACACTGACTCGCTTTGTGCCCTGTCTGACCACACTTAAAGCATTTCATTTGTTCCGTAGTGATAAAAACTATATATTCGTAACCCTCTACTTTAAATTTCAAGGCCACATCAAGCTCCTCACGCGAGTTATTTAGTATCATGTACACCTGTCTCCGGAAAGACACGACATGCTTTAAATCCGGTGAGCGGCAGCCAAGCGGTATCATAACCACATCAGATATGACTTCACCATATCTACGAAGTTCATTTAATAAAGCCTCATTTTTCAAAAATGGTGGAACATTTGAAATAATAACTCGTTTAGCAGGAGTCGATAAAGGCAGAACCGGGACTAGCGAGCCGTTTATCACCAGGCCTTCCTGCACTATAGTATGCACCATAGCTTCGCTAGAAAAACTACAATAGTTTTGTTCATTCGGGATGCTGACTTCACATTCTTACAGCCAACTCTTTTCGCTACCTCAATAACACACGCCTCAACAGAAACCATCGGGTCCACAACCACTTTAATTCCATTTTTCCTTGAAAGATTTTCAAAATTTCGCGGGTTAAGCCCTGGAGGCTTTGCTCGACGCGCCATGGCGAGCCGCAGCCGCGTCCGACTATTACAACAACCACTGACAATAAACTATATACTTTCAAATAAATGGCAAATCAGTAAAAAAATCTTTATACATAAAACTAATAGTAAAGAAAGTTAGAAAAAGAAAACGAGAAATACTCACAGATACCCAAACGAACGGAGCGAACCTGCGACCAACAACCACGCCCACCCAGACCAGAGTAATCGACAGACAGAGATTCCACAGACAGAAAGGATAGATAGATAGATAGATAGATATGAAAGGCACTATATGATAGATAGATAGATAGATAGATAGATAGATAGATAGATAGATAGATAGATAGATAGATAGATAGATAGATAGATATGTGAAAGGCACTATAAGATAGATAGATAGATAGATAGATAGATAGATAGATAGATAGATAGATGTGAAAGGCACTGTATAATAGATAGATAGATAGATAGATAGATAGATAGATAGATAGATAGATAGATAGATAGATAGATAGATAGATGTGAAAGGCACTGTATAATAGATAGATAGATAGATAGATAGATAGATAGATAGATAGATATGTGAAAGGCACTATATGATAGATAGATAGATAGATAGATAGATAGATAGATAGATAGATAGATAGAAAGCACTATATGATAGATAGATAGATAGATAGATAGATAGATAGATAGATAGATAGATAGATAGATAGATAGATAGATATGTGAAAGACACTATATAATAGATAGATAGATAGATAGATAGATAGATAGATAGATAGATAGATAGATAGATAGATAGATAGATAGATATGTGAAAGGCACTATATAATAGATAGATAGATAGATAGATAGATATGTGAAAGGCACTATATAATAGATAGATAGATAGATAGATAGATAGATAGATAGATAGATAGATAGATAGATAGATAGATAGATAGAAAGCACTATATGATAGATAGATAGATAGATAGATAGATATGTGAAACGCACTATATAATAGATAGATAGATAGATAGATAGATAGATAGATAGATAGATAGATAGATAGATATGTGAAACGCACTATATAATAGATAGATAGATAGATAGATAGATAGATAGATAGATAGATAGATATGTGAAAGGCACTATATAATAGATAGATAGATAGATAGATAGATAGATAGATAGATAGATAGATAGATAGATAGATAGATAGATAGATAGATAGATATAATAATTATATTAAATATATATAATTCGCCATTTATTTCTTTTTCAGCCTTCGTAACAGTATCAGAATGCAAAGAATTTCTGTATTTAATATCTTTCTTTCCCCAACTGACAGCTAATGTTAAGGGTGGTGTTCCACAGGGGTCAGTGCTGGGGGCCACTGTTATTGTTAAAATTTTTAAATGATTTAGATAGGAAGATAAGTAACAAGCTGGTTAAGTTTGCAGATGATACCAAGATAGGTGGACTAGCAGATAATTTAGAATCCGTTATATCATCACAGAAGGACTTGGATAGCAGACAGGCTTGGGAAGATTTGTGGCAGATGAAATTTGATGTCAGTAAATGTAAAGAATAACACATTGTTATTTGTCTTTGTGTGTGTCTCCTATATGATATATTTAACTGACATTTTTTATCATAACAACCAACGATTTATACAGGAAAATAATGACTATTAACAAGGTTGTCCAAACTTTTGCATCCCACTGTAGGCATCAGATTACAATCCATCCATGTCTATGAATGAAACAAAATCTAAAGAATGAGGTACCACAATTGAAAAATGGACAGCAACAGAACTCACAATATACAATCATATGAAAAAGTTTGGGGACCCCTCTTAATTCTTTGGATTTTTGATTCTCATTTGCTGAACTTCCTTTTAATATCTGACATGCCTTATGGACACAGTAGGACTTCAGCAGTGACATGAAGTTTATTGGATTAACAGAAAATATGCAATATGCATCATAACAAAATTAGACAGGTGTATAAATGTGGGCACCCAACAGAGATATGACGTCAAAACTTAGTTGAGCCTCCTTTTGCTCCTTTGCGCCTCTCGACGCTGTCCTCCTATAGCCTGTGATGAGTGTCTGGATTCTGGATGGAGGTATTTCTGACCATTCTTCATACCAAATTTCTCCAGTTCAGTTCAATCTGATGGACAGCCTGCTTCAAATCATCCCATAGATTGTCGATGATATTCAAGTCAGAGGACTGTGACGGCCATTCCAGAACATTGGACTTCTCCCTCTGCATGAACGCCTTTGTAGATTTCCAACTGTGTTTTGGCTCATTGTCTTGTTGGAATATCCAACCCCTGCTTAAGTAACTTCAACTTTGTGACTGATGGTTGAACATTATCCTGAAGAATTTGTTGATATTGGGTTGAATTCATCCGACCCTCGGCTTTAACAAGAGCCCCAGTCCCTGAACAAGCTACACGGCCCCACAGCATGATGGGACCTCCACCAAATGTGACAGGAGGTAGCAGGTGTTTGTCTTGGAATGCGGTGTTCTTCTTCCGCCATGCAAAGCACTTTTTGTTCTGACCAAATAACTCCAATTTTTGTCTCATCAGTCCAAAGCACTTTGTTCCCGAATGCATCTGGCTTCTCTAAATGAGCATTTGATACAACAAGCGACTCTGTTTGTGGTGTGAGATCAGAAAGGGCTTCTTTCTCATCACCCTGCCATACAGATGTTCTTTGTGCAAATTGTGCTGAATTGTAGAACGATGTCCAGATACACCATCTGCAGCGAGATGTTCTTGCAGGTCTTTGGAGGTGATCTGTGGTTGTCTGTCACCATTCTCACAATCCTGCTCATATGCCACTCCTGTATTTTTCTTGGCCTGCCAGGCCTGCTGGGTTGGTTTAACAGCAACTGTGCCTGTGGCCTTCCATTTCCTAATTCCATTCCTTACAGTTGAAACTGACAGTTTAAACCTCTGAGATGGCTTTTTGTAGCCTTCCCCTAAACCAGGAGACTGAACAACCTTTGTTTTCAGATCTTTGAGAATTGCTTTGAGGATCCCATGCTGTCTGTCACTCTTCAGAGGAGAGTCAAAGGGAAGGAAGCACAACTTGCAATTGACCACCTTAAATACCTTTGACCACTCATGATTGGACACTCCTGTCTATGAAGTTCAAGGCTTGATGAGCTCATCCAACCAAGTAATCAGCATTGAGCAGTGACAGGCATTCAAATCAGCACAATGACAATGAGATCCACATTTGTGCCCAGCCAGTTTTTCACATTTGATTTAATTTCATAACTAAATACTGCGTCACTAAAAATCTTTGTTCAAAAAACACTGCAGTACTCAGATGTTCCTAGGAAATGAAAGACACACCGCTGATATCTTTACTGTTGTAAGGAGAGTCAATTATTATGCAGGCTGAGAGGGGGTCCCAAACTTTTTCATATGACTGTACTGACATGGGCCTGAGAGACGTCATTCAGATGGTGAGTCCTGACACGCTCTTACCCGTTACCTTTGCATAGGACGGTCCCGTCACGTATCGATGATTTATATGAAAGCCACAAGTCCTCACAGTTTTGGGCAGCTAAGACGTTCTACATTAGTGACTTTCACAGGTGGTTCATGGATGTCAACCAGCTTCACTTTGGGTTAAACATGCCATTAATCAGTACTAATTAACAACAACAACTACAACATGTATTTCTAGAGCACATTTTCATACAAATAATGAGCTCAAAGTGCTTTACATGATGAAGAAAAGAGAAATAAAAGACAAAGTAAAAATTAGAATAAGAGAACACTAATTAACATAGAATAAGAGTAAGGTGGTCAGATGGCCAGGGAGAACAGAAAAAACAAAAAACAACTCCAGACGGCTGGAGAAAAAAATAAAATCTGCAGGGGGTCCAGACAATGAGACCATCCAGTCCCCTATGGGCATTCTACCTCACATAAATGAAATGGATTTAGGGTTCTCTTGGAAGGACTTGATGATGACGGTCATGTAGACTTCTGGCTTTTAATCCATCAATGTAGGAACATCACGGTGCTTTGATTTGGTGGTGATGACGCAGATCGTCACCACAGAATAACCAGGAAAAGAACCAGAAGAGAGAGTTGGGGTCAGTACAGATTTTAAAGGCACCATGAAAAGTTATTATAATGAATTGAATATACAGAGTATCAGGATTAGATGAAGGTGAGGTTATGAGAAGGCCATGTTACAGTAATGTGTTGTCAGCAGTGTTTTAAAGTGCTCTACTGTATCAGCCTGGTGAATTCCAATTGGCAGGCTATTCCAGATTTTAGGTGAAAAAACAGCAGAAGGCCGCCTGCCCGCCTCACCACTTCTTTTAAGTTTAGCTCTTGGAATTCTAAGGAGACACTCATTTGATGATCTAAGATTACGATTTGGAATATAAGGTGTCAGACATTCTGATATATAAGATGGAGTGAGATTATTTAAGGCTTTGTAAACCATAAGCAGAATTTTAAAGTCAATTCTGAATGACACAGGTAACCAGTGTAGTGACATTAAAACTGGAGAGATGTGTTCGGATTTTCTTTTCCTAGTTAGGATTCTAGCAGCTCCATTCTGCACTCGTTGCAAGTGATTTATGTCTTTCTTGGGTGGCCCTGAGAGGAGTGCGTTACAGTAATCTAGTCGACTGAAAACATAAGCGTGAACTCATTTCTCAGCATCTTTCAGTGATATAAGTAGTCTAACTTTAGCTATGTTTCTTAAGTGAAAAAATGCTGTCCTAGTGGTCTGATTAATATGCGATTTAAAATTCAGGTCACAGTCAACAGTTACCCCTAAATTCATTACCTCCGTCTTGACTTTTAATCCAAATGCATCAAGTTTATTTCTAATAATCTCATTGTCTCCATTATTGTCAATCACTAAGATTTCAGTTTTCTCTTTATTTAACTTGAGAAAGTTACTATTCATCCATTCTGAGATACAAGATAGACATTGTGTTAGTGTATCAAGAGAATCGGGGTCATCAGGTGCTATTGATAAGTACAGCTGTGTGTCATCAGCATAGCTGTGGTAGCTCACGTTGTGCCCTGAGATAATCTGACCTAACGGAAGCATGTAGATTGAGAAGAGCAGCGGACCAGGATAGAGCCTTGTGGAACACCATATTGGATATCATGTGTCTTTGAGTTGTAATTACCACAACTAACAAAGAATTTTCTCCCTGTCAGGTAGGATTCAAACCAATTTAAGACCCTGCCAGAGAGGCCCACCCATTGACTAAGGCGATTTCTAAGAATGTTGTGATCAATGGTGTCAAATGCAGCACTCAGATCTAAGAGGATGAGAACAGATAAATGGCCTCTGTCTGCATTCACCCGCAAGTCATTTACTACTTTAACGAGTGCAGTTTCTGTGCTGTGATTTGTTCTAAAACCCGACTGAAATTTATCAAGAATAGCAGGTTTATTGAGGTGGTCATTTAATTGTAAAATGACTGCCTTCTGCAGAACTTTACTTAAGAAGGGCAGGTTAGAGATGGGGCTAAAATTTTCAAGAGCTGAGGGGTCGAGATTATGTTTCTTAAGTAGGGGTTTAACTACAGCAGTCTTAAGACAGTCTGGGAAGACCCCAGTATCTAGTGACGAATTTACTATGTCCAGAACATTATCAATTAGCACGCCTGATACTTCTTTAAAAAACCTGGTTGGTATTGGATCAAGGACGCAGGTGGAGGGTTTCAGTTGAGAAATTATTTTAAGTAATTCAGTTAAATCTATCCTGGTGAAAGCATTTAATTTGTTTATAATGGAGTACCGGGGCTTTGGAGGTTCTGCAGTGTTGGGGAGATACACTATGTTATCTCTAATATCATTAATTTTTTGATTCAAAAATACAGCAATGTTCTCACAGGTTTCACTGGAAGTATTCTGGGGGCATTCCTTTGAGTTACCTGGTTTAGTAGGCGATCAATTGTAGAAAATAAGACTCTGGGATTACTAGCATGGTTATAAGCAGGTGGAAGGTTTCAGTTGAGAAATTATTTTAAGTAATTCAGGTAAATCTATCCTGGTGAAAGAATTTAATTTGTTTATAACGGAGTACTGGGGCTCAGGAGGATCCACAGTGTTGGGGAGATATTCTATATTAAAGGAAATTTTGCAATTCTGTGACCTCGAAATCCATTGCATTTCGTGATCAGCGCTCATACAGTAATCTACGCTCTTCCCTAAGGATCAGTGTGAGGTAAAAACGACATTCTCTTAGAAATAAAAAGTGATTACCACTCCCCAAACTTGCACCCCTCATTTTCTTTTCATCCACAAAGCCCGTCAATGTGCCAGGTTGCCACCGTTAAAGTTAAAATAAAAGAGAGGTTACAAATGAAATCACGTGGATGTTTGAAGTCTTAGAAGTTAAACACACAAATGTTGCGTTGTAACATCATGGAGGGTGACGCCGTAATCTGCTGTTCTCTGGTTTGAATCCCACGGATGCCACACTAAGTGCCGCTGTTTTTGTTTTCTTCTCTGCCGTTGTCAGCTGACCTGACCTCACCGATCACAATAATCGATGGATGTTGTTGGGAGCCTTTCATGTTAGTCCATTTCAAATTGGTTTCTTTTTCCGTCTGTTTGAAAAAAGCAATCCTTTGATGTGCGTGAATTAGCTAATTTGTTTTTTTACTGTAAACTTGCTACTCTGTGCCAAATAAAACTTAATTGAATCAATTAGGAAAAAAATGAAACTTGAATTGCCCTGCGGTGGGCTGGCACCCTGCCCGGGGTTTGTTTTCGGCCTTGTGCCCTGTGTTGACTGGGATTGGCTCCAGCAAAACTCTGTGACCCTGTAGTTAGGATATAGCAGGTTGGATAATGGATGGATGAATTAAGAAGAGTTAACTGACCTTACCTTACCAACGTGTCTAAGATCAGAAAACGTTTCAATCTGGGCTTCCTTATGGGTGGGATGCATTGCCATGCCAGCCAACACAAATAAAGGCAGGACATTTTATTTTCTATTTCTTAGGGGCATTTGTTTTGCGGATTCAAATTCAAACCCAAACAAGGAAGGTCCCTGAAGGAGCCATGTGATGTTGGCACGCAGATTCAGTCGGTTGTCTCAGCCGAGGCCCGCGGTTTGGCTGTTAAAGCTCACTTGTCTCTTCCACGTCGTTTGTCACCGCTGGCGGCAAAGCTAGCGCTGCCAAGTTGATTTGCATGGCACTTAAATTTATTCCAAAGAATTAATAAACAAACCTCAAGGAGAACAGATACAGGTTTTAGGGTTTTGTATTTTAACACATTCAGCAATGGAGAAAAGATCAGCAACGAGTAATCTGGAAAGTGTTGGACGAGCTCAAGTGAGACTTTGATAACACGGGTCTGCAAAATTAAACTCATAAGCAAATGTTCTTTTTTTTTTGTGAATAGTTATTTTTATGGACATAGCAAAAAAAAGTATAATGAGAATGTTCACATCACTTCACTTTTAAGTTCAAAACTGAAAAGAAATGGAATAAAAAGTTAACCTATTGCACAATTTATTCATATATATATAATATTATCCTAAATTAATTTCACCTAAAAATATTTAGTCACTCTCCTATTTTTAAATATGTCACACATGGGTGCTCGAGGATCACCTTCAGGGCTCAGTCTAAGCAGGTAATATCACTGTGGGACACAAGGGGGTGCTGTCACTAACTGTTCGGTCTATTCCTCCCACAGTTCTGTGGAGACGTGGGGTGTGGGTCACGTGACCTATACAAGAGAGACTCCACCCCTTTCATTCTTGACATTATATAAGTCGATCAACCTCGGAAAGAGGAGTCAACCCTTGGACCTGAGCCTATGAGGATGGGGCGCCCTAAGACTGGCCTGCTCTTAGACGAGCAGAATTAACAGATCAAGTGGAAGTCAGAGACGGCATTTGTTGTTCTTGTGAGTTTGTAAATTAAGCAGAGTTGTCCGGTTGACTCCCCAACTTATCCCTGGGATGTTGCAAAGTTACTTGGGCGATTATTTGGGTGATGTGATGGAGGGAGGTGTAAACATCGGTGTTACGACGTAGAGAGAGATGTTAGTACCCTTAAGCAACGCTTCCTCTCGTGATACTTTACTCACTTCAGGGCTGCCTCCTAAGCACACAACTTATCCCTGGGACGTTGCGAAGTTACTTGGGCGATTACAATCGGTACGGAATACAACAAACAATCCAGTATTCCTTGACTTCCATGGAACTTCTCTAGGTTCTGTCACTTCTCATATTTGACATTTGTCCATCTTTTTCTGGTGGATTCATCCCTATGAATCATCCAGTCGGTAATCCGACCTCACCACGTCTCCACGTCTCCACGTCTCCCTGGTACCTTCTGCCCACGTCTTTGACATCCCAGTGGAATCTGTCACCCAGCACTTTACTCATCGCTCCGAGATTTTCATGTAAAAATTTTGATTGTGAATCCAAAAAGTGAACCCTTGCCATCTACAGAAATTTTCAGAAGACTCGTCCATTGTAGGCTGCATTAATAATGGAGAAGAGTCAAAATACAGGAAAGTTGGGGAGGACTTTGTCTTGTAGTGCAAGGACAACAACCTGCAGCTCAACATCAGCAACACGGAAGGGCTTGTGGTGGACTTCTAATGTGCCAAAGATCCTCTGAGACCAGTTACCATCAAGGGGGAGATCATGGAAGTGGTGCAGAGATACAAGTATCTGGGGGTCCATATGAACAGCAAACTGGACCCGTCTAACAACACATTGGTGCTAAACAAGAAGAGCCAGAGCAGGCTTCACTTTCTCAGGAAACTCTCAGATCTTTTGATGTGTGCAGCAAGCTGCTGGAAATGTTCTACCAGTTCATAGTAGCCAGTGTGGTGTTCTAAGCTTTGCAACTTGAGCTCAAAAGAAGCACAATTGTCCCAACAAAATTTTTAGGAAGGCCTGCTCTATCACAGTGGCGAACCCCGAACACGATGGAAGTTGTTGTGGAAAAGAGGATGGTAGCAAAATTGGATGCCATCATGAACATCCTCTCCAGGAGGCAGTCTCTTGCCTCCAAAGTGTGCATTGTGTTTGCATAGAATAAGGTGGTTGCATAGCAAGGATGAGGGGCTGTTCGTTAGCGGTGACTTTCCACGTACATTTGGTAGTTTTCCTGTGGAGGTAATAAAGCGATGTTCATGACGGTGAGTTTAAGTGTGTCTTCATGTGGAAAATATGCAGTATGTCACATCTACTACATAATCAAACGTTAATGTCCGTGTGTATGTGTGTGTGTGTGTGTGTGTGTCCGTTTCCTCCGAGCACTCTGATTCATCACTCTGAGCATTCTGGTCTGACTGGTCAGTTTTGTTTTGGTTGCTCAGCCAAGACACGACGTACCAGGAACGAGAAGTTGAGACACGTGAGGATCCCAAGAAAAGGCGTTGGAGGAATGCTGAGAGTCGTCTTTCAGACATCCTCAAGAGTAAGAGTGATGTTTTTGTGCTGCGTAATGGAGACTTATATATCATTTGTGATAGTCAAAAAGCAAACAGGAGGTGAGGAACGCCACCTGAAAACACACAGAGCTTGAGAGTTCACGGGAACGCAACAGGGAGGGGAAACAACGGCCAACATAGGCTGAGACTCTCAGGGATATCGAAGAAAGGCGTGGGACAAATAATGAGCATACACGTCAGGAAAGAGATATCAAATAGCCAATATTTTAGCATGTATTGTATTACATAGTGTAATATAACGACAACACGTTAAAAGAGTTGGGGAATAACCCCGAATAATGTCCAACGGACAGATGCAAAATTATATGCAAATGGATCAAAATAAATATTTGACAACAAGGGCATGATTGTAGGTGCTTTTATAGCAAACAAAAATGGTGACAGGAAATGGTATAACTGGATGTGATGTCAGATACAGGAAGTCGGAAATGACGTTGAACTTGCGGGACTGGACGTGACGTCATCAACTGGGAGATGGAAGCGCATGTGGAGGGCGGCCATTTTGAAGTGTTGTAATGGAGGTACGTGTAAACGTCGGTGTTACGACGTAGAGAGAGACGTTAGTACCCTTAAGCAACGCTTCCTCTCGCGATACTTTACTCATCTCAGGGCTGCCTCCTAAGCACACGTGTGTGACAATAGCTAGTCTTTAATAAACGTCCTGCACTCCTCTATTGTGATTGAGTCAAGTCAAGTCAGGTTGGGAAGCATGCACTGGTACAGAGCATTGCCTCACCCACTACACGACGTAACAACTCGGAATCCCGGTTGGCAAACCCCTCCCAGGCAGACCAGTCCCACCCTCCAGAAATGACCCTCTATCTGCCGCATCCAGGTGTTACGTGGGCGACCCCTTCACCTGGTCCAGCCACTCAGGTCCCCAACAATGAAGATCTTACGAGCTGATCACCCTCAGGGAAACACGCCACATGACTGTAGTGCCGTAACTGACGCTCCCTCACCACGCAGGTCATGTGCCTCATTTGGGACTCGATGAGCAACACAAAGTCAAACCAAGGATTTTCTACAGAGACACAGTACCAAAACAGTCCAGTCTTTGTCTCAGGTCACTTGATAGCGTCCATGTCTCACAACCATATAGCAAGACAGGGAGCATCAGGACTCTAAAGACTTGGACCTTCGTCCTTTTGCAGATATCGGGAGTGCCACACACCCCTTTCCAGAGACCTCATGACCCCCCCATGCTCTCCCAATCCATCTACTGACTTCATAGGAAGAGTCACCAGAGACATGAATGTCACTGCTGAGTTAAGTAAACCTCTCGATGAGGTCGACACTCTCTCCGCAGACAGACACACTGCTGATGGCCGTGCCCAGGAGGTCATTAAAGGTCAGGACCCTCACAAGCCCAGACACTCAGACTCCTCACTCAGTCTCTCGAGTGCCCCGATCAGAACCTCCATTGACTTTGCGAAGATCACGGCATCGTCAACAAAGTCAAGATCTGTGAATCTCTCTTCACCAACAGATGCCCCACAGCCACTGGACCCCACGTCCCTGCCCAATACCCAGTCTATACAAGCATTGAACAAAGTAGGAGCAGAACACACCACTGAATCCACTGGGAAACATCTAGAGGGTTCCGGCTCCACTTTGCACAGCGCTAAGAGTACCAGTGAACAGGCCGGCCATGATATCCAGCAACCTCGCAGGGATCCCGCAAACCCTCAGGATGTCCCACAGGGACATTGATATAAAATAACAGTCAGTCAGTCAGTCAGTCAGTCAGTCATTACCCAACCCGCTACATCCTAACACAGGGCCATAGGGGTCTGCTGGAGCCAATCCCAGCCAACACAGGGCGCAAGGCAGGAAACAAACCTCGGGCAGGGCGCCAGCCCACCACGGTATAAAATAACAATGCTAATGAATTAATACTTCTTCTTCTTCTTTTTGCTGCTCCCGTTAGGGGTCACCACAGCGGATCATCTTGTTTCAAATCTTTCTGTCCTTGTCATCTTGTTCTGTCACACCCATCACCTGCATGTCCTCTCTCACCACATCCATAAACCTTCTCTTAGGCCTTCCTCTTCTCCTCTTACATGGCAGCTCTATCCTTAGCACCCTTCTCTCATTATACCCCTCATCTCCCCTCAATACATGTCCAAACCAACACCATCTCGCCTCTCTGACTTTGTCTCCAAACCGCCCAACCTGAGCTGACCCTCCAATGCCCTCATTTCTATGGTCAATGATTTTGTCTCCGTTTGTGCCGATAATTGCTGGGATTGCACTGCGAACTTCTTGCTTGTGGATTTGTGGAGCTAAGATCTCATTAGCTTTCTCTCCATGTTCATAATAATGATGTCTTGATTTAAGTATGAGTTGTAAGTATCAGTTTCTTTAGTTGTTTAATGTCCTCATTCCTAATCCTGTCCATCCTCGTCACACTCAATGCAAACCTTAGCATCTTTAACTCTGCCACCTCCAGCTCTGTCTCCTGTGCCACCGTCTCCAGCCCATATGACATAGCTGGTCTCACTGCCGTCCTGTAGACCTTCCCTGTCACTCTTGTTGATACCCGCCTGTCACAAGTCACTTGTTGAATTAATACTTAATGCTATGAAGTGTGGAGAACTTATAGAAAGGTTATGGCCTTTTAAGTTTACACTGAGCACCTTCTTTATCGTTATTTACCCAGTTATTACTGAGCTATGAGTGTGCCCCCCAGGTAGGGTGGCTGATGCCAGCCTGTATTTTCGTATTGATTTTCTTATTGGATGTTATGCTGATGAGGTGGACTCTGATTTTTCTAAAATTAATTTCCAGTTTGGATAAACAAGTTTCCTTATCTCACCTCCACCGCCGACCTGGCGACACCTCCACTCCCTTACTCTTGTGACAATGTCTTTTATTTTTTGTAACTGTCTCTTATAGACACAACACAGCAAGTGTGACATCCGTGTCGTTTTACTTTTAATTACGGGTAGTTCTATGCAAAGCCGGTAACCGACTAAAGGGCCCTGTGTTTGTCATGGCACCTCATTGTTTATGCAGCTAAGTGTGCCAGATGAACTTCCTGAAATCCTGCATTTGTCATACTTATTCAAATGCCAAGTGACGATTGATTACACCCTTAGCACCTTCTTTTTATTTATCCAGTAATTACCGAACTATGACCGTGTCCCCCAGGCAGGGTGGCTGATGCCAGCCTGTTTCGTCTTCTGTAAATCATCACAGTGAAAGGCTCCACAGAGTGCCGTGTGTTTCATGACATAAAAACATCTCATAACACGTGATGGGTTCCTGTTTCTCTTGTCGTGTGAGATCTTGCATTTTGGTTGGCTAGGCCAGTAAACTTGAATTTCCTTCTTTGAGGTCGCACCCCCTTCTAAACAGACTGGGCAGTCCCATCAGTCCACTGAAGTCCTTCATTCTCCATCTGCAGTGCCCTCCGTAATATTTGGGACAAAGACGCATGTTTCGTTGATTTGCCCCTCAGCTCCACAGTTTAAAATGACAAATCAAACCATTCAGACATTGTGATGAAAGGGCACACTGCAGACTTGAATTTGAGGGGATTTGAGTTCATTTTGGTCACATGACACTTTTCTGCACAGTCCCCCCCATTTCAGGGCACCATGATATTTGTGATAATGGGCGTCTCAGGTGTTTGTGATTCCTCAGGTGGGTTTCATGGCTTCATAAGATACCTCAGCTTGCTTCTGGGGTCTGTAGCTGCAACATGAGGACCAGAGCTGTGGCAATGAAAGTCAAAGAAGCCATCATGAGGCTGAAAAATGAGAAGAGAACCATCAGAGACATCAGTGACACCTAAGGATGACTGGAATATCATGAAGAAGAAAGAACACACTGGTGGGCTGAACAATCACAAAGGGACTGGTATGCCAAGGAAGACCACCACTGCTGAGAACAGAAGAATCCTCACTTTGGTCAAGAAAAAGAGGAAAACACCTGTCTGACAGACCAGAAACAGACTTCAGGGGGCCGATGTGGACGTGTCAGCAGAAGACTTCATGAACAGACACACAGAGGAGGACACACTGCAAGATGGAGACCGCAACAACTGGATGACTGGATGAAGGACTTCAAAGAGCCTGCAGAATCCTGGGAAAAGGCCTTGTGGACAGGTGAGACACCTCATCAGAGTGATGGTGTGAACAAAGTGTGGAGATGACAAGGAAGTGCCCGAGATCCAAACCAGACCACCTCATCTGTTAAACATGGCAGCACTGGGGGTGTTATGTCTTGGGCATGTATGGCTGGCACAGGTCCTGGCACACTTCTCTTTACTGGTGATGGAATAGCTGACAAGCACAATGAATCCCGAGGTGTGTAGAAACATCTGATCTGCTCAAGTTCCAGTAAACGTCTCCAGACTCAGTGGACGACACTTCATCCTACAACAAGATAAGGAGCCAAACACACTGCTGAGGACACACAGGAGTTTATCAAAGGTACAAAATGGAAAATTCTGGAATGGCCAAGCCAGTCACCCAATTGAAATCCAACTGAGCAGGCCTTCCATACGCTGAAGAGAAAACGTAAGGGGACAAGCCCCCCAAAACAAGCAGGAGCTGAAGATGGCTGCATGAGAGGCTTGACAGAGCATCACCAGAGAAGACCCTCAGGCCCTGCTGATTCCTGTGACGTCAGTCACTGCATGTGAGGGACATGCAAGAAAGAATTAAATATGACAATGGCTTTAACAGACCTGCCATTGCTATGGTGCCAAACATTATGGTGTCCTGAAGTGGGGGACCATGCAGAGAAAGCTTTGAGAGACCGAAGTGTCTGCAAATCCCCTTAAATGAAAGTCTGAAATGTGCACTTTAATCCCGATGTCTGAATTGTTATCTTAAATTGTGCAGCAGAGGTAGAAATCAAGGAAGCGCGAGTTTGTGTCCCAAAAATGTATCCACCCATCCATTTTCTAAGTTGCAGTGTCTATCCTGGCAGCACAGGGCACATGGTACCCACACACAAAGGGCCAATTTGGAGTCACCACTTCACTGACGTCATGCTTACTTTACAATGAAGCCCCCATTCTCCTGCGTATTGGACATCTGCATTTACTTATTTGCCCGACTCCTTTATTCAAGGCCACTACAGCATCAGTGACACAACTGGTTCCATTTCCTTTTGGTTTTCCAATTGGACCACAGGCACGTCATGTGACTCGCAGGTGTCATTAGTGAGATTTGAACCCTCAGCCTCAGGGTTTGAAGTCCAAGGCCTTAACCGCTACACCACACTGCCCGCCATGGCCCGTGCCATCTTTATTTGTGTACAGAGGATTCAGAAAGACTTCAGCCCCCTTCACTTTCTGCTCACTTTATTGTGCTGTAAATTTCTGTTTTAAATGGATAAATCTGCCATTTTTGCCCATCGATCTGCACTCGATCACCACTAATGACAAAGTGAAGAGATGCTTTCAGACTAACTGGCATGTCTCATTCCTAGAAGTATTCAGGGGCTTTGCTGTGACCATCAACAGTTTCATTTATTAGTCCCGACCTTTACGTACAAAGCTGCAGACTAACATTACGAGTCTGTGTTTGTGTGTACGCCAGTTATATGAACCTGACCCCAGGACACCTGCTCTCGCACTCCTGACTCCTCACCCTGAGCTCTGCTAACGCCGACTGCTCCTCCAGTTCGACTCCTCTGTCAGCCATTCCTTTTAAACCTTACAGTCACTCACCCATCTGACAATGGCACCGATGCACGAGGGCACACTTACTAGCCCTAGTTAAACAGGTTCAGCTGCCTTTCTTCATTTAACCAGACACATGGAGTATCACAGTCACTTTCAATTCCAAAGGCTCATTCCACACATTCACATTCCACTTTGAATCCTTCCAACTGTGCCACTTGTCTATGGATGGGCAGAAATCTAAATAAGCAATGTGGACCACATTGTTAACATTTGCAGTGCAACATCTTTTGGAATGTTTTTGCAATACATGTAGTAATAAAATGCATTGCTTTTTCCATTCCAACACATGGTGCATCAGAAATAGTTGTAGTAATTAAATGCATTACTAAAAATGTTTCTGATGCGCCATATGTTGGAGTGACAAACAATGCATATGTCTTTCTCATAAGCCTTTTTAAAATTAAATTAATTAGAGCAGTGTTAAAGTTTATGATGCAGCATCTGTTGGAATAATACATGCAATGCATGTGTCTCTGTTATATGCCATTTAGTATGGGATTCATCAAAGCAGAGTTACTGTTTATGATCCGCCATCTGTTGGAATGACAAATGCAATACACTTGTCTCTGTTATATGGCATTCGGTATGGAATTTGTTCAAAACAGAGTTACTGTTTATGATCCGCCATCTGTTGGAATGACAAATGCAATACACTTGTCTCTGTTATATGCCATTTAGTATGGGATTCATCAAAGCAGAGTTACTGTTTATGATCCGCCATCTGTTGGAATGACAAATGCAATACATGTGTCTCTGTTATATGGCATTCGGTATGGAATTTGTTCAAAGCAGAGTTACTGTTTGTGATCCGCCATCTGTTGGAATGACAAATGCAATGCATGTGTCTCTGTTATATGGCATTCGTTATGGGGAAAAAGGGAACAAGTTTAGCAGCAGTGTCCCCTCTCACCCTGGTGGTTTACCATTTACCTCAAATGAGCCTTCAAGGGGATCCTCAGACGCGCAGGTGTGACAACAGAAATCAGTCATCCTCAATACAATATAATAGTGCAATAGAAATATTACAAGTACAGAGTAGAATTCAACAGTAGATTGTATCACATAATATGATTCGGATTTGTTCCGAAATGTTATTATTACTGTATTTCAATAATACAGGGGGATTCTAATGTGCGGGGCCCCGAGTTATGATGTGTTACTCACGTAATAATGAAGCGATACAATACAATGGTACAATAGAAATATTACAAGTACAGAGCATAAGTTAACAGTAGATGATATCCCATAATAGGATTTGGATTTGTTTAGAGTCCTGGAGACCTCGGCCATCACGCTGCCTCCCCCTATTGGCCATTCCAAAGCTGAGAGAGTCAGCACTGGGCCAGTCAATCCAATGAAAGGACCCCTCTATTCGACGATTCCTGCGATCCTCCATCAGAGATGACTTTACCTTAGGCAGGCAAAATAACTTGGCAGGTGGGCAGAGGCACCAAGTACCACATTTGAGTACCGAGAACAGAAACAGAATGGGTGAGGGTGAGTAACAAATTCTAACTCTCATATTACTTATGTTTTAGAGCTAATGACTAACAACAGAGATGCAGTCTGTACAGTTAATCAGCAGCTCTAGTCAGGGTGTGCTAAACTGAAGTTGTGAGTCTTCAGCCGGGATTTGAAAGCTGAGATTGAAGGGGCATCTCTTATAGCAGCAGGCAGACCAGTCCACAGTTTAGGGGCCCAGTAACTAACCTGTAATGACCAATGACAAATGCAATGCATGTGTCTCTGTGATATGCCATTTAGAATGGGATTCATCAAAGCAGCGTTACTGTTTGTGATCCGCCATCTGTTGGAATGACAAATGCAATGCATGTGTCTCTGTTATATGGCATTCGGTATGGAATTCGCCAAAGCAGTGTTAATGTTTGTGATGCGCCATCTGTTGGAATGTTAAATGCCCTGCAGACATCTGTGTTATATGCTATTGGGTATAGGATTTGTAAAAACAATGTTAATGGCAATGATGCATCATGATGTTGTTGGAATGGCAAAACATAACAACCAGATGGACAAAGAGACATATATTGTTTTATTATGGTGGATGATGCTAGGCTATGGTGTTAAAACTAGACTGATAAACGGATGGATATCTGGAATTTACGCATTTAAAGCAATTCTGTTCAAGGGCACCCACACTTAACGTGGCACATATTTCTCATTTGTTGAGGCTCCTAAAACTTCTGAGATGCAGACCTTGGATGGCCACGCAGGCTTGTTTCCTTGAAAGAGTTTTTACCAAGCTGAGATAAAGACTGCCATTTTCTTTCAGTCGTAGCCTAGAATGTCATGAGAGCCTTGCACCTCGCCGAGCACAAAAGTTTAATTATCTGTCTCAACGTGAACTGAAAAGAGCAAGAGAGGAGAGTTAAGCACAATTGAGTCCTCACTGAAAATTCCATCTTGTTTTTTTTTGTCTGAAGCTTTTCACCTTTGCTTTGCGTGGCCTTGCTGTGCTCCCCCCAAATGAATGACCGTCAATGGCGCCCTGCCTCTGCCCGGCCTTGCCCTACATTAGTGAGCACATGCTGGGCTTCGGACTGGAGACACAATGAGCCTCAGGGCCTCGTCCTGCCATTGTCTTCTTTCATTGACTCACCGCTGCGGCTCCATCCACACCAATGTGTTTTAAATGTTGAAAGCCTAGACATTTGTCAGCGTTTTCTGCTTTGCATCCACACCACCCCTGGGTAATTAACCCCTGAAAATGGAGAGTTTTGAAAGTGTTTGCCTGTGGGCTCATTTATGAAGCTTTGCATACGCACAAAAAGAGGCTTGGAACGTGCATATTGAACTTCTCACGCAAACACTGGCAACGTTTTGAAAAAGCTGGGAAATGACGACACCCTTGATCAATGATAATAATAATTCATTTTATTTATATAGCGCCTTTTCCATGCTTAAGGATCAAGCAGGGAGATGCAGCCAAACCAGCTAAGTGACGACTCACAATGTAATAATTCATATCACCCAGCTGTCATTATAATGTGTGATGACGTGACAGACAATGATGAATATGCCATATTGACCGTGTTTTAGTTCCCTTGTAAGAGGGGCACTGCTATGTATTGGACTCTTGTGGAAACCAGGGGGCGCTCCAACTGCCCCAACCACGACACAGACAGGCAGAGACACGAGTTTGCCACACAACACACATTTACTCACATGGGAAACGCTTCTCCCTCGCTCTCCCCGGTCCCTTCTTCCTCTCTCCTGGTCGTCCGCCTACACTCCTCCTCTTCCTCCCAAATGGATCAAGCAGACCCTGGGAGTGTTCCAGGTGGCTCATTAATCGGATCTGGCATCACTCCCTATAGGGCTCTGCAGCTCCCCCTGGCAGCCCCCACAGAACCCAACAGGGCTGTGCCACACTCCAACTCCCAGCATTCCCTGCAGGAATCCATGGTGCCACAGCCACCTAGGAAGGCTGCTCTCTAGTGCCCTGCCGATGCTCTCTGTATCTCCCCAGGGTCCTTTCATCAGATAGATAATGGCCAGGGCCGCCAATCACAACCTGAAGAACTTTTCTGTTTCTCGTCAGTTTATATCGGCTCTCTGTTGTCACTTCTCAAGTGAAATTTGGCAACAGATCGGGAATATTTCAGCCAAGGTTCACCCTCTCATGCCTTTGGTGCTGGGAGGCATTAACTGACTGGAAAAGCACTTCTTCCAGTTCTCGCGTGGTGTGGGTGCACACACATAAAACATAAAAAGTCAATTTGTCGCCATGCCCGGTTCTCTTAACGTCATCAGAGCAATTGACTGCTCTCATATTGCAATGAAGGGAACCTGGTGAGAATGAGGCTGCTTGTGTCAACTGTAAGTATCTTCATTCCATTAATGCACAAGTCATCTGTGATGCCAAGACTGACAAACGTCACAGTTCAGTGTCCTGCGTCAACCCGTGATTCATTTATTTTCAGGCAAAGTGGCTTTGACAGACATGACAGTGCTGTAAGTGGCAATTGGCTTGTTGGTAATGTAACTGGCTGAATGCTCAGAGTTTCATACGTCCTGTACTGGGCATTGTAACAGCAGTCATGTCATCACATATGTCAGGTGAAAGTGGCTGCCCACTCATACGCTGGCACCTTACACCTTTCCCGGACCCCAAGAATGCAGAATAAAACCGCTATAATGCTACACGTGATCTTACGCTGCCATTTCTGGAGGCCAACCAGACATTCATGAATGAAGGAGGCGGGGTCTCAGTGTGTCAGGTGCTCAGCTGCTCTACCGGCCAATGAAGTTCTGCAGCATCCTGATTGCATTTGTATGAGGCTGATTTGCATGCTCCATATATGGATGTTTCAAGGTGGTGGTCAAGGCGCTTTCCTGTACGCACATTTACAAGGTGACTGTGATTTATAAATGGCAAACTGACACGTTGACTAAACATGATTATATATTTTTTGGCATACACATATTCCTTTTTTTCTGAAGTGCACATATTTTTATGCATAAATCTGCAAAAAGTGTTATGAATGACTTCAGGCTACAGATTTTCACATTTCTGAAAATGAAGGTTCAGGGTTTTAGTGTGAATGTGGAGGAAACAACTGTATTTTTAAACTCTGATCCTACCACACTCTAGATAGATAGATAGACAGATAGATAGATAGATAGATAGATAGATAGATAGATAGATAGATAGATAGATAGATAGATAGCTAGATAGATACGTGAAAGGCACTATATCATACATAGATAGATAGATAGATAGATAGATAGATAGATAGATAGATATTTTTTTATTTTTAAAATGACCTTTATTATGAACAATAACAAAAAATACAGTCATAAGACAAACAATCCCAATATTCAGGATATTAACAAAAAAGTCTGTATCACACAACCACCACTGCTCCCCCTTTACACTCCTCCTACTCCGCTCATAAATATAATCAAAAAGTTGACAATTCATTATAATACAAAGACCACCACTACTCCCCCTTTACACTCCTCCTAATCCACACATTAATAAAAAAATCAGATGGTAATTCATTATAACACAAAAACCACCATTACTCCCCCTTTACACTCCTCCCACTCTGCATATTAATAGATTATTTTAATATTAAAAATTAAACTTTACTTCGTGCAACAACAACAAAAAAAAAAAAAATTGAACACAGCAGTAGTATGCAGTTAATAAATATGTTGCATTACTCCACTACTATTGCCCCGTGCACACTTCTTACTCCACACATAAAGTACAGAATTTACATATTAAATAAGTATTTCATAATTTGTTCATTAAACCACTACTCCCTTATACATGCCTCCTGATCCACACATAAATATAAATAATTGTCCATAATAAACACACAATTCATAATCAGTTTACTCCACCATCACTCCCCCTGTACTCGTCTCCTACTCCGTACATCGCTCTCCATTATACACACAGCATTGTATCCCCAGGAGTCTCCTATTCTGAGCTTTCAATCATCCAGTATTTAAATATTTTGAAGGACATTTAAAGAAGTCACCACCCAGTCACCAGCTTGCCCTTCTCAACAGAACACAAAGCCCCCCCAAGCCCCCATAAATCACAGAAGGTCTGCATGTCTCCAATGAGTTGATGGTAAGTGAACTCCAGCTTCAACCGGCACTTCACCAGCACTTTAAACATCAGGAGCACATCGGTGGTCTTTGAATTTTTTTCTCTGTTCCTCCTGGTTTTGAGGATTGACAGTTTTGCTTGGCCCAGTAGATAATTTCCCAGCACACACTTGTTTCTCTGTCTCTGAGTATACTTAATACCAAAATAAATCCAACAGTTGACAATGACAGTCCTATTCTATCCAAAAGTATCTTGAGAAATATAAAAAATGGTTCGAGCCGTTTGCAGTTAACAAAAAGATGAAAAACAGTCTCTCGCTGTTGACAAAACGGACAACAATCTGATGTTCCTGGTGAAATAACCGATAAAAAGGAGTTGGTGGCGAGAGCCCCATGAAGAATCCTCCATTGCAGGTCGCCAATTCTTTTTTGCAGTGGTTGTTTATAAAAAGTTCTCCACGCTGGAGTTTCATTCACTCCAACATGCAGTTCTTGTCTCCAGCGTGTGTCTGGCAAGTCTCTAAGAAATTTATAAAAAGTCACCTTAACACACACCTGGTAGAGCTCATTTTTTCCCATCGTGTCAAACTGCTTGTCTATTAAGTTGCCAACTTTCAGAATGGAGCCTGGCCGGTCAGTGCAGTCTGTGACGTTGGGTTTGACTTGGATGACGAGTTCTGTGATATCTGAGTTGAAGATCGGATTGTCCGGAGAGACGTTCTGGCACAGTGACCCTGCGCCTAAGTTCACCAAGGCCTCCTTAAACTGGCACAGAAAGTGGTGTACAAGACGTTCAGACCTCACGCCCAGGACCGATGTGAGGTGTGCTGCGGTGTGCGGTGTATCTATAGATAGATAGATAGATGTGAAAGGCACTATATAATAGATAGATAGATAGATAGATAGATAGATAGATAGATAGATAGATAGATAGATAGATAGATAGATAGATAGATAGATAGATAGATGTGAAAGGCACTATATCATAGATAGATAGATAGATACGTGAAAGGCACAAAATAATAGATAGATAGATAGATAGATAGATAGATAGATAGATAGATAGATACGTGAAAGGCACAAAATAATAAATAGATAGATAGATAGATAGATATGTGAAAGGCACTATATAATAAATAGATAGATAGATAGATAGATAGATAGATAGATAGATAGATAGATAGATAGATAGATAGATAGATAGATAGATAGATAGATACGTGAAAGGCACTATATCATAGATAGATAGATAGATAGATAGATAGATAGATAGATCTTTATTTGTCCCCAGGGTAAATTTGGGGGTAAATATGACTTTTAACAGAAGTTCCTTAAATAAATAAACCCAAACACACTTTGGTCTGAACATTCACTGGAAGGATTATAAATCAAGAAA
Source organism: Polypterus senegalus (assembly GCF_016835505.1). NCBI lineage: Eukaryota > Metazoa > Chordata > Cladistia > Polypteriformes > Polypteridae > Polypterus > Polypterus senegalus. The sequence continues at coordinate 6,227,846 of NC_053154.1, read as the reverse complement.
ATTCAAAAGAAAGAAACGTTCTGACTTGGCAGTCCAACTCTGAGTGAGGCGCTATGCTGGCGTGTTGCTGTTGGTATAAAGGACCCCCGTCTTGTTGGTATAAAGGACCCCCATCTTGTTTCTTGACCCACTTCTGCTGAATGATTTGTTGGCTAAAAGTCCTCAGTTTTGGTGTGTCACAGAGAGGATGTGTAGCATTGTTCATAATGGCACTCAGCTTTGTCTTCATTCTCTCCTTTGCTATGACCACCAGGTTGTCCAGAGTGTTTCCCCTAACTGAGCCTGTCCTTTTCATTAGCCTGTTGGTCCGGTGGTCCTCTCTTGAAGTGATGTTACCAGCCCAGCACACCACAAAGGCCATCACAGAGTCATAGAAGGTGTGAAGGACGTCTCTTCAAACATTAAATGAACACAGTCTCCTAAGATAAAAGAGCCTGCAGAGTGTGAAGATGCTTTCAATAACAGCTTGACAGAGCCGGACCTGCACTCATTGGGAAAGGTTCAACTTTTTAAGATGACGGAGAAAAAAAAAAACATCTGCTAAGACCAGTTCTGATTTCATGCCAGTTCGGACTGTGAGTGATGGTTGTGCCAATAACTTTAAATAATTTCAATCCTCTTGACATTGACGTCATTAATAACTAGGGTTGTAGAAGGAAAAGAGCATCTCCTAAAATCCACAATCATTCCCACTGTTCCCAGGGAATCTAAGATTATTGAGAGGGCACCAGCCGGTTCACTTCCCCCCAATATGGCACCTCACCACTTTCTGTGATCAGGCCAATCAGGGCGGTGCCCTCAACAGTCTTCAGTAGTTCAACTGTAGGTGCAGTCTTTGGTGTGCAGAGAGGAAAGGACAGGGAACAGAACACAACCCTGAGGGGACCCTCTGCTCAAGGACCATAACTGAAATTGATGCATCTTCGGTGCCTGACATCTGTTACTTAGAAATTCGGAGATCCAGAGACATGTGGCGTAGACCATAGTCATACTGAGAAGTTTGCCGTGGAGAAGCTTTGGTAAGATTATATTAAATGAAGTTCTTGAGCCTCAGAGAATGAATTAGTCCAGTGGATCGAGACGGTGACTTTAGAAGGAGTTCATTAAGAGCACGGGGACACAGCTGGAAACTTGTGATGGGTAAATTTCACCCAAACATTTGTAAGCTTCCTTCACACAGAAAACCACAGAATAAGTGACCAAGCAGTGTGTTGGACAGCAGGACTTTAGGGACTTTCAAAACTCAACTTGATGTTAATCCGTAAGAATTACGTGGGTAGGACTGGTGAGCTTTGTTGGGCTGCATGGCCTGTTCTCGTCCAGACTGTTCTAATTTACTCAGATTGCGTGGTATAAGACAGCGGTTCTCAAACTGTGGGGCGGTGGGGGGTGCGAAGTAATAAAAGGGGGGGTGTGAAGATGTGAAAAAAACAAAACAAGAATTGAAAATATGAAAAATACATCTATTGAAATCAAAACAAATGAACTTAAACTACATTCTGATAGTAGAAAAAGAAATATAGAGTTAGATAAATGTCGATAAAAGTTAAGTAGGTATGATAAAATGTGCATCTATGATATATCCTTAATTAAAAATTAAGAAATTGGTATTAGTGGGCTCCTTTCAAAAAAACCTTAGGGGGGCGCGATTAAAACTGTTATGGAAACTCGGGTCGCAAATACGTAAAGGTTAAGAAAAGCTGGTATAAGAGGTCCCATGTTGGCCATTTTGCGGGCACTTGAACGAGTCACTAACCCTAACCCTAACCTGCTGCCCGTGCTCCATTGAAACAGCTTCTCTAGTTCACCCTGACGATGGTGGCAGGCGCTTTGTAAAAATGCATCTGGGTGACCTGCTTTAATTTTTGACACATTCTGTTTATGGGGAAATTTTTTCTATGGGGATTTTAATCAGTTCTCCGCATTTCACGTCATCTCGTGAATGATTACGGTTCTAAATATTCCATTTTTTTAAAACTATTTTCCCACACTCTCTTAAGACACCCTACACTGCTTCCTCTCCCATTGTTTTAGCTGAAAATGCGTTCTTTCTAATAATAACATTATCTAAAATGCACTCGTGTCTTTTCATCTCAATGCTAGGATTCCTAAGAAAGATGTGGCAAGAGACACACCCTCAGTTTTGGACCAAATTCCAGGTGTGGGAATGGTTGCAGCACACCTTCGACATCCACCAGATGGACGCCATGTACATCCCGTTCCAGAACTTCGACATTGACGGCGGGCAGCTGTGCATGATGACTTTCCAAGACTTCAATCGCATGGCTGGCCACGCAGGGCCGTTGCTTTACCACAGTTTGATGGAGCTGATGTGGAGTGGAACAGGTAACTGGTCTTGATAATGTAAATGAGAGGGGGGCGGGAGGCGCCACTGAGTCCCAAAATCCCAGACCACCCCACACTAAACAGTCCCAAATACAAAATAAATGGTTTTATTTTCACAAATACCTCAAACATGGGTCAATCCACAATCCTCCTTCTCCTCCTCCAGGTGAGCTTTGCCTTCTGCCTCCCGACTCTGACTCTCACTGGAGGAGACTGGACGGATATCAGAAATGGGAGGACTTCCGGTACTGGGACATAGCCTGACGGAAGCACGTCCAGCTCAGATAGAAGTCTCCTGAAGCAGGGAGTCCTTCTCGCTGCAGTGCCCTCTGGCAGCACCCAAGGATCCCAACAGGGTTTTCCCCTCAAGACTATGACTCCCAAAAATCCCCACTGGTGTTCCTACTGGGTCCACACCAGCAGAGCACTGCCATCTATCATACTGGGGGAGGAACTGCCCTAGATGCACCAACTCCCCATCATTATCCATTAAGTTATCCCTTTATAGGGATGTTGCTTCAGTTCCATTCCGGCCGGGTTACGCCTCCTTCCATACTGTCCTTCCATTGCAGCATCGCGACTGGGAAAAGGTCCAGCACAGCACTCACAATACAAATGCACTTCCACATTCCGACGCAGAGCCCAGGACTTCATCCAGTTAACTAACCATCAATCAATCTAGCAGGACTCCCTTGTTCACCAAGTTTGTTTGCCAGGTAGTTATTATCCCCTTAAACCAGGGGTGGGCAATGTCGGTCCTGGAGGGCCACGGAGGCTACAGGTTTTCATTCCAACCCACTTGCTTAATTAGAGACCAGTCCTTGCCAGTCTCAGGCCTTATTTAATTTTATGATTTATCGGTTCTTATATCGTAGATATTTTTTCCTTTCCAAGGATATCATCCAAATGATTTGAAGCCTAAAAAGGAACATTTTCTGTCTGTCACATTCTTCTTTTAAGTGTTTTATTAAATCAAACAGTGCGTGATGAACACACACAGAGGTAAATGGAAACAAGTTAGATGGAGAACTGCTGGCTGCTTTGTTGTTTACATCTTATAGATAGATAGATAGATAGATAGATAGATAGATAGATAGATAGATAGATAGATAGATAGATAGATAGATAGATAGATAGATAGATAGATAGATAGATAGATAGATAGATAGATAGATAGATAGATAGATAGATAGATAGATAGATAGATGTGAAAGGCACTATATAATATAGATAGATAGATAGATAGATAGATAGATGTGAAAGGCACTATATAAGATAGATAGATAGATAGATAGATAGATAGATAGATAGATAGATAGATGTGAAAGGCACTATATAATATAGATAGATAGATAGATAGATAGATAGATAGATAGATAGATAGATAGATAGATAGATAGATAGATAGATGTGAAAGGCACTATATAATATAGATAGATAGATAGATAGATAGATAGATAGATAGATAGATAGATAGATAGATAGATAGATAGATAGATAGATAGATACTTTATTAATCCCAAGGGGAGATTCACATACTCCAGCAGCAGCATACTGATAAAGAACAATATTAAATTAAAAAGTGATAAAAATGCAGGTATAATATATAATAAAGAGCCATTAAAAGTGAATGCGGCTGTTTAAGATTGAAAGAAGCAATTAAGGGCGGAGAACCTTAACAAGAGAGGCCACTAAAATGAAACATCAAAATGTCATTTCATCAATAACAGCTTCATCAGCAATAGTTGACTTCTCATTAAGAAACTCGGTTGGAACAAAAACCTGAAGCCACTGCGGCCCTCCAGGACCAACGCTGCCCACCCCTGCCTTAAACGGTCCCAGCCGATGACAAAGAAAAGGGAGCTGTAGTCCTGAAAGCTGTCTGAAGATGTTTTCACACCTATTGCATTTAGAGCAGTTGTTTTGAACTTTTCTTCCTGGTTTGCTTAGGTAGATGTGAACACACAAATCTCACTCTGGTGTAGACCAAAACAACCTACCAACACCCTTTAGGAACGGTGGACTCACAGCAGTACCAAGCAAACCCTGGAGAGGGCGAATGTGATTCGTCATGGGACTGGTCTGATTATTGTGCATTATGGGTAACATTTGTGTGTGGTGTGGTAGTCACGCTATGCTAGTTTTGCCGCTAATCAATATAAAAACATTTGTTTCGAACATAGTTTTGTTAAACTTGACTTACATGTACAGTATGGCAGTGGTTCTCAAACTGTGGGGTGGGTGACCCTAGGAGGTTGCGAAGTAACAAAAAGGTGGGCGCGAAGATATGAATTAAAGAAAACAAAAATCAAAAATATAAAAAATACATTTATTGAAATCAAAACAAATGAACTTAAACTACATTCTGATACTAAAAAAATAAATACAGAGTTAGATAAATGTCGATAAAAGTTAAGTAGGTATAATAAAATATGTATCTATGATATATCATTAATTAAAAATGAACAAATTGGTATTAGTGGGCTCCTTTCAAAAAAACGTTAGGGGGGCCGCGATTAAAACTGTTATGAAAACTCGGGTTGCAAATATGCAAAGGTTGAGAAACGCTGATGTATGAATGTTATCTGATATTATTAAAATGTTATTAAAAAAATAGATACAAATATAACAGAGTTCACATAAAACAACTCGTCCAGGTACCTGTCTATCAGAGCAGGCCTAGCACCCGATTCAGGCTCTGAAGCGCGCTGTCTCTTTCGTGATCAGATAGCAGTTGTCGACATTGAAAACGATGTAAATTCACTTGTGAGCAGGTCGATGTAACCACACAAAGAGGTGGTGTGACAGCTCAAACCCCCTAATCTTACGGCACAACACTGATAGTGGGGTGTCCCCTCAATGTAATTGCTCTTCAGGGCACAATGCAGACAATCAACGAATGTTAACTGTGATAAAACGTACAACCCAGTGTCAAAAGAAAGCTGGGTCTCTGCAAAAAATGTACATAAAAACAGAACGCAATGATTTTCAAATCATGTCAACCCCATTTTAAATTGCAAGTAGTACAAAGCCACCAAGTTTGGTTTGAGAATTTCCTCTTTCTGTCGTATTAGTTTTGACCTCAGCCTGTTTTCTTTTTGCCCGCTTGCTGCTTCACTTCCTGTCCTTTTTTCCATCTTTCAAGTCATTTGGGATGAGCGTCTCCTGCAATGGCCACACTTGCCTCACTCTGATCTGCCAACAACAGCAGTCACTCCAGCATTTCTTCACATTCACCTTGTAATTGACAACATGGGTTAACTGGCATCCAGGCCAGGATGGATGGTTCCTTACCAGAATGCCTGCCCACCCGTATCCCGACCAGGTTGATTGATGGTACATTTCTTGGTCGGGAGGCCGTTGTAATGGATCGACAAGAAGAAGACTGATTCCCAGGGTCATGTGCTTCCCCAATACACTGGGTGGTGACATCCCTCTGACATGCTTCCCATTTGGACACCTGCAGGGCTGCATGGGAGTTGTAGTTTTGATAGGCAGCCATGTTGGGGTCGTTGGGTGTCTCTAGAGGGAGCTGCTGGAGGCAGGATCTCTTGTCACGGAGAGGTTCTGTCTGACCCAGAAGTGCTTCATTGGATGTAATGTGATAGCACCACAAGTACACAGGGTCCAGTATAAAGGAAGGTGTTCCGCTTCAACCAGGAATTCAGGGTCGGGACGAAGGAGTGGAGAAGGGAAGAATCATATTGTTGGAGTTATGGAGTGTGTGTAAGGCATTTGTGAAAATGAATTCATTTATTTTGCTGCTGCATCTGTGTCTGTGCTGCTCTGTCTGGGGTTTGGGGTGCTGCGGTGCCTCCTAGTGGTCATAACCTAACCAGACTGATGGATCATGACCTGAAGGCTTGAGAGCTCAGTATCCAGGGGACACCTAACAACATTCATCAGTGTGGGTATTTTGGGTCCCACAAACCTGTGCGGAAAGAGATTTGTCCTGATACTGTATGCTCTTCCATTTCGAGGCTGAGGATGAAAACTTTTTGTCATGGATGGCCACTAGAGATGAAAACTGGATCCATGACTTTCAACTGTACACCCAGGTTGATTTTAGATGTCGCGATTCTACATGGTGAAACCTGTTCAGTCAATCTCCAAAAAAGTCACCATAGCATTTATGGAGAGTTCAGCCTCAGAAAAATGTCACTGAAATTTTCCCTCACCCTGACCATGAACAACCACACACAGGCTGGACAGAAGGCAAACCTAAAATTTAGGTGGGATGCTCTGAGATGAGAAGTGGATGGGGAAGATCTTGCTCCTTCAGATCTCCCCCTAGTATTTGGAGACCACAAAGATACCATCTGTAGGACAATCTTTGGGAGCAAACACAAAGTTATTGAAGAAGTGGCTGCAAGTGCAAGACTGGTAGGGGGGCTACGTAATGCCATGTCTCCCTGCTGACTATGCAGGAAAATTCAAATGCGAGCGTCAGTAGGCGTAGCACCCCCTGAACCAAGTTACCCAAACTATTCCATAACATTTCAGTCATTATTTACTTCTCTGATGCTGATCTTTCTGCTCATAAAATTGATCATTATGATAGCAACAGCCGAGGAGAATTAATTGCTGAATTACTAGAGTGTCTCATTCTCTTGCACGATTTGGCTCAAAAACTAATCATCACATCGGCATCTCATAACAGGCCTAAGTTTCGAGTTTGGGAGTTTTCCATGCAGCCATTTTAGCTTTAGACAGTCCTCAAGAAACAGTGACACTCACAGGCAGGCAGACATCCATCAACGGGATATCGATGTTTTTTTGTATCAGGGGACCCTAAAACGTCAACACACATCGAAACGCGAAGATCAAAATTTTTGACGAATCTAAAGCTTTCGCTCCTCCCCCATACACGACAGGTTATGATAGAGGAGGCTGCAAAGCGAAAATATTTGACCACAAATTAAAAAGAACAGACGCGGCACAGGAGTTAGGAGTCAGGCCATCTTTGACTACAATGACGTCAGGAAGGTCGTTAGACAAACTAAAATCAAAATAATTTGGACGTGAGCGTCAGTAGGCTTTGTGCTGACCTGAACTCTTCTCTAACATTTCAGTAATTATTTACCACTCTGATGTGAATCTTTCTGATCATAAAATAGTCATTACGATAGCAATTGATGCGAAGAATTCATAATTAATTACAGAATTACGGTATTTGAGGGCTCCTCGAGAGAGTCTGTTTCTCTTGCACGATTTGGCTCAGAAACTAATCAGCTCACGGTCATCTCATAACAGGCTTAAGTTTCGAGTTTGGGATTTTTCCTTCCAGACGGTCTGGCTCTAGAACATCCTCAAGAAACTGTGACACACACACACACACACTCATCATCGAGATATTGACGTTTTCTGTATCAGGGGACCCTAAAACATCGAGATCCGAAGATCGAAATTTTTGACGAATCTATAGCTTTTTGCTCCATAGGTTATGATAGGGGAGGCTGCAAAGCGAAAATATTTGACCACAAATTAAAAAGAACAGACGTGGCACAGGAGTTAGGAGTCAGGCCATCTTTGACTACAATGACGTCAAGAAGGTTGTTAGACAAATTAAAATCAAAATAATTTGGACGTGAGCGTCAGTAGGCTTTGTGCTGACCTGAACTCTTCTCTAACATTTCAGTCAGTATTTACTGCTCTGACGCTGATCTTTCTGATCATAAAATAGTCATTACGATAGCAATCGATAAGAAGAATTCATAATTACAGAATTATGGTATTTGAAGGGCGGCATGGTGGCACAGTTAGGAGACCTGGGGTTCATTTCCCGGGTCCTCCCTGTGTGGAGTTTGCATGTTCTCCCTGTATCTTCGTGGGTTTCCTCCCACAGTCCAAAGACATTCAGGTTTGTTGCATTGACGATTCTGTATTGTTCCTAGTGTGTGGGTGTGTGTGCCCTGCGGTGGGCTGGCGCCCTGCCTGGGGTTTGTTTCCTGCCTTGAGCCCTGTGCTGACTGGGATTGGCTCCAGCAGACCCCCATGACCCTGTGTTAGGATATAGTGGGTTGGATACTAGATGGAAGGTATTTGATGGTCTCTCTCGAGCGCCTCATTCTCTTACACGATTTGGCTCAGAAACTAATCAGCACATCGTCAATCCCAAAGCTTAAGTTTCAAGTTTGGGATTTTTCCGTCCAGCTGTTTTAGTTCAAGGCCATGACACACACTCACACATAGGCAGACACACACCCATCATCGAGATATCAATATTTTCGGTATCAGGGGATCCATCGAAATCTGGAGATCGAAATTTTTGACGAATCGAAAGCTTTCGCTCCTCCCCCATAGATGATAGGTTTATGGTGGTGGAGGGCACAGAGCAAAAAAGAGGAGTGCAGTAAATACGAGTGAGTTGTAAAGTAAATTAGGAGCAAATAAAAACTGCTTTGTGTTATCATCTTCTGCTAGTTTGGGGTCACTGGAGCACAGAGGCTGACCTGTTAGCATTAAACATAAGGGAGGAATCAGCCTTGCACAGGGTGCCAGTCCAATGGAGGGCACACTCACTCATGCCAGGCCGACTCAATCCATGCCACTTTGGGTGGGGGTACAGGAGGTGATTGGTGATATGTATTGAGATCATAAAAAACAGATGGCGGTGATCTGTGAAAATGGCCATCCATTCATTATGAGATGGGTTTGATGTAGATCAGGGTCAGAGGGTGAGGAGTTTAAGATGGCAGCTATGAGGGCAAGGCAGGAGGCAAAACTGGACTGGTGACAGCCTTTAGTATTAATAATACATGCAAACGAGTAATTGTAATGAGACAATCTTACAAGAAAATCAATGAGCTGTTCAAATCTAATTTTGTTCCCCTACACTTTATTTTTTAGGGCACAGTGTCAATGGACCCCTGGTATCTGGTAACAACAAGACACAAATCCAGGGTGAGTGGCAGAAACACACAAAGTTTTTCCCAGTCTTGTTTTGTTGTTTTCATGTGTCTCATGTCGCAGAAAGAGCAGCTGCTGTGCAAAGACCACCTTGCTTTGTTCCTGCTACAAAGAGGGCAGGCGCCTCTTCACCTCATGACGACAGAGCAGTGGCACTGACGTCTCACACCATGATGACCTTTGAGAGGCTGGTCCTGGACTACTGGAGTCCACTACCGGTAGACCACCTGGAGCCTATTAGATCTCATCAGACTAAGACTGGAGTGGAGGACGCAATTATCTGTCTACTCCACAAGGCTGAAAAAAGTGGCCATACTGTAAGGATGATGTGTTTTGATGTCTCCAATGCCTTCCATACCACCCAGCCATCCTTGTTACAGGGTCAACTCAGAGATATGCAGATGGATGAGCCTGTGGGGTCCTGATAATGGACTATCTGTCTGGCAGACCACCATCTGTGAGACTCAAGGACTGTGTGAGTAACGCTGGATTACCACAAGGAACAGGCCTGTCTGCTTTACTCGTCACTCTGTGCGCCTCTGACTAGAAATATAATAGCAGGTCAGGTCACTTGTAGAAAATCTCAGGTGATTCTGCACTTATGGAAGGGAATTGATAAGGGGGGACGAGACAGAGGAGTCAGGGGGACTGCGTGTTTGCATCTACCTAAGTAAAAAAAAAACACTTTCTTAAAAATAACTGCACCACACAAACCAAACATGGAAATGCCTTTACTTGCCATGGTGCAATATTAGAACACTCTAGATGAGAACACGCCATTCCTGTCCTCTTAATTCTCCTAAAATAACATCAAGTCGACTTTTGAAAGTCCCTAACGTCTTACTGTCCACCACACTACTTGGTTGCTTATTCCAAGAGTCTATCGTTCTTTGTGTAAAGAAAAACTTCCTAATGTTGGTGCGAAATTTACCCTTAACAAGTTTCCAACTGTGTCCCCGTGACAGATAGGGGGCGCTGTCGTCCCCTTGAAGCCTCAGATCAGATGCCAGACACCAGATAAAAGTCCAATAATAATATTTATTAGGACAAACTAGTGCACAAAGCACCCTCCACTCCACTATACTCATTAACCACAATCAATAATCAATAATCAATAAACAATCCTCCACTCCTAGACGCCCTGCCACCTTCCTCCCAACTCAGCTCAACCCTGGGATCTCCCACAGTCCTTTTTATTGTCCTTGACCCGGAAGTGTTTTATCTCTCTGTCCATGTGACTGGTAACACTTCCGGGTCAGATAAAAACTCCTTTTCTTCAACCCGGAAGAACGTCGTTTCTTCTGTCCATGTGACTAGGACGCACTTCCAGGTTGTAGGGAAAACAATCGTTGTTCCTCCCTGCAGCACCCTCTAGCGGCCCCCGTGGTATCCAGCAGGGCTGTGGATAAAAACTCCATTGTCCATAATTCCCTGCTGGCATTCAGGGCACCTCCATGCTGCAGGAAGGGCTCCATCTGGTGGCCCGGGGGTATTGGCCGGGATGAACGACTGGCCATATACCACAGCCCATATTCTTCATGAACTCATTTTAAAATAACCGTCTCGATCCACTGCACTAATTGAATTTATCATTTTAAACACTTCAGTCAGGTCTCCTCTTCATCTCCTTAAGGCTCAGATCTTTTCATTTTTCCTCATAACTCATTGTCTGTAGCCCTGAATCAGCCTAGTTGCTCTTCTCTGGACCTTCTCTTGTGCTGTTATGTCCTTTTTGTAGCCTGGAGACCCAAACTGCACACTCCAGTTGAGTCCTCATCAGTGTGTTATAAAGCCTGAGCAGATCGTCCTGTGACTTGTACTCCACACATCAAGGCGCTATATAACCTGACATTCTGTTAGCCTTCTTAATGGCTTCTGAACACTGGCTGGAAGTCGATAGCTTAGAGACCACTATGACTCCTAAATCCTTCTTATCAGGTGGACTTTCGATTTTCAGACCTCCCATTGTGTATTCAAACCTCACACTAAGGAGATTCAGCTCTTTCAGTCATAGATCGCACATCTCAGTCCTCAGTCAGCCTAGTCGCTCTTCTCTGGACCTTCTCTTGTGCTTTTATGTCTTTATGGAGACCCAAACTGCACCCAGGACTCCAGATGAGGCCTCACCAGTGTATTATAAAGCTTGAGCAGAACCTCCTGTGACTTGTACTCCACACATCAAGGCGCTATATAACCTGACAGTCTGTTAGCCTTCTTAATGGCTTCTGAACACTGTTGGGAGTCAATAGCTTAGAGTCCACTACGACTCCTAAATCCTTCTCACTCTCGGTGGACTCTCGATTTTCAGACTGTCCATTGTGTATTCAAACCTCACATTTTTACTTCCTATGTGTAATACTTTTCCAATTGTGTCCTCGTGTTCTCGATGAACTCATTTTAAAGTCATCGTCTCGATCCACTGCACTGATGGCCTTCATCATTTTAAACTCTTCAGTCAGGTCTCCTCTTCATCTCCTTAAGGCTCAGCTCTTTTAATCTTTCCTAACTCATCCCCTGTAGCCCTGAATCAGCAGAGTCGCTCTTCTCTGGACTTTTTCTTGTGCTGCTATGTCCTTTTTGTAGCTCATCATCCACAAATCTGCACAAGCCTGTATGCTGTCCAAGTCCATCTTTGATGATTTAATAGATTCTTGATTATCTGATAATCCACCTAGTGTGGTATCATATGCAAACTTAACCTACATGGTTGTGTGTACCCATGCACCTTGTCCCCTCATGGAACATATCATCATTAACCTGGTTGTTATTTATTGTCCAACACGCTATATCCTAACACAGGGTCATGGGGGTCTGCTGGAGCCAATCCCCGCCAACACAGGGGGCAAGGCAGGAACAAATCCCCGGGCAGGGTGCCAGCCCACCACAGAGCAATTTAGAATTGCCAATGCACCTAACCTGCATGTCTTTGGACCGTGGGAGGAAACACACACAGACACGAGGAGAACATGCAAACTCCACGCAGGGAGGACCCGGGAAGCGAACGCTGGTCTCGTTATTGTGAAGCAGCAGCGTTACCACTGCGCCACCGTGCTGCCCGTGGTTGTTATTTATATTCCTATCCAAATCATTTATATTTATATAAAAAGAGCCGTCGCCCCAGCACTGCCCCGTGCTGGTCACCACTCTGAACATCGGCCAATTCTGATGACGTTCCTCACACCATCACCTTCTGCTTCCTGTGTCTGAGCCAATTCTGCGCGCGTCTACACAGCACACCCTGAACTGCCACTTCTTTGAATTTGATGCCCACCCTCTCATGTGGCACCTTATCAAATGCTTTCTGAAAGTCCAGATAAATCATATCATCTGCTCTACTCTGGTTGTATCATTTTGTTGCTTCCTCATAGAATTCCAGCCTGTTAGTAAAACATCACCTTCATCTTCTGAACCCATGCTGGCTGTTCCTAGTAACTCCTCTACTTGCCAGGTGTTCCTCAATCTTATCCTTATTAATTCTTTCCATGAATTTTCCTGTGATGCACATTAAGCTTACTGGCCTATAGTTGCTTAGATCTGCCGTGTCACCTGTTTTATATAACAGAATAATATTTGCCATTTTGTAGTCCTTCAGAATTTCCCCAGTGTGCAGTGACTTCCTAAAAATATCTGTCAAGGGTTTCTATCTGTACTCGTAGTCTCCTTAAGAACTCAAAATTAAATATGATCTGGTCCTGCTGATTTGTTTGATTTCAGCTTATTTAATCTCTCTCTACAATTTCTAAATCCTTCAGTACCTCCTTAGTAGTCCCTGTTACTGCTGGGAGGTAAACTACTACCTCACATTGTGAAGACCTCTGAAAAACGAGAGTTTAGAGCATGTACTCCACATCCTCTCTCCCTGCTCCTCTGCACAATGCTGCATGTTTATGTGGAGTTTGCACATTCTTCCCCGTATCTGTACTGGGTTTCCTCCGTGACTTCCCCCATCTCACATCCCCCAGAAATGTGCAAGCTGAGTTGATTGACAATTCCAGATTCGTGCCAGTCTAACAGTGTGTGTGTGTGTGTGTGGCACCCTCTCCTGGGCTCTTTACTGCTTTGTCTACAGCACTGCCAGGATGAGTGGCACCTCTCATGACCTGGCTTTGGATTAAGTGGGGTTGAGAGTGTCTGACTTAATGAAGTGTTTCACATCTTTATGTGGTTGTTATACTATGTTTGTTATAATATGAAGTTTAATGCCACTGTCTCTGTACACACTGTTATGGATTCATTCATACAGGCAGACCAAGTATGGTGCACAGGGGCTCAGCATTTAGATTTCCCAGCCAAGCATAGGACTAGATAGCCAAAGACAACTGGAGGATTGTATAGTCAGCCTAAAAGACAGAATAGTATACTTCTGTCCTCTGTCAGCACAAAAATCTTCTGTTCTTGTTGGGAGAATGAGAACTACAAGTAGGCATTGTGGCATTCCTGTATTTTTGGGAGGTGGAGTGGAGTCCTTTCCTGTCCTTGTTTGGTGATCAGAGAAAGAGCCTGCACTTGGAGCAACCAGTATATAAGGATGGACCTACTGCTAATACATTTTGAAGCCTATGGATGGATGATGTCATCCGTCCGGACAAACCTTTCAGCGCAGTGACAAAAATGGCAGACTCAATAGATCAAGATCATACCTTGATATTGTCTTGCTATGGCTTCCTTTCATCTGTTATACCGCGTAAAATCGTCATTAAAGACAGCTACGTATAATTCTCTCATGTGATTCTTTTTGTACCGCCGTAATCACTATGGGAGGGATATCGCCTTTTAATATCTCAGTCTTTTCAGTTTTTTAACGTGCTGCAATATAAAAGAAACTTATTCCAACAAGGGAGCTTTTGCTTCTAAAGGAAACAGTGGTCAAAGATGAGACAATAGAGTCGAACAAAAGTTTTGTGCAGCCATCTGTATAATTTTTCCTGGCTGGGAAAGAGTTAGACTGGGAGTACATTGTGTACAGTGTGGAAACCGTACCCCCAACACAGACAGACCGACACCAGGATGTATGAAACACGCTATTTGTTTTTCCTTTACTGCACCACAATGCCTTCTCTCATCAACTCTTTCCTTTCTTCTTCTTCTTTCTTTTCTTCTTTCCCTCTTTCTTTCTCTCTCTTTCTCTTGGACCTCCTCCTCCTCCTCACAAGCTTCGTCTCCTTCCTCCCAACTCTGGCTCCCTGTCTGGAAGGAGGCGGCTCCTTTTATCAGGACCCGGATGAGTCCCAGGTGCTCCCCTTGACGTCACTTCCTGGTGTGGTGGAAGTGTCAGGAAAGCCCCTGGAAGCACTCCGGGTCGTCTTAGAACCGTTTCCGGGAGCACTTCCTGGTATGGCGGAAATGTTGCCATCCAGGACTCCCCAACTGACCGGGCGCCCCCTGGCGGTGGCCACATCCTCACACGGGCATCCCAGCTCCGTCTCTGTGGCCCCCAAATAGACCCGGGCGGCTGCCCTCTCGTGGCCGAGGAGAAGTATTGTCCCCGTTGGGGACTGTCCAGGCGTCCCGGCCGGGCAGTGTCCCCGTACATCTCTGACAACAGATACGAGTCCAAAACAGAACTGACTTAAGGAGGCCAAGACGGCGGTTTAATGGGTGAGCAGAGGAGGTGAGGTCATCGGGGCCCGAACCGGAAGTGAGGTCATTGTACCCCTGCGGAATTTCCTGTAATCGGTCTGCAGTGGAAAGAGAGAAAGGGTCAGTAGACTGCGCCACCCCCTGGTCTGACGTGGAATTACCCTCATCCAGGCCCTTTAGCTGCCTCCCACGTGCACGTCTGTGACAACATCTAATTTATGTTGAGAAAGGCATTGGCTGTAACGTTGGGCAATGGAAAACTGACCGCTCCTTTGTATTTTCTGTCCTTTCGTTTCAGAGCTGCCAGGCCACTTGTCTTTTAAGGAGGAGAGCTGCTTCTACGACTGCACAAACACAGGTAAGGAACTCGTAAGGTGAGGATTTCAATGAAGAAACTCGGGAGCTGCGTCTTTGATGAACAAACTAATCTGCCGTAATCACAACGGGAATAATCATTCAGGTTTTCGAATTGCATTTGAATTTACATAACGTTTACCTGCTTGAATGTACGGTGGATTCAGAACGTATTCAGACCCTTTTACCTTTCCTCACGTGTTGTTAGGTTGCAGCCTTGCGCTGAAATCGTGTAAATTCATTTTCTTCCCCTCATCAGGCAATACCCTGGAATGTGAAAGGCAAAATCATGAAATTAAGACGTTTTGTAAGTTTGTGAAGGGACAGACCATAAAAAATTGCCAAAGAGTCTTGGGTTCACCATCTTGGTGACCTTGTTGAATGTAAGAAGAAATCAATATTGCTTGCTTAATCTGTTAGTCGTTTCATTTGATTTAAAATATTTCTTTTTATTCGTCTTTTGTATTTTGTTTAAATGTTCATTTTAGCTTAGTTGACTTTATTGTGCAGCACTTTGGTTGACATTGGCTGTCTTTTAAATATGACTTGACGTAATAAGAAATGCGTGGCAGCACAAGAAAAATGTCAGCCGGGCAAATGGCCTGAAACTGAAGGTCTCTGTTGACTTTACACGGGACCCCCTCTGAAGATCTGGTCAGAGTGAGGACCGTCCTTCCTTTCTGAATCCACTGTAAATAAGAAAAGCTGTAGGCCTTCAATTTTTTAGACTTTGTAAACATCAGGGATGGTATTGGTGATCCAGTAACTATAATGTGTTGTCATTTTCATTGCAGAGTTGTTCAACTGTAAGGAGCCTTTTCAAGCTACAGAGGACCATAACTCACCTCCGCCTGCCTCCCAAGGTACAAAGAAAATGGCCGTGTTCTTATTTCAAGTAATATGTGTCATCTGCTGAACTAACTGGGGTTTCTAATGAGGTGGGTGTTTTCCTCTAGGTGGCGCTAGCTCCCTGGTTGGAATAAGTTCTTTTGCAATTGTGGCGTCGTAAGTAAGCCAAAACTATATAGATATAACATTAAAAGGCGATACCCCTCCCATAGTGATATAGCGGTAAGCAATCACATAAGAGAAAATAACTTAGCTTTCTTTAATGATGATTTACGTGGCATAACAGACAAGGAAGCCATAGCAAGACTATTATCGAAGTGGGATCTCGATGTATACAGTCTGCCATTTTTTTTGCACTGGAAGGATTTTCAGGATCGGATGACGTAATCTTCCATCTGTCCATCGGCTTCAAAGGTGTGCCGGGCAATGTTCCAAGGCTTTATACTCTCTCTCCAAGTGCAGTCCCTTAATAGATAAATCATGTCATTCCAAACAAGGCAAAAAAACATCGAGTTTTGAAAGTCACTAACGTCTTACTGTCCACCACACTACTTGGTCGCTTATCCCAAGTGTTTATTGTTACTTGTGTAAAGAAAAACTTCCTTATGGTTGTACGAAATTTCCCCTTCACAAGCTTCCAACTGTGCCCCCGTGTTCTTGATGAACTCATTTTAAAGTCTCGATCCACTGCACTAATTCCCTTTAAAACACTTCACTCAGGTCTCCTCTTCATCTCCTTAAGGCTCAGATCTTTAAATCTTTCCACATAACTCATCTTCTGTAGCCCTGGATCAGCCTAGTCGCTCTTCTCTGGACCTTCTCTTGTGCTGTTATGTCCTTTTTGTAGCCTGGAGACCCAAACTGCACACAGAACTCCAGATGAGGCCTCACCAGTGTGTTATGAAGTTTGAGCAGAACCTCCTGTGACTTGTACTCCACGCGTCAAGGCGCTATATAACCCGACAGTCTGTAAGTCGATGGATTTAGGAGTCATAGTGGACTCTAAACTTTCTTATGAGGTGGACTCTCGATTTTCAAACCTCCCATTGTGTATTTAAACCTCACATTTTTACTTCCTATGTGTAATTCTTTACATTTACTGACATTAAATTTCATCCCCTGTAACCCAGAATCAGCCTAGTTGCTCTTCTCTGGACCTTCTCTTGTGCTGCTATGTCCTTTTTGTAGCCTGGAGACCCAAACTGCACCCAGTACTCCAGATGAGGCCTCACCAGTGTGTTATAAAGCTTGAGCAGAACCTCCTGTGACTTGTACTCCACACATCAAGGCGCTATATAACCTGACAGTCTGTTAGCCCAGTGTTTCTCAACCTTTAAATATTTGCAACCCGAGTTTTCATAACAGTTTTAATCGCGCCCCCCCCCTAACATTTTTTTGAAATGTAGATGCATATTTTATTATACCTACTAACTTTTATCGACATTTATCTAACTCTATATTTATTGTTCTAGTATCAGAATGTAGTTTAAGTTAATTTGTTTTGGTTTCAACACATGTTTTTTTCATATTTTTGATTCTTGTTTTCTTTTTTTCACATCTTCGCACCCCGCCCCACAGGTTGTGAACCACTCTGTTAGCCTTCTTTTATTATTTATTTATTTATTATTTTTTTTATTTTCATTAATTTTATTACAATCCATACAAAGCAATCGAGTTTTTACAAAAAGAAAAATTGAGTTAAGAACAGATCGATCCCCACCCCTGATGTTAGCCTTCTTAATGGCTTCTGCACACTGTCTGTCAGTCCACTACGTCTCCTAAATCCTTCTCATAAGGTGGACTCTCGATTTTCCGACCGCCCATTGTGTATTCAAACCTCACATTTTTACTTCTTATGTGTAATTCTTTACATTTACTGACATTAAATTTCATCTGCCACAAATCTGCC
This sequence comes from Polypterus senegalus, assembly GCF_016835505.1. Taxonomy (NCBI): domain Eukaryota; kingdom Metazoa; phylum Chordata; class Cladistia; order Polypteriformes; family Polypteridae; genus Polypterus; species Polypterus senegalus. The sequence goes on along the minus strand of NC_053154.1, from coordinate 6,209,899 downwards.
CAAGCCTGTCTGCTGTCCAAGTCCTTCTGTGATGATATAACGGATTCCAAATTATCTGCTAGTCCACCTATCTTGGTATCATCTGCAATCTTAACCAGCTTGTTCCTTATATTCCTATCTAAATCATTTATATATATTAAAAATATCAGCGGCCCCAGCACTGCCCCCTGCTGGTCAACACTCAGCATCACCCAATTCTGATGAGGTTCCTCTCACCATCACCCTCTGCTTCCTGTGCAATTCTGCACCCATCTAAAAACATCACCCTGAACTGCCACTTCTTTTAGTTTGATGCCCACCCTCTCATGTGGCACCTCATCAGATGCTTTCTGAAAGTCCACATCAATAATCTCATCTGCTCCTCTCTGGTCGTATCCTTTTGTTTCCTCCTCATTGAATTCCAGCATGTTAGTAAAACACGACCTCCCTCTTCTGACCCCACGCTGACTGTTCCTAATAACTCCTGTCCTTGCCATGTGTTGCTCAATCTTATCCTTCATAATTCCTTCTATTAATTTTACTGTGATGCCCGTTAAGCTTACTGGCCTGTAGTTGCTTGGCTCTGCCCCGTCACCCTTTGTATATAATGGGATGATATTTGCCATTTTCCAGTCCTTCAGAATCTCTCCAGTGCGCAGTGACTTCCTAAAAATATCTGTCAAGCGTTTATATCTGCACTCACTCGCCTCCTTTTCGTCTTCTAATGCTTACCTAGCAGTTCTAAATGGTGAGCCCCAGTGTGCTAAATCTGGCCTGTACATGTGAGTGGATTTCTAAAATATTTTTTGTACAGAGCACAGTGACATATTAAACATATAAACTTACTGTATATTCTGACCACAGTGGGCAGAAAGGGTTAATAGTCGATTATATAGGAGTAGGGCGATCTTCTAGAAAATAAAAAGCATTCTTGGGCATCAAAATGCTGACAAGTCAAGTCACGTGTTCACGGTCCAATGAGACGTCGGAGTACGTGGGGACTGCGCCTACCAGAAAGGCAAGTTCAAGGGATGTGAGTGAAGGAGGGTCAGCCATAGCATGGACTGAAAGATAGAGAAACGGAATTAAAAACGGGAAAAAGAGCAAAACCAAATGTGACCCTCCTGAATTTTTCCCCTTCTCATAATTCATGTATTTTTTCTTCTTATTATTATTATTCAGTTCTGCCAATGACAGAAGGCAGGTGTTAGAAAACTAACCGGGAGATGGGACGTAGTCTTCAGTCAAGAGAAATGCTCATAAACCTCTCCGATATCCTATCTAATCCTAATCCCTAATGTCTAAACCACAACAAAATCAATATTAATAATCAAATAATTCAAAGAGAGACATCCACACTCAGACAAACAAGAAAATGGGTTTGCTAATTCACAAAAAACTAGGAAATCTCGGATGACCAGGAGACTATTCTATTTAGTGTCCCCTAATGTTGATGGTTGCTATGGTTTCAAAAATGAAGCTTTTGATTTGATTTGATAAACTTTATGAATGTCTGAAGGGAGAAATTGTGTTTTCATCTGACCTCTGGGTTTGTCGACATCAATTAAAATGGTTAGAAATCCTTAAAAACGGATCCACCGTCGGGAAAACCCCTAAAATAACACAACATGTATCATCATCACGCCACGTTGTTATTATTATTATTATTATTATTACAGCAAAGGATATGAAATTAAACAACAAAAAAGACAAAAATTCAGTTTTAATGTAATTCTACACAGACATTAAATAAAACAAAATCTATAAAATCTCGCGTGTCTAATACATTCTGAGGCTAAGGTATCCCGAAGGTTGCCGGTTCGAATCCCTGTCAGTGCCAAAAGAGATCCTACTCTGGTGGGCCCTTGAGAAAGACCCTTAACCTTCACTTGCTCCAGGGGTGCTCTGACCCCAAGGGGTATGCGAAAACTAACAAATTCCAAATGCGAGAAATTGAATAAGGCGAAATAAACAACAAAACAAACAAACAAAACAAAACAAAACAAAAACCTTTGTGGTGTCATGATCCAGATTTTCACATGCCAGTTGTGTTCACGGCCCACCTTGGTTGGGGTCCCCCTTCTGTTAATTTAGCACAAATCGTCTGATCGTGTAAAGTGGGATGGTCCCCCTTGGGGAATCGAGCACGATTGTCAAAGCGTCCGAACTTTAGGTGACTCGAGCGCAATCATCCGTGCCTTTCCTGCTTGGTGAATCGAACACGATCATCAGAGCAGAGGCTGTTAGAGATTGTCCAGGATTGGCCACCTCGCTGTCAGTCGAGAATAATCATCAGAGTGTTTCTTCAAACGGGGACCCACCTGGGTATGGAAACACTGCCAAATATTGGCTTCAGAGTGTGGCGCCCAAGTCTAGGTGCTGGACCCTCCACTTACAGCCTCCGAGAGTATTTCAGCTGCACCAGTACAAGTGGCGCTCTGAAAGCTGCTGCAAGTTCAGATCCTCGACTTGTAACGACTGCTGAAGCACACAAATGACAATCAAAGGTGAGACCTTTCACAAACCACAGGGCAGAATCGTCACGGGACTGCCCCTAAAATGAGGTCTCTACCCAGGGGAGCCTGACCCTAGGAAATCTGAGGCTTCAGGCCTGTGTAGACCTCAGAATGGAGGACTGGCTTGCAAAGTTCAAAATAACTCAAAACACGTCTCACAAGAAACTCTAAGCAGAGACGAGGCCCACCAGAATCATTATAGAAGAAAAAAATGTGCAACAATACTCAAAAATAAATAAAAAAGGAGGAAAAAAGTATTCTCAACAAAAAGCCCCAACACAAAAAAACAGAAATCAGACTCCTTAAAATATTAGCAGACCCATCCATCCATCCATTATCCAACCCGCTATATCCTAACTACAGGGTCATGGGGGTCTACTGGAGCCAAAAAAAACAAGTGAATACAAAGAAGCAAAAAATCAAAGAGAGAACTCACCAAAACAGCAAGCGCATCCAATGAACCTGAGAGGAACTGCATTTCCCAGAAGGCTTTTCAGGGCTGGGAGCGGGGCCTCAATTGTGATGGACTGCTGGCCCCGCCTTCTTGGAGAACCACCCACAAAATACAAGGAACATCAGTGAATATTGTCACACATAGGAACTGCATAAAAAGTAAAGAGAATAAAATGAACTAATATGACATAATTAGACAAATAATAAACGTAAAGAGCAATATTAGATCATAAATAACAGAAAACAATAAACAAGAATGAAAAGAAGACATAAGAAGCTCTTCAAACAGGAGCCATAGAAGAGACACTGGCTCGAGCATAACACTGCTGAACGTTAAAACTGAGAAGTGACGACAAAAAGAAAACGACTTTGAAGGCAGAGGCAGGCATACGGAGTCGAAAATAAATCACCTGGCATGCAGCGAGTTTTTAACTTTGAGAAACAACTAAACAACGTCCCTTCAGAAAGTCTTCAGTCCCTTCACTTTTTCACATTCCAGCCCTGTGCTAAAATCGTTGAAATGTACTTTTTTTTCCCTCAATAATCGACGCTCAATAGCACAGAATGACAAAGCAAAAACAGGATTTTGGAAAGTTTTGCAAATGTATTAAGCGTAAAAAACTGAAATATCCCACAGACGCAAGTATTCAGACCCTTTACTCGATACTTACCTGAAGCCCCTTTGGCAGCCATTCCAGCCACACCTGGGAACATGGGGGATGATCCTTCCAGGGACACCCGGAGTGCTTCCGAGTGCTCTCCTGACACTTCCGCCACGCCAGGAAGTGTCATCAGACGGAGCACCTGGAGCACATCTGGGTAGGAATAAAAGGGGCTGCCTCCATACAGTCTGGGAGCTAGAGTCGGGAGTGGGAGCAGGACCAAGCTCACGTGGAGAGAGGAAAAGGCGGCCCACGGACAGTGTGAGAAAGGCCCGGATAAGGGGTGATTGGTGCTGGGAGCACTGTGTGCGGTACGGGACTGTACATTTAGGAGAGAATAAACGTGGTGTCAGTCCGATGGTGTCCGGGCATGTCTTACAATATATATATATATATATATATTTCTATATGTGTGTACACATTTATTAAAACAAGAAGCATCTTTAGGGCCCGTATAATGAAAATAAATCAAAAAGAGAACAATCTGTTAACAAATGGGGGTCTGATACAGAGCTGACTCAAAAATCGCCAAACTGCTGGTCAGGAAGTTTGGGGTCCGGGTGGGTGACGGAGCCAGTTTTCTGGGCCCTACTTGTTTATTCAATTTAGCATTCAGTTAATGTGCAAATAAACACAATAGGTGCTTCAATGGAGGGCCCATCGCACACTTCTTTCAGTTGTAAGGAGTGAAATAAAAAAAAGTGTCTAATTCCTTGTGTTCTCTTAATGCCACTGTTTGTACCCAGAAGAGCCCGAAGGACAGGTATGGATGTTCCATTCTAATAAATTGAATCCTCATTTTTTTTTGTTTATTTCAGAAGAGAAAAAACAGCACATCCGGGGACAGGGGACAACAATCAAAAAGCACAGTAAGTCCCATTTGGTATGTCATGTCCTATAATGAATTCATTTAGTTGTCACCCATGGAAAATGTAACACCGATTACCAGTCAGGATGAAGTAAACACACATGCTGTGACAACTTTATTGGAAGTCTGTCTGGAAAGTTGGCCCCCATTTGGCTTCCCAAAGAGCCTGAATTTTTCTTCTTCTTGTGCTTCTTCATGGCCTGAAGACGTTGCTCGACATGGTCCTTCATGCTTGCTTGATGCTATTCTGTAGTTTTTGCTGCAGAGTTTCCATATTTAAGATTTCTGTTCCATCCGATTCAATACTGGATGGAGAACTGGGGACTTTGCAGGCCACTGGAGTGAACTGAAGTCACAGCCGTGTCTGTCATGAGATGATGGTGTACTTGGTGACTGTGGGGCACTTTGGTAGACATTTTCTCTTCAGCTGTGGGGCACGTCTTTCCCGTGTCTCACAGGCCCAACACAGTCCCAAAAGCACTTTAAATACAACACACGAACAACTCTCGACCTTGCACCACCCCTCCACCCAGGCAACCTCGTCCTCTTCCTCCCGATTCTGGCCCTTTAGTGGTGGAGGCTGGCCCGTTTTATAGCCCACCTGGAGGTGTTCCAGGTGCTTGACCACCTGGTCCCAATTGCACCTCCGGGTGGGGTTGATGACTCGTCCAGCCGGGTTCTTGAGTCTCGACAGCAACCCCTAGCAGCCACCCCAGCTCCCACCCAGGTTGTGGAGAACTCCATGCTTCATGGAGCCATGCAGGAGATCGGGGAATCAACATCGGCCAGGGAGGCTGCCACCAAGCGTCCAGGGGGAGGTATTGAGCTGTCCATGGTGACTCCTCCGGAACATATGCAGCAGGGGCATTCCGGCCGGGCATGGGACCCAGCTGCCCATCACAATAGATAGATAGATAGATAGATAGATAGATAGATAGATAGATAGATAGATAGATAGATAGATAGATAGATAGATAATGGAAAGGCACTATATAATAGATAGATAGATAGATAATGGAAAGGCACTATATAATAGATAGATAGATAGATAATGGAAAGGCACTATATAATAGATAGATAGATAGATAGTGTGAACGGTACCCGGGCACAGACAGGCGGACATGTTGTTTTGACACCACCACACGTTTATTTACAAATTATTTACAATAATATTTGGTCACCAAGACCCCAGTTCATTGGTCACAAAGACCTAATTACGTGCACAAACCCCAAACTCCCAATGTCCTGGCCACAATGCCTTTCTTCGGGCCGCCTCCACTCTTCACAGCTTCGTCCTACCTCCACCCGACTCCAGCCCTGAATGACGGGAGACGGCCCCTTTTATGAAGGACCCGGATGAGCCCCAGGTGTTCCCGCAATCTTCTGGCCACGCCCCAGCGTGGCGGAAGTGTCGGCTGTCCTCCCGGCTGCTCCCGGGCACCGCCTCAGTCTTCCCCAGCACTTCCTGGTGTGGCAGGAGTGCTGGGGAAACAAATCCCCAAGGCATTGGGGCGCCTCCTGGCGGTGGCCACGGGCCCCTACAGGGAAGAGCTTCCAAGCCCTTGACCCGTGGCTCCCAAAACAACCCGGAAGGCGCACCCCACGTGATCCAGGCCGGGCTCTGACCCTCTTCCGGTCCCTCCTGGCGTCCCGGCCGGGTCATAGCCCCTGGCATCCCTGACAGTGCCCCACAGCCAGCGAAGACCACTCGTGGGTAAGAGCGACCCGTCCCGCGAGGGCAGCAGAGCTCCGAAACGGGCCCCACTCGAGGACAGCCGGGTCCGCCCCGACTCCTAGCAGGGACAGGGGCGGAGACACAATCCAGACACCAACCCATGGTGCATCCCTGTGCCTCGCACAGGTTGTGCTCCCCCCTTTTACCGGCACCCCGGGGCCTCCTTGGTGGGCACCCCCTCCGGGACCTCCACGCCCCTTTGTTCTGAGCCACTGTTCCCCGTTGGCTCCTCCAGCTGCGAGCGCACCTGCGCACCGACAGAGAGATCCTTCTGCAGACGGCCCGACATCAGAGGGCTGTTCCGCCACAAGGGTTCCTTCAACTCGCCCGGGGTCCGTCCCTACAAAAGAGAACACAGGGGCAGAACCGCTGCCAAAGCACCCAGCTCGTGCCACGCACGGGCAGCGCCCTCCAACCGCACCCCGCACTTGCCTGATCGGCACCCTCTCCGCGCTTCCGTGTCCCTCTCGACGATGGAGTCGTCGGCACCGCCCGCTCTCTCTCCGCCGGCCTCAGGGATTCCCTCTGCTCTCCCAGAGGGCAGCCAGCCACACGCTGCACCCAGCAACGCTGCTCACCTTATCGGAGGAATCGGCACCCAGCCCTTTATTCCTCCCTTCACTCTGGGACGCCCTGACGGTTTGAGACTCCTTATGGAATAAAAGGCGCCTCTGTCCGTCTGCGTCCCTATAGTCGGCGCAAGACCGCAGCCAACTCGGGCGGAGGGCGCTAGGACCCGGGGCACTTAGCAGCCCGTGTCCCTTCAGCGTCCTCTCGGACTCCCCCCTCGCCGCGCATGCAGTCCGCGGCGCCGCACTCTCCTGTCGGAGGGCTGCTTACTCGAACTGATCATTGTCTTCACAGCCTTTTCAGCAGCCCTCCCATATGCTTTACGGAGTCGGCTGTACTCACCGTCTCCGCTGTACCTCTCCGGCTGGAGATTCCAGCGTCGCGCCGTCCCGTTGTCGAAGAAACGTTCTCAGCGCCGCGAGCGCCTTCCTCTCCAGTACCAGCACCTCAGCCCGGAGGGCACATAGCACCTGCAATACACGCTGCCCGGCGGGCTGAAGGGACGCCTCCAGCTCCGCCAAAGCAGCCGGCAAAGACAGGAAGTTAACCGACGCGGAGCCTACCTGACTGTCGGCCTCCGACGCCGGCCCCTTCCTGTGGGCCTTCTTCTCCGCCCAATCGGGTCTCCCCTGCCCGTGATGGACATTCCCTGGTCCCGCCTCTACAGTCATCGGCGGGCACACAAGACACACCGTCCAACCGCGTGCCTGTCAGGGGGAGGGACTTCCGGTCCGCGGCCATCTTGGCTCCCTTTCTGCGGCGGCGACGTGCTTGCCGGCAGCCTTGCTGTTGCCAGCGCCTCTCGAGCTGCAGCGTCTCCTCCTTCGCAGCCCTCGCGGCTGCCGCTGTGCTGCCGGAGCCCCGCAAACCAGCATGCGCCCGCCACTGACGCGGATCCTGGAGGTCCCTGCCTGAAAACAAAACACACGCCCGGCCCCCAAGGGCCGGCTGCCGATAGGCAGGGGACTCACCTCCCACGGTCCCGTCATACCGAGGAAACGCCCTCGGCGTGGCCCTCTGGACGCCATGCCGCCCCGGCGCCTCCAGCAACAGCGCTCGTTGGAGACCGCTGCACTCTTCCAATGCACGCCGCCCGCCCGCTTCAGGGAATAACGGCCCTCCTGCGGATCCCTGGCGGTCCGTGGGGTTCCTTTACCCCGCGGGGCTGTGTGCACGCAGCACCCGCGGTACGTGGGTGGGGTCCCCTGCTGCACCGGGCCGTCCACAACAATATTTTTTTGTACAGGTCTCCGCCTTGTAACAGGCGGAGCATCCTGCCGACTACGCCAGATGTGAACGGTACCCGGGCACAGACAGGCGGACATGTTGTTTTGACACCACCACACGTTTATTTACAAATTATTTACAATAATATTTGGTCACCAAGACCCCAGTTCATTGGTCACAAAGACCTAATCACGTGCACAAACCCCAAACTCCCAATGTCCTGGCCACAATGCCTTTCTTCGGGCCGCCTCCACTCTTCACAGCTTCGTCCTACCTCCACCCGACTCCAGCCCTGAATGACGGGAGACGGCCCCTTTTATGAAGGACCCGGATGAGCCCCAGGTGTTCCCGGCAATCTTCTGGCCACGCCCCAGCGTGGCGGAAGTGTCGGCTGTCCTCCCGGCTGCTCCCCGGGCACCGTCTCAGTCTTCCCCAGCACTTCCTGGTGTGGCAGGAGTGCTGGGGAAACAAATCCCCAAGGCATTGGGGCGCCTCCTGGCGGTGGCCACGGGCCCCTACAGGGAAGAGCTTCCAAGCCCTTGACCCGTGGCTCCCAAAACAACCCGGAAGGCACCCCACGTGATCCAGGCCGGGCTCTGACCCTCTTCCGTCCCTCCTGGCGTCCCGGCCGGGTCATAGCCCCTGGCATCCCTGACAATAGATAGATAGATAGATAGATAGATAGATAGATAGATAGATAGATAGATAGATAGATAGATAATGGAAAGGCACTATATAATAGATAGATAGATAGATAGATAGATAGATAGATAGATAGATAGATAGATAGATAGATAGAGTGAAAGGCACTATATAATAGATAGATAGATAGATAGATAGATAGATAGATAGATAGATAGATAGATAGATAGATAGATAGATAGATAGATTGTGTCATAAGAACGAGACATAAACAGATAAAGGTTTGGGGCAGCCACTGGTATAATATGGTATCCTGGCTGCAAAGTCGTTTTTTTATCACATACACAGCACTGATGTGCATCCAAGTGAGTCCAGAACGAGACTGAGGGAAAAGGGCAGCCTTAAGGGGAAGACAGGAAGTGAGGTCATAAGGATCGGGCACGTGTTCTTCATTCATTGGATCGAGCCCGGACGTGACGTCAGAGGGGCCTGAGCTGGTAAGGTCTACTTCGATTGGCTGGGTCCCGGAAGTGATGTCAGGAGAGCCAGGTGGAATCTCCCAGGAATGGTCTACAGGAAAGGGAGAAAAAGAGTCAGTGTAATCTGCCACATCCCGGCATGCCTCAGAACTGCCTTCACTCAAGCCCTTTAGCTGCCTCCCATGCGCACATGTGTGACAATAGATACTTTATTAATCCCAAAGGGATATTTCCATACTCCAGCAGCAGCATACTGATAAAGAACAATATTAAATTAAAGAGTGATAACAATGCATGTAAAAGCAGACAATAATTTTGTATAATGTTAACGTTTACCCCCCCGGGTCTCATAGTGTGGGGTCTCCTCAGTCTGTCAGTGGAGCAGGACGGTGACAGCAGTCTGTCACTGAAGCTGCTCCTCTGTCTGGAGATGATCCTGTTCAGTGGATGCAGTGGATTCTCCATGATTGACAGGAGTCTGCTCAGCGCCCGTCACTCCACCACGGATGTCAAACTGTCCAGCTCAGTGCCTACCATAGAGCCTGCCATCCTCACCAGTTTGTCCAGGCGTGAGGTGTCCCTCTTCTTTATGCTGCCTCCCCAGCACACTATCACTTAGAAGAGGGTGCTCGCCACAACCGTCTGGTAGAACATCTGCAGCATCTTATTGCAGATGTTAAAGGATGCCAGCCTTCTAGTTTATTTATATAGCACCCTCCGCCCAGCCTTGCATATATGCCCTCCAACCTGCAGGGACAAACTTGGGGGTTGGTGGCAGAATTGGCACTCCAGCCACCATAAAAAACCTTGCACTGTTCCACTCCATCTAAACTATTGTGGTGCTGAGGTGTCACCCGTCGCATGGCTGCACTCGGGTCCCAATCTGGATCCTGAGTTGGTTTGTCGTACTGTATCAGCGCCTGCTCCTAACCTCTCTCTCTTCACAGACAAACGGTCACAGAGCGCTGAACAGCAAATGCAGTACAAATTCAACAGTTAATACATAAACAAAACCAATAAAAACAATAAATAAACAAACCGGAACTGTTCAGCACTGATTAAAAAGCTTGTTTAAAAAGAAATGTGTTTAGTTGATTTTTAAAAGAATCAACAGTCTCGACTCCACGCAGGCCACAAGGCAGGCTAGTCCATAGTCTTGGTGCCACAGACTGAATGGCACGATCCCCACTGGTTTTTAGCCGAGTGCGTGGGACAACGAGAAGGCCCTGTTGCCCAGATCTGAGAGTCCGACAAGCTGTATGGTGTTGGAGCAGGCTGGTTAGATATTTAGGAGCTTGTCCATGCAAAGCTCTGAAAGTAAGTACCAAAACTTTAAAATGGATTATATAAAACACTGGGAGCCAGTGCAGTGTGTGCAAAATGGGGGCGATAGCATGACGCCGGCTGGCGCGAGTTAGGAGCCTGGCAGCTGCATTTTGAACTAACTGAAGACGTGAGAGAGAGGACTTGCTCAAACCCGTAAAGAGAGCATTACAGTAATCAAGCCGTGAGGAAATAACAGAATGAACAAGCATCTCCAAATCTACGTATGCTAGGATAAGAGATCTAACCACACGACCGAGAGTTTGCGGTTATTGCTCTTGGCTTCCTTGACACTCACAGAAAGCCTCCTGTGATGTTCAGTAATACATAACCGAGGTTGTCTCTCTTGACTTCATAACTGGCCAGAAGGCGGTCCCAGCCTCACTGATCTCAGGGTGGCCCCGCCTCCTAGGGCTTCTGTGGTCGAAATTTAACATCTCTGTTATAATATATAAATCTTGGGTTGAGACGAGACCTTCTCGGCAAGACACTTTGACGTCCTGCGAGATTAGACTTTACAACCTTTGGAAGCAAGTCCCATGAGACGGTGACTTTTGCACGTCACGCCCTACTTCCATCCATCCATTATCCAACCCTCTATATCCTAACTACAGGGTCACGGGGGTCTGCCGGAGCCAATCCCATCCAACACAGGGCGCAAGGCAGGAAACAAACCCCGAGCAGGGCACCAGCCCACCGCAGGGCACACACACACACACTAGGGACAGTTTAGGATGGCCAATGCACCTGACCTGCATGTCTTTGGACTGTGGGAAGAAACCCACACAGACCCGGAGAGATCATGCAAACCCCAAGCAGGGAGGACCCAGGAAGCGAACCCAGGTCTCATTACTGCGAGGCAGCAGTGCTACCCACTGTGCCACCGTGCTATCCCTGATATGAATAGGAGCAAAAAAAATAAATGCAGGGTTTTGCTGCTCCCATTCATTCAACGATGTACTGACGTGGAAAATAAAAGACTGGGGTGTCTGTTGAACTTGATGTTTGCATCCTGTGGAAGAAACAGAGAGAGAACGCTAAAGGTTTGGGGGGTTCCACCCCATATATTCTCGCCAACAATCCAAAAAAATGTATAAAAACGAGCAATCAGAAAGGATGGAGCCAAAAACAATGACTGATTTGGAGAGTGGAGAGCTTGTGTTTTATAGCTGCAGGACAGGAAGGGGAGGGATCTCAGATGCAAATGAGGTCTGCAGGAGGGTGTGATGTAGCAGTGGAAGTGGGCGGAGTCTTAGCTTAGCTGGGCTTTCCTTCTGGTGGTCTGTGGAAGAGGGAGAAAAGGCATTAGAACCGTTCTTGAACCCCTGACTCTGCATCTTACCCCTATTTAAGCCTTTAGTTTTATTTAATCCATGATGTGAAGAATTTCCCTCAACACGTATCGTGTTTCTTTTGAATGTCACTCCAGAGACGTTTGTCCAAGAGCAAATGACTTCATGTTCATGCTGCCCTCCTGTCCCCTTTGCTGTGTCCTCAGGTCCTCGTGGAACACACCTCTGGGAATTCATTCGGGACATCCTACTGAATCCTGATAGGAATCCAGGACTGATCAAGTGGGAGGACCGGACAGAAGGAGTTTTCCGTTTCTTGAAATCTGAAGCTGTTGCTCAGCTCTGGGGAAAGAAGAAAAATAACAGCAGCATGACGTACGAGAAGCTGAGTCGGGCGATGAGGTACGGAGCAACGTCGAAAGTAGGGGGTGATAACGATCAGTGAAGCTGCGGTCAAAAATGGATTCATACATTCTCAAAAAAAAAAAAAAGACCATCGAATTAGACAGATCATAACAGTAAATCTGTCGAGTTTGTATCACCCGTGACCGTGTCACTCTGAGCCTGCACTCCGTCAAGGTGCTAGAGAAAAATAAAGCAAGTTGAATTGACCGTTTTCATCTGCTCATCAGACAGTGGACTGAGAGTCTGGGGTTGTTATATAATCTAGTGGGCCACAGGAGGCGGGCTGATGGGCGGTGCTTAGCCAGGCTCACAAAACTGATTGGCTGGTTTGCCACTCCCTTACTGTGGAGAAAAGACGATTCTGCGACTTCCCGGGCTGCCGTGATTTGCTATGATTTTGGGTCCTATGAGGCCGCCTGTAGCGACCCCGGCTGTATGATGGCCAACTCTCAGACTGATGGTTTTTGAATGTTTATTACCGTCTCCGTGACCTCGTTTCATAAACACACCAAAAGAGCTACAAAGGCAAAGTACCAAATAAAAGGCATGTAAATAACTTAACATAACTTTTGTTTTACATACAGTATCTTCGTCTTCTTCGTTCGGTTGCCACAGCGGATCATCCAAAATTGTTGTCCGCATATTGATTGGCAAAAATTTTACACCAGATGCCCTTCCTGACGTAACCCTCCCAAATTTATCCGGGCTTGGGAGCGGCACGAAGAAACACACTGGTTTGTGCGTCCCCTGCGGCTGGGTTTGTTTCACATACAGTATCATAAACAGAAATCAATGCCTTGTTCGCTTTTCAGCAAGCTGGCTGTTTGTTAACGCCAACAGGTCGCCGTTTTCCTTTCTTTCTCACGGCAAAAGAAACCGCACAAGTAATTATGGGAACCAAAGACACCCGATAACTTATCAAAATAAAAGTCACCCAAACACTGAGATTCGAGCATCATGTGTCCTTTACACCACCAGTGTTTATTTCTATCGTTAGGTCCGCTTCCAGTGTTGCTAGGGGCGTGGCCTCTGAGAACGGGACTCGCGCGTAAATCGATGTGAAGGCGATGAGGGCAAATCCTGACCCGATCTGCGGATACCGAACCTCTGAACCTTTCAAAGTTCACCTTTGTTGCTCTTGTGACGCCGCAGGTCGGCTCCACACCTCCCGATTTCTTCCGCCGATAACGTACCCGCGGGATGAGCAAGCAGATGCGGATACAACCATAGCAAGTGGCTGGTACAAAATTAAAACGGCGAACATCCGGAAGAATAAAAGCAAGACTTAACTCATTAACTGGCAATTTATTTTTTTTTGGAATACTTGTTACTGGGCAGCACGGTGGCGCAGTAGGTAGCGCTACTGCCTTGCAGTTAGGAGACCTGGGTTTGCTTCCCAGGTCCTCCCTGTGTGGAGTTTGCATGTTCTCCCCGTGTCTGCGTGGGTTTCCTCCCACAGTCCAAAGACATGGAAGTTAGGTGGATTGCTGATTCTAAATTGTGCTTGGTGTGTGTGTGCCCTGTGGGGGGCTGATGCCCTGCCTGGGGTTTGTGCCCTGTGTTGGCTGGGATTGGCTCCAGCAGACCCCCGTGACCCTGTAGTTAAGATATAGCGGGTTGGATAATGGATGGATGGAGATTTTTTACTTTTTTTCTATCCATCTACATCCGTATAGTAAGAACAATATCTATTTTCAATTACAACACTAGCATTTTATCTGAAATTTCAAATTGTAATCCGATCCCCTTCTATTTTTGATGCCATTCCACGTGTAGTCCAGCATCGCATCTACAGCATTGCTTTCTTGCATTTTTCTTACATGCTGCACATTTCCTCTCTTTGCCCATTTCTGTACGTCCAATCCAGATGTTCGGATGTCAACAGGAACACGACTGATTGATGTTTTAGGGAATGCCTATAATCGAGCCCTTTCTTGTAAAACTCAATCACGAAATATTTGCTAAAATTCTAGTCAGTACCAGCTATGAGCCCCAAATGAGGTTCAAGGTAGACCCATCCAAATTACAGTGACATGAAAAAAGTGCCATCTTCACATTCAACACTCACCAAGAATCAAGATAAATTCACCGTCACCAACATTAGCCTCGGTGGGTAACGGTTCTTCTGCTTTCAAAAAACACGTTTCATGTTTCTGATGAAAAGCGCTGACTGGAATGGAAAAATGAGCTTGTGTGCCGAACACACGGCGTGCACGAGACCACTTTAACTTCACAGGCAACATACGTCTGGAGCACGTGAACCAGGGAAATGCGGTCAGGGGAGGCAAATGAGCCTCACCTGTCATCATGAAAAGTAATGATAACATGAAATAAATGTGTCCACTGGGCTGTGCTATAAATTTGTTTCCTGTATGATTCTGATAACTTTGATCATTTTTATAGTTGAAATTGCTGAATTGGCACATTTCCTGTTCAAATACGGGGGAGAAACGTGAGGTGCGGAGCCATTATAAGGTTTGCAGACACGTTTATGATACACCCTAACTTTCCACACATTCTGGCTAATATATTTAATGAATGTGTCTGACATATTTAGTCTCGCTGATCTGACATCAAACCGCAGTGAGAAGACACAATGTGAGTGAGGCAGAGAGTACTGTGCCACCCTGAAGGGGGCGCATGTGAGCCGAACAGGTGCTCGTTGTTGCTGTTCTTCTACTCAGAGGCGCCAATAAGTTAGCGACATCAGAAAGTCACGTGCACTGCAGAGCTCCGTTTATTTTTGTTCTTTGTTCCAACTGACTGCCAAAATAGAAGATTAAGACTTCTAAAGCTAAAGGAAAACAAGGAGGACAATTAACAGTGCCTTTCACATCTATCTATCTATCTATCTATTATATAGTGCCTTTCACATCTATCTATCTATCTATCTATCTATCTATCATATAGTGCCTTTCACATCTATCTATCTATCTATCTATTATATAGTGCCTTTCACATATCTATCTATCTATCTAACTATCTACCTATCTATCTATCTATCTATCATATAGTGCCTTTCACATCTATCTATCTATCTATTATATAGTACCTTTTATGTCTATCTATTTTAAAATCTATTATTTTTTCTCCAGCCGTCTGGAGTTTTTTTGTTTTTTCTGTCCCCCCTGGCCATTGTACCTTACTCTTATTCGATGTTAATTAATGTTGATTTATTTTGTTTTATAATTGTGTCTTTCATTTTTCTATTCTTTAATATGTAAAGCACTTTGAGCTACTGTGTGTATGAAAATGTGCTATATAAATAAATGTTGTTGTTGTTGTTGTTGTTATCTATCTATCTATCTATCTATCTATTATATAGTGCCTTTTATGTCTATCTATTTATCATATAGTGTCTTTCATTATCTATGTATCTATCTTCCTATCTATTATATAGTGCCTTTTATGTCTATCTATAAAATATATCTAAAATGAGGGTTGTGAGAGGTTTAAAGGCCAAGTAATGTCTAGGGCGTTAACTACACGTGCTTGGAGCTCCAGGGTGGAGGCTCCGAGCTGCAGAGGTACCAGACACATAAATGTTGTGTCCACCTGTTGGAATGACAAATACAGTGCATACAGTGCATCTGGAAAGTATTCACAGCACATCACTTTTTCCACATTTTGTTATGTTACAGCCTTATTCCAAAATGGATTAAATTCATTTTTTTCAGAACGACGAGGAAGGGCAGTTCTTGGCGGTGATTAGCAGGTGGCCCCGCCTCCACTGGAACCACCCACAAAACACATGGCGCATAGCCAAGGCTGCAGCACTGCTATGACACCAATTCACATACAGGACCTTCTCCCCCATAAGTACGGTGGACCAAACGACACGGATGTAGAACACGCTGGACGTATAGATTCCACACAGATTTGAATCGTAGCTGAGAGACAGCAGCTCTAGGCGTGGGGTTTCCTTTTTCTGCTTTCTTCATTGTTCTTTGTGTTCTGCCGTTACAGTTCTCACGTTGTTTCTCGATTCCACAGGTATTATTACAAACGGGAGATCTTGGAGCGAGTAGACGGACGGAGGCTGGTGTACAAATTTGGAAGGAACGCCAGAGGCTGGAGGGAATGTGAGAAGTAACCAGTTGTTCACCAATGGCGCACTTCCTTTGTAAATCTTTAATTTATGACATCGAGAGAAAGCAGCTACCTGTAAATATAAAGAAGACTTTTGTTGTTTACTTTCTATTTTGGATATTTGAATTTGTATTGAATGTTCTTTATGAAGAAGTGTTACAACGTGATTTTATTGTGATTAAATGACGGTTTTGTATAAAATGATTTGTTAAAAACAAAATGAATGGAGCAGGTGGTTCTTTGTCACATTTGGTTGACAAATGCTGTATAAGACAGTGAGGAAATTTCGGGGCGCCAACTGAGTCAAAGATAAACACAAAATGGAGTTCTTAGGCTTGTGTCCCTTCAGTGGGAATGTCTTGAAAAAGAGAGCAAAGATAGTCGCTCTAGTGGAGCTCTGTGTGCTTGAAGTGGCCAATAATGAGGCCTCCTACTGGGAGTGGCTGGGATCTTATGGTGGCTGGGCCAGAAGGAGCGGGGCTAAACGTCATCACCGGGTGACTTCTCAACACTGTGGGGAAAGAAGGAGATGGCAGTGATAGCAGCAGCTCCCCCTGCTGTTGTGGTGGGTTACTGCAAAGTGGTCCTCTGACACTGGGGTCGCCAAGTCTGATCCCGGAGGACCACCGCGGTTGCAGGTTTTCATTTTAACACTTTTGAATTGAGTGCCCTGTTTGTGCTGCTAATTAACTTCTTGTAAATCCATTTTAATTAAAATTGCTTTTTTAAGATTTGTTCCCCTGAGTTTTTTCATTGTTCCACTGAATTGTTTTATTTCTTTCCCCCAAACAGAAATTAAATGTGAAGTGAGGGAGCCAACAGAAGTCCAACTGAGTCAGGGCCTCAAATTCCAACCAATTTCACTCCAACCAGCTGCTTAATGAGGCGCCAATTCTTGTTGTTAATTAATAATAATAATAATAATAATAATATTAATAAGCGCTGCTGCCTCACAGTTAGGAGACCTGGGTTTGCTTCCCGTGTCCTCCGTGCGTAGAATCTGCATGTTCTCCCCGTGTCTGTGTGTGTTTCCTCCCACAGTCCAAAGACATGCAGGTTAGGTGTATTGGCGATTCTAAATTGTCCCGTGTGTGCTTGGTGTGTGTGTGTGTGTGTGTGTGCTTTGTAGAGGCAGGTCTGATGAGATCACCGCCAAGATGGACTGGGAAGGAGCTCATTTTATTAAGTTGCACTTTAGTCCCAATTTGCAGGAGTTCACTTTTGTTGCAATTTAATTTTAAAGAGTTCTGCTCCATCCAGGTTTTAATTTCACTAAGGCAGGTTGTGAGCTGAGAAAGCTCTGATGAAGTTCCACTTTTAACATTGAAGTAGAGTTGAGTATCATCTGCATAAAAATGATAGCCCAGTCCATAGCTACAAATAATATTGCCAAGGGGAAGCATATAAATACAGAAGAGCAGAGGGCCGAGGACAGAGCCCTGAGGAGCTCCTTGTGTGACTGGCACTAAGTTGGATCTGCTGTTGCCAAGACTAACAAACTCCTGCCTATCAGTCAGATAGGACTTGAACCACTGCGGTGGGCTGGCGCCCTGCCCGGGATTTGTTTCCTGCTTTGGGCCCTGTGTTGGAAGGGATTGGCTCCAGCAGACTCCCGTGACCCTGTTGTTAGGACATAGCGGGTTGGATAATGGATGGATGGATGGATAGATAATAATAATAATACATTTTATTTATATAGCGCCTTTCCCGTGCTCAAGGCACTTACAGAATATTAGAAAGAGCGGCAGGGTATACAGCATATAGCATTGTACAAAACCAGATAAATAAATAAAGAAGATTAAGACAGTAAATTCAGAGAAAGCCTAACAGACAACACAATTGATGGTCCAGCACACACACACACACACATACAGGTTACATGAACATCTTGACAGAAAGGTAGACTGAGAGAAGGTAATAAAGTCAAGTAGAGCTAAACGCCTTCCTGAAAAGATGAGTTTGGAGTTGTTTTTTAAAAGAATTCATGGAGTCAGCTGATCTCATTAATTTCAGGATGTCATTCCAGAGTCTGGGCCCTCGCTATACAGCTGAAGGTCACCCACGGAGTGTCGATTAGTGTGGGGCACAACAAGATTACCAGAATCAGAGGACCTTAGTGAGTGGACAGGCACATAGTGATGGAGAAGGTCACTGATGTAGTTTGGCGCGAGGCTATTTAAGACTTTGTAGGCTATTAGTAGGATTTTATATTTGATTCTGTAGGACACAGGGAGCCAGTGAAGATGGAGCAGGATGGTGTGATGTGCTCGCTGCTGCTGGTTTGAGTGAGGACTCTTGTAGCCGAGTTTTGAATAAGCTGGAGCTGTGATATAAGATTAGAAGGGGCACCTGCCAGCAGCGAGTTACAATAATCGATGTGGGATGTGATAAAAGCAGGGACAAGTTTCTCAGCGTTAGAAAAAGAGAGGAAGGAGCGAACACGGGATATGTGACGGAGGTGAAAGTAAGAAAGTTTCTTAATGTGATTCATGTGGGCGGAATAAGAGAGGGAGGAATCAAAAATGACACCGAGATTCTTTACAGTAGAGGCAGGTCTGATGAGATCACCGCCAAGATGGACTGGGAAGGAGCTCATTTTATTAAGTTGCATTTTAGTCCCAATTTGCAGGAGTTCAGTTTTGTTGTAATTTAATTTTAAAGAGTTCTGTTCCATCCAGGTTTTAATTTCACTAAGGCAGGTTGTGAGCTGAGAAAGCTCTGATGAAGTTCCACTTTTAACATTGAAGTAGAGTTGAGTATCATCTGCATTAAAATGATAGCCCAGTCCATAGCTACAAATAATATGGCCAAGGGGAAGTATATAAATACAGAGGAGAAGAGGGCCGAAAACAGAGCCCTGAGGAGCTCCTTGTGTGACTGGCACTGAGCTGGATCTGCTGTTGCCAAAACTAATAAACTCCTGCCTATCAGTCAGATAGGACTTGAACCACTGGGGTGGGCTGGCGCCCTGCCCGGGGTTTGTTTCCTGCCTTGCGTCCTGTGTTGGCTGGGATTGGCTCCAGCAGACCCCTGTGACCCTGTAGTTGGGATATAGCAGATTGGATAATGGATGGATGGATGGACTTGAACCACTGGAGGGTTAAACCCGTTCTTTAATTTCATGGCTTTGTTTCTGCTCTCGTGGTGTAATAGCAGACATATCCGAAATTGTGGATTTTCTCTTTTCTAAGAGTTCGATTAAAACGTTTTGGGGACCTGAACAGATCAATATTGCTGAGGCCTTCATCTTTCTTTATTTTCAGATATTGTGTGATGGTCACCAATTGTATTGGTGAGGTGTTCCAGGTACGTCCAACCGGGCGAAGGCCCTCGGGAAGACCCAGGACACGCTGGAGGGACTATGTCTCCCAGCTGGCCTGGGAACGCCTTGGGATTCTCAGAAGAAGTGGCCGAGGATAGGGAAGTCTGGGCATCTCTGCTCAAGCTGCTGCCCCAGCAACCAGACCTCGGATAAGCAGAAGAGGATGGATGGATGGATGAAACAATTAAGGGGTCTGGAAGAATTTAAAATCTGAGAGATTTGGGAAAAAAAAGTGAAATGACTAAATAATTATTAATCAAGATAAGTAGTCAAATAACATCCACCAACCCAAAATAAGAGAAAGGGACGCAAAGGTCATTGATGGCAACGTACATCCAGAAAGCATATAGTTTTAGATCACTAAATATGTGGAGTACAAGTCAAGGGGGTTTATGGTGAAGCTTTTTAACACACTGGTGAAGCCAAACCTGGAGAGCTCTGTGACGTTTTGGTCTCCATATCACAAAGAATGTCCGTGAAGAACATCTAAGAGATATAGTATGAGGTACGGACGAGAGACTGAAGGAGATTCAGAGGAGACCTGGCTCATTTTGTATCTTGTTATTGTTTGGTTGCTAATTCAGGAAAAAGAAACAATTAAGGGGTTGTCAAGAGCAAGTCAATTAAAATAAATTCAAAAGACGTTAATTAGCAGCAAAAACAGGTGACTAATTAAGAAAAAGGTTAGAGTCAAAACCTGCAACCACGGTGGCCCTGCAGACCAGACATGGCGACCCCGGCAATAGACGACGTATTTAACTTTGTTCGGCTGTCACAGGAGTTCACGAGGACACTGTGGTCTTCTGACAGCACCGTGATCAAAACCAAGTTAGGTGAGCTGGTAGCCTAACCCTAACCCTACAGCTAAACCTTCATCAACCGGGTCCTACCTAGAATTTCTCTTTCGAATGCACGGTCCCTGGCAAATACAATCGAAGAGCTTTGACTTTGGATCACCTTTTTTGGAACAGATTATGGATTGCAACACCGTAATTTCACATCTTAACAGCAGCATTTTGGAGAGCATAATCTCACTAGGGGGTCATTTCTTCTTCCAAACAAACAGAAAAGCCGATGACTCTGCACAGTCCCAAGATGGATGTCTGCGTAGAATTTTCCTTGTTAGCGTATGGTTCCTGGTAAATAGCGTGGTTGAGCTTTGAATTTGAAACAGATTACTTAATATGTGGTAATGACAGCATGGAAACCACCAGTAGAAATTTTGGGATCATCCCGATTAATGTCCGTTGCCTTGAAAATTAAGCAAAACAGCAACAAAAAGAAAACGGGACGTTCATTAGCGTTCTCCCATTTTAAGAAGAACACGAGACAAAGTTCGATCGGGTCTAGCGGAGCTCAGTCTCGCTTCGTGGCTCTGGCCAGTCGATGACGCCTCCTTCTGGGATGCCTGATATTTATTGGAGGCTGGACCAGAAGGGGTGGAATTAAGTAGGGAGAATAAGGGGCAGCATCGTTAGTGGCAGCGCCCCCTTCTCATCCCAGCGGGTACCTCGACTGAGCCTGTGAGGAGGTCCTCCGACACACAAGCGTGGCAAGGTCTATCAACGAGAGGTTTCAGTTTTTGACTCTTAATAAATTTCCAAAAACTTCCTGAAAACATCTTTCCACTTGTATGTGACAAATGTAACCATTTCAAATTCAGTAAAGCGTACAGAAAGTGAAGAGGTCGCCATACTTTAAGAATCATCTGAAGCTAACAGGTTGATGAGTTTTCGGTTTCTAGCACCCATTTTCCCATCCAGATCCTCTACTGTAAGATGTTGCCCCAAGCTGTGGTTTTCACTCCCAGATCTAATAGCCCAGTTTCGGTTGATGTCCATGTGGAGTTTGCACGTTCTCCCCGTCCATGAATGGGTTTTCCTTCGGGTTCTCCAATTGTCTTCACGTATCTACTAAGTTTTGCAGGTCTGGTTCATTTTGGCTCTCCTGACCTGCTCCCGAGATTCCGGACTGTGCTCTTCTGAGGGGCTCTGCTGTTGGGTTTAAATTTCTGAGAGTCCCCAACACGTTAAACTTTCTTCCTGCTGCTTTTCTTCAACCTAACACGTTCTTTTCGCAGGTAGACATTTTGTTAACACGCCTCTGTTTGCTAACTCAATAAACTTGTTTTCGTCACGGGCGACTTTCCACAGATAATGAGATCATTTCCAAGATATTCGATTGTCAATTTTTTTTCTAACAGCTCATGGTAATAAATATCGAGCTCTTGGCAGCCGTCGAGCAGGAAACAAATCTCCAGAACGAGGAAAATAAACTAAAAAAAAAAGATGAATAAAAATAAAACTAACCGACTAAAGTTGGGCGAGCAACAAGTCTGATTAGCTTGGTGATGATCCCAAATGGAAAACTTTAAAATCTGAGAGTTTGGGAACAAAAAAGTGAAATGACTGAATATTAATATTAATATTAATCAAGATAAGTAGTCAAATAAAAGCCACCGACCCCAAAAAAAGAGAAAGAGACTCAAAGGTCATTGATGACAACGTACATCCAGAAGCCATTCAGTTTTAGATCACTAAATGTGTGGAGTAGAAGTCAAGGGGGCCTAATGGTGAAGCTTTTTAGCACGCTGGTGAAGCCACACCTGGAGAGCTCTGTGATGTTTTGGTCTCCATATCACAAAGAAGACATAAACGGTGCATACGTATAGAAATGTTGCGTAAGAACGTTTCAATGTTCAAATCACGATGTATAAAACTTAAACTTAAAAGCACATTACCACGGTAGCTCATACCTTGTCATATGGAAGTTCTCTGCTCGGTTTTGTAGACTGGCAGCACCCAGCATCAAAGCAGTGCTACTGTTCTAGTGTGGATTCCCTTTCATTTTTAGATCCTCATTCCTGATGCGGCTTTATAAATACACGGAAATTAACCACATATTGTTTATTAGTTTAATGCATCTGATTGTAATTAACCAGTAACAATATAATGGTCCACTGGATGGCTAAACTATTCTAAATACAATAACTGCTTTAGCGTTGTTACTCTCAATGCACTCTCTTCTTCTTCTTCTTTCAGCTGCTCCTGTTAGGGGTTGCCACAGCGGATCATCTTTTTCCATATTCCTCTCACTGCACCTCTCGGAGTATTTATATCACTGTATCTAAATGTGAGAATCACAGCTCTACAGAAGCTGAGAAAGAAAATTATCGGTATACAGCATCAAGCACACGCTGCCTCAGCCACGCTGTCTGTTTGAACTGCCTCCATACGACAAACGCTTCAAAGCCTTTCCTGTACGGCAGCGTTTGTCAACCTTTAAGTGTTTGCGACCCCGAGTTTTCATAACAGTTTTAATTGCTCCCCCCTTAACATTTTCTTGAAATGTAGATGCATATTTTATTATACCCACTTAACTTTTATCAACATTTATCTAACTCTATATTTATTTTTCTAGTATCAGAATGTAGATTAAGTTAATTTGCTTTGGTTTCAACAGATGTTTTTTTCATATTTTTGATTCTTGTTTTCTTTTTTTCACATCTTTGCGCTCCCCTTTTTGTTACTTCGCGCCCCCTTAGAGGGGCCCACCCCACAGGTTGAGAACCACTGCGGTACGGACCTCGCGGTTCAGAAACAGTTTCATCCCAAGAACTCTAAATGCACTCAACCCTAACCCTAATCCTAACCCTAATCAGTCCATCAAGTGCTCCTTGTAGAACTGTCTGTACTTATAAGTTCAATCACCTCACTGTAAACTTGCGATACAGTTATAATATTACACAACCTGAGCCACTTTATAAAGAGTGTATTTACATATGATGATGATATCATTTTTAAGATGAAATGAAGTAAAATATGTTTATTATATTATATAGATAAAACTTTAACTTCATTTAAATAATCTGTATCGTTAATAATTAAACATGCCAGGACACGGTGCCAGTACTAGCGAGGAGCTGGCGCCCCGTTCATGGATTGATCCTGCCTCGTGCTGTACTCTTGCTTGTGCTTGTGCAACACTGGAAGGATAGATAGATAGAATAATTAAACACGCACTACGAAGATATTTCGATGTTCCTTAAAAGGAATCGTCGTTCTAAGCTTACAGATGGCGTAACGTCTATTACAGAGCTGATTGTGTGGCGACTGGGTACTTGGAGAAAGAAAAGGAAGGACAGGAATCGGAGCTTAGTATGTTTGAAAGACACAGTACTGCTGCAATAATTTCATCGAAGGTCGTGCACAATCACTGCGCCACCGTGTTCACATGTTTAATAACATACTTTAACTACTGTCATCATAAAAATTATATCACGTATACATCTCAGTATTTTAGTTATTCAGAGAGCTGTAATATCACAAATGTCATGGATTCTGTGTCCTGTCGGAGAAAGAGAGCCGATTTAAGAAGCAAGTAGTGATTCACACACATAGAGCACATACGAGTAGAAGATCAAATACAAAACAAAGCATTTAACGTGCTACTTTAATTACGATGTGATTTGAGAAACTGGTTAATTAAACGATTTTAAGATGAAGTTTATGATGTTCTACTTTAATGAAAAAATAAACTACGTGATTAAAGTGGAAATCTCAAGATTAAAGTTGACATTTCATGCTTTTTTCCCACTATGTGCCTATTTTTTTTTGTCTGTACCCTCTTATGCCACTCAGATGGTGGGCTATGACTCGCCCTTTCATGGCGACTTTGATATCTGACAACTTCTTTTTTATTTTGGTCACGGTGCGACTTTGTGAACTTGAGCTTTCGAGTTTCTCTGACACTCTGTCACTCGAACAAATTGTATGTTTTCTTCTTTGCCTCCACTTGGTATTCGCTGAAATTCTTCTATTTTTCCCCCGTGTTTTTGCCATTGTCTTTTCACAGAACGCTGAGCTTAAGGGCTATTTACATTGATTTGCATATTCAAAGAGGCGTGATTCTGGGAGGAGCTGGGGCGGGACAGCAGGCGCGTGCACGTGCCTTACTTTTCACGCTGACCGGAATTTATGCAGCAGAAGAACGTAGAAGCTTGCACAGATTTATGCATCTGGATTTTTCCGTGCATACGCACATTCCCGCTTTTGTGCTTACGCCATGTTATAGTGTGAGTTCTACGCACGGCGTTATGCATGAAGCCCCTGGAGAGCTCTGTGACGTTTTGGTCTCCATATCACAATGAAGACACAAAGTCCAGTGGAGAACATCTAGGAGATATGAGGTACGGAGGAGAGACTGAAAGAGTTGAAAATCAGACACAGGTTAACCGCCTGTAGATGATTGTCGAGAATTCGCTTCAAATCGCTTCCATCCTGAATTCAGCCGAGATCGCGTATGTATCCCGTCAATGCCGTTCGATGTGTATTCGATATGTACCACGAATCGTATTGGAAGCACTGGTCACAACATCTAGCAGTCGTAATGGAAACTACATCCGCCTGATGGAAGCGAAGTGTTGGTGTGGCCATGCACGTGGATTTGGCAGCTAATTTCAAGAAATTGTACAAATTTGAGGAAAGCTGTGCTAAGATAAAAATACATGCAAGCTTATTGTTTGCTTGTGTGCTATATTCAAATTAACAGGCTCCCCTTAATTTAGCAGCTGCTTGACAGCAAAAACGCACATTTCTTTTTTTATGTAATTGTAAATAAATTTAGGCAACAAGATGTTAAGAGGAGACCTGATTGAAGTGTTCAAAATTCTGAAAGGAATTGGTCCAGTGGTCCGAGACTGGTTTACCTCTCAGCTGATGTTCCTCCTCTGGCTGGGGATCAAATTCTTTTTTATATCTTTTTTGTTATTTGGGCGAACCATTTATCAATGCTAATGTTTCTTTTACTGATTATCTGCAGCATTTCCATTGCTTGTGGTTTGTTTTGTGGGTGGTGCCCTAGGAGGTGTGGCCACCTGCCAATCATCCAATCGGGGGCTGGGACTTAACTGGTTAGGGGAAGAAACACCAGCAAATAGGAAGGTCCTTAAATACAACCAGAGGTGCCAATCACAGGCTTCTAAATAATTATAATAATTTTATTTATTTATTTATTTATTTATTTCTCCTGCTTAAGCCAAGACATCCATTTCTGAAATCTCCCAGTCTGTTCAAACAGACATTCAATTTGGTGTATGGAAATGTCTGATGTAGGAAATAAAGGCTGAAATCAATCTGTCTCTTGACGACTGTGGCGACATTAGCACTTATGGATGTGAAGTCTGCACTCTCTCTTATGGACTTAACACAGGGAATGTACCACAATACGACGTGTGTGAAGCTGTGACACATCAAGTTTGAACATCGTTAGCTAAGATGGATAGAAATGTTTGGCCTCAGCTGCATCGTAATCTGAGTAGAAAACCAGACGTTTGTAACTCAAAGGCAAGAAGGCAGAAATCGAGGCTGAATATGTGTGTGAAAATTAATAGGGCAGCAAGTCGAGGACAAGAGAAACATGGAGGCATCATTTGTTAAAGAGACTTCCATAAACAACATAGATAGATAGATAGATAGATAGATAGATAGATAGATGTGAAAGACACTATATAATAGATAGATAGATAGATAGATAGATAGATAGATAGATAGATAGATAGATAGATAGATAGATGTGAAAGGCGCTATGTAATAGATAGATAGATAGATAGATAGATAGATAGATATGTGAAAGGCGCTATATAATAGATAGATAGATAGATAGATAGATAGATAGATAGATAGATGTGAAAGGCGCTATGTAATAGATAGATAGATAGATAGATAGATAGATAGACAGATGTGAAAGGCGCTATATACTGTATTTCTAAACTGGCCCCTTGTGAATTGTGGACCCTTCGTCTTTTTTTTTTCAGGCTGAGCCCTCCATAATACCACACGGTGATGTGACGTATTGACTGTCTTAATCCTTGATTCTCACACCTACTGTAAGTGACACGAACTCGGGTAAAGGCTGTGTGTTATCATTTTTCAAATATTGCGAAATGTTTGTAACAGTAAAATTAGAAACATGGAAAGAATGACACCACTATTTGACATGAAGAACAAGGAAATCACACACCAGCACACAGGCGGCCCGGGGCGAAATGTAAAATGTCTACACTGTCTGAGCAAACACAGCTGGCTGCCCCGAACACAGACAAAGGGAATTCAGCAAACCGTGGTTTATGTCAAAGCTGTAATTAAGGAGACATTTTGACTGGGCACCCTAATCTTTCTACAGCCCACAATGGAGTTACACATCAAGTAGACACCTGGCCATATGTGAAGGCCTTCATCACTGGACTCTCCATACAAGCACCTTAACGTTTAAAGACAACCATGAATTATTTTTAATTGCAATAGCAAAGAACACAGAAAACATTTGAACCATATTCTAAAGGTGGGTGCAGACAACTGGGAACCAACCCAGAATGGGACAACACAGAAAACTAACTTATACAGAGTCAGAGTCGCCAAGCACTTGGTGAAAATCAGCACAGAGACGGGTAGAACACGTACACGCCACACAGACTGGGCTTCTCCCTGAAGCCATGAGGCCTTATTGCTCTTCCAGTATGAGAGGTGGCAGTGCTCCCCTGGCATGGTTCCTGTTCGGCTTCATGACAAGTGTAGTTCTGGTGGGAAGCCTAGTTGGGTTCCCTGGGTACTGCCAGGGGGCACTGCCAGTAGAAGACTCCCTTGTTTTATGGCCAAAGTACTTCCTGGGTACTGCAGGGTCCGGCGTTAAAGAAGCCATCTCGACTCACTCTGGGATTTGGAGTTGGCAGGACAAAGTGGTCAAAGCTCACCTAGAAGGAGCAAAGGAAGGAAAAGAGAGAAGGAATTGTGATTTGGGAGAAAACCTGTGAAGGGAAGGTTTTGAAAAAAAGAACTGTTTGAACCCGTAACTGAATTCTGTGCTGTTGTATCTGAGGTTTGGGGGACTGAGACGCCCATTACAGGTCACACTACAAAGTTTGAAGCAATGGCAGGGTCACCTTTATATAGCCACCTTCCCATAGTCAATTTTCAGACTGTTTGCTTTTGTTTCAGTATTTGTTCAACTGAAAAGACAATTCAAAGTTAAACAAAGACTGGGTGGTACAGACTAAACCAACAGCCTCGTGTTTGAATGTAGTGCCTTTCTATGACGTACACCTTCTGAAGGTGTGGTATCATCCTTAGCATGACGTTACCCCTGGAAAAACAAGACAACAAAAGGGTCCTCACTATCGATGTGCCCCTTATGTCCTTGTAGGCGTAGTGACATCCACATTTGCCCTGAAATAAACACTGACAGCTGCGCCATTGTGAGCGGTGCTTAGGGGACCAACATCTTTCTTGTCCTTCCACTCAACTGCAATAATTTTGCTTTATTGCCGCACTCCTACTGAACCTTCACGTGACTGATTGCACCACGCCGTATCATGCATCGGTTTCACTATCCGTGTCAACGTCTGCGGCTCGACCAGTTCACGTTCTCATCGCTATCCCTCGGCTCAGCGAATGGATCGCTTTCAGTTTGTTCTAAAACTGGCTTTACAGCTTCTCATTTATATGCTAATGTGTGTGTTTGTTTTACTTGAAAGCTCCACCCCAGTCATGAATATTGATGAGTTACCACAGAGAGGCAGAATGAGCAGATTTTTGTGCAGTGGGGTGTTATTTCATCTTCACGGTGGCAGCAGGATTCTGTCCTGAGCGTTGTTCAGGCTGTACACTGATTATCTCACCCACACAGATTAATAAAAGACAACTTGTTGGGAGAATGTGCGTATTTTCACACACTGAGTCACTCTGAGTCATTTGTACGCTGCAATTTGGAGACGCTGGGAAATGACGACACTCTTGATCAAGTAGGGAGATGCAGCCAAACTAGCGAGATGAAGATTCACTCGAATAATCTCTCTCTCACTCTATATATATATATTGTGGCAAGCGGCTCGGGGTGGCATCCAGCTGGGACGGGGTGACTGCCCTGGTGGCTTTGGGGACCACGGGAACAGAGCTTAGAAGCTCAACCCTATAGGGGCCCCGATGCCTGAAGAGCCCGGGTCCTCACCACTCAAGGCACACCCGGAAGTGCTGGGGGGGATGAAGACCAGAGACACCCGGAGTGCTTCCACGTGCACAGCCAGCACTTCCACCACACCTGGGAGGGCCGGCGGAAGGTTATCGGGAGGCACCTGGAGAACATCCGGGTGAGGATAAAAGGGGCTGCCTCCCTCCATTCAATGGCTGGAATCGGGAGGAAGAGAGACTGAGTCTTGGAGGAGAGGAGTGGAGGCGGACCTGAGAAAGGCCTGGACTTTGGGGGAGTGCTGGGGTGGTGTTTGTAAATAGTTGTAAATAAACATGTGTGCTGCTTTAAAATCATGTCCTCCTGTCTGTGTCCGGACTGTTTCCCACACTATATATATATATATATATATACAATCATTTGAAAAGGTTTGGGGACCCCTCTTAATTCTTTGGATTTTTGTTTCTCATTTGCTGAACGTCCTTTTAATATCTGACATGTCTTATGGACACAGCAGGATTTCAGCAGTGACATGAAGTTTATTGGATTAACAGAAAATATGAAATATTCATCAAAACAAAATCAGACAGGTGTATAAATGTGGGCACCCAACAGAGATATGACATCAATACTTAGTTGAGCCTCCTTTTGCTCCTTTGATCCTCTCCACGCTGTCCTCCTATAGCCTGTGATGAGTGTCTGGATTCTGGATGGAGGTATTTCTGAGCATTCTTCATACCAAATCTCTCCAGTTCAGTTCAATCTGATGGACAGCCTGCTTCAAATCATCCCATAGATTGTCGATGATATTCAAGTCAGAGGACTGTGACGGCCATTCCAGAACATTGGACTTCTCCCTCTGCATGAACGCCTTTGTAGATTTCCAACTGTGTTTTGTCTCATTGTCTTGTTGGAATATCCAACCCCTGCGTAGCATCAACTTTGTGACTGATCCTTGAACATTATCCTGAAGAATTTGTTGATATTGGGTTGAATTCATCTGATCCTCGACTTTAACAAGGGCTCCAGTCTCTGAACTGGCCACACAGCCCACAGCATGATGGGACCTCCACCACATTTGACAGGAGGTAGCAGGTGTTTGTCTTGGAATGCGGTGTTCTTCTTCTGCCATGCAAAGCACTTTTTGTTCTGACCAAATAGCTACATTTGTGTCTCATCAGTCCAAAGCACTTTGTTCTTAATGACTCTGACTTGTCTAAGTGAGCATTTGATACAACAAGCGACTCTGTTTGTGGTGGGAGTGCAGAAAGGGCTTCTTTCTCATCACCCTGCCATACAGATGAGCTGAATTGTAGAACGATGTCCAGATACACCATCTGCAGTGAGATGTTCTTGCAGGTCTTTGGAGGTGATCTGTGGTTGTCTGTCACCATTCTCACAATCCTGCCTCTTCATATGCCGCTCCTGTATTTTTCTTGGTTGGTTTAACAGCAACTGTGCCTGTGGCCTTCCATTTCCTGATTCCATTCCTTACAGTTGAACCTGACAGTTTAAACCTCTGAGATGGCTTTTTGTAGCCTTCCCCTAAACCAGGAGACTCAACAATCTTTGTTTTCAGATCTATCATGCTGTATAATGCCATTACTATCTGTCTATTTATCTATATTTTATATAGTGCCTTTATTTCCTGTATATTATATAATGCCTTTACTATCTGTCTATTGTGGACCACCAGCTGCCCCAACCCCAACACAGACAGATGCAGGACAAGTGCAAACACACGCTTTTATTTTTTTCTTTTCCCCCGTGGGAGATGCCTACAGCACAGTCACAGCACAAATACGGTCCAGCACCAAACACTCTTCCTTCTCTCTTTTCTTTTCGCTCTTCATCTCCACTCTTCCTGGCAAGATTCGTCTTTTCCCACCCAACTCTGGCTCCCGGAGTAGTGGCTGCTGGCTCCTTTTATAAGGCACCCAGAAGTGCTCCAGGTGCTCGTTGACCTACTATTAGCAGCACTTCCAAACGGTTCAACTGTTCTCTAGGTGCCCCCTGGCAGTGGTCATGGGCACCAGCAGGGTTGAGCTTCCATACTCAAAACCTGCAGCACTGCTGCCCACCAGGAGGGCTGCCCTTTAGCACTCTGGAAGACCCCTGGAACCTCCATTATAGGGGTGTCTCAGCTGGGCAAGGACCTGGCCATCTATCACATTATTTATCTATTATATGATGTCATTACTGTGTCTATCTATGTTATATAGCACCTTTACTGTCTATCAATTATATAGCAATTAGCATCTATCTATTATATAGTGCCTTTCATATCTATCTATATATCTGTTATATAGTGCCTTTTACATCTATTATATAATGCCATGACTATCTGTCTATCTATCTCTGTGTTATATAGTGCCTTTACTATCAATTACTGTATATAGTACTTAGTATTTATCTATCTATAATATAGTGCCTTTCACATCTATCTTATAGCACCTTTCCTATCTATCTATAATGGTATTACTATCTGTCTATCTATGTGTTATATAGCATCTTTACAATCTATCAATTATATAGCACTTAACATTTTTCTATTATATAGTCCTCTTAACGTGCACACGTACCGGTCCCGGGACAATTAAGCGTTTTAAAAACGTTACAGTAATGTGTGCATGCCCATCTGCCATGCATCTCGACACCCTACCCATCAAATGAAACTTCAAAGTCTCGTCTTTCCGATGATATAAACCATTTTGACACACAACAACCACAGCACTGACACTAAAGCCTTTTTTACAGAGAAGTACATACTTTTAAGAGTTGACTGTCCCTACCTTTGAAGACCCCTGCAAGTCAAACATCAATATTTCCGAGCAGTATTGATCCCATTGTGTCCGTAAGGCTCCAGCGAATATAATCCAGTAAAACGATTAGGTCCAAAACACACGATATATCCTCAAAGGGACAAAAACTCCAGAAAACGTTTCATAACTTGAGACCACCTAAGTAATTTTTTTTCATTTATATTGCTCATATCAGACGTAATTTGTTTCTGTCGGCGATAACAATGCTACCGCATGAAACACGGAAGTGTTAGCTTCCGAAAGACACCGAAGTTGGCCAATTACGACGGGTCTGGGGTTGACTGGCACCTCGTATAGCCAACCAGTGTCACAGAAAGCTTGGAGGATGACGTATAGCTCTAAACTCTGGTAGAATCTACCAGTTTGATTGGACACTGTGACTGACACTCAAAACTTACAGCCAATGAGCAGCCGAGCATTTTGATATGTAACTTGCCATACTAACTTGTAAACAAAACGATCGGAGCTGCGTGAAGGTGGCATTTGTGCCAGTCTGCAGAGTTGGTGCGTGGTTGTTTATTGTGATTTCGCCAAGTTTTTTCGCATTTTAAATATGAATAAAAGTAGAAGTTTAAACGTAAATAAACGCTCGATTAAATAATAGATGCATGTACGCATTGCGAAAGTATTCAACCGGCACAGGGGACGTGTAATGGCAGAGAGCGACATGTGCCACGCCCTTGTGCTTTCTGCTTGCTAGTGATTGCTGCCATCAAGTGGCACATGGAAAACGCTGAGCTGTGTTGTAACAGTTTGTAAAAGAAATGTATATAGTTTGTGTGCATTTTATAAAAAAAGTAAAAATAAAAATATAAATATATTTTTGGCCCATAAGACTTGTATTGACTATTTTTACATAGAAATGTGTATTTTTTATTGTTTTTATTATTTTTATAACTAATAGAGTGACACTGTGTGTAGATATAGATTCCTTTAGGTGTAAGCTTTCAGTAGAGCCCTCATTGATATCTGTGGGTTGAAGCCTTCAAATGTTATTACACTTTTAACATACGGTCCAAAATGTGGATAATGGGCCCTCTAAAAAGCCCCTGGACATGCCCACATAAAAACTGGTGTCAAAATGTCATTTTGACAGGTATGCTTTTCAAATTTGAAATGTGAGTAGTCAACAAGTTATTCTGTTGGTACATAGTGTGTTTCTGTCCCCACCTACCTACTGCAGCTTTATTTTCCTTTATTTTCACAAAAAAACTTAGGCGAGAACAAAAAAAATCATTTTTTCTGTGAGTTCTAATGTGCATAACTTTTGATCAGTCACACCTACAGTGATTCTGACTACTAAGGGTGAAACTAGAGAATGTTACCTTTACAAAGAGACCAAACATGTGTTTATACTCCAGATAGTTCAATAACAGCAATGATTCTAATTTGGAGAGGTCGAATTACAGGCGATTTAGCAAAAATGACCCCGAATGATAAGGGGATAGTGCCTTTCACATCTATTATATAATGCCATGACTATCTGTCTATCTGTCTCTGTGTTATATAGTGCCTTTACTATCTATCAATTACTGTATATAGTACTTAGTATTTATCTATCTATTATATAGTGTCTTTCACATGTACAGTATCTCTTATAACACCTTTCCTTAGCATCTATCTATCTATTATGTAATGCCGTTACCCTCTGTCTATCTTTCTCTGTGTTATATAGCACCTAGCCTCTATTATATAGTGCCTTTATTATCGGTGTATCTAGCTATCACAGAGGGTGGGGGAGTGGGGGGGTGGACAGCCTCTCCATGTCTGCTCAGCTTATCCTGTCAGCCAATCTGCTCCTCTTCACTTCACTTCACTCTGCTGCCCCTTTGGTTTTCTGTAGGGCACCAGGTTCTTTTTGACGGGTCACACATTTGACGCAATGAATTTCAGGTTCAGGAGTAATCAGCTGTTCTTTGGTGACATTTGAAACTGTTTTGCAGGGGAGAAATGACAATGCTTGGCATTAAACACTGAGCTGCAAACCGTGCAGTCGAACCAGTTCTCTGAGATCTAAATCTATGTCCACGTGTGTGACAGTTGGCACACAAGAACAAACACTGTGTCTGATTTCATGCATTCTGTAAAGCCAAGAAGGTGTGCCCGCATCCCATTGTTATGTGGCTAAGCGTCAATTGTGAAATGTGAAGCAATTTGTCTGACCCTACCTAAGAAGTAAAGAGGCTATTTATATTTCATGGAGACCAGCCGATCGAGTCTGATGGACTGGTCACCTCACATCTGTCAACCATCTTATGAAGTCTGACTATCAGCAACCCGCATCAGACTATTAGGACAGGGGGTGCTACATGAAAATGGAGCTGGGCTCAAATAGGAGGCGTCCTCACCCGATTAGTCACTCACCTTGTTACCTTAGTTGTTGCTCCATGGTAAGACCAGGGGCCTCATGTATAAACGGTGCGTACGCACAGAAATATTGCATACGAGCATTTCCACGTTCAAATCGCGATGTATAAAACCGTAACTTGCCAAAAAAGCCACGCACACTTCCACAGTAGCTCATACCCTTGTCGTACGCAAGTTCTGCGCTCGGTTTTACAGACTGGTGGCACCCAGCGTCAAAGCAGTGCTGCTGTTCCTGTGTGGTTACTTGTTATTTTTCAGAACTACATTCCTGACACGGCTTTATAAATACACTGAAACTAACCGCTTATTGTTTATTAGTGTAATGCATCTGATTGAAATTAACTTGTAACAATATAATGGTCCAGGGAACAGCCATAGTATTCCAAATACCATAACTGCTTTAGCGTTGTTACTCTCACTTCTTCTTCTTCTTCTTCTTTCAGTTCCTCCCGTTAGGAGTTGCCACAGCGGATCATCTTTTTCCATATTACTCTCACTGCACCACTCGGAGTATTTATATCACTGTATCTGAGTGGGAATCACAGCAGCAGCTGATCGGAAAGAGAATTATTGGGATACAGCTTCAAGGACACGCTGCCTCAGCCACGGCTTAACGCTTCAGAGCCTTTCCTGTACGGACCTCGCGGTTCAGAAACAGTTTCATCCCAAGAACTTTAAACAATCAATCAGTCCATCAGGTGCTCCTTGTAGAACTGTTGGGACTTATAAGTACAATCACCGCACTGTTATAATATCGCACAACCTGAGCCACTTTATAAAGCGCGTATTTACATATGATGACGATATCATTTTTAAGATGAAATGCAGCAAAATATGTTTATTATATTATACAGATAAAACTCTAACTTCTTTTAAATAATCTGTATTGTTAATAATTAAAAATGTGAAGACACGGTGCTGCAGCGCTAGCAAGTTCACAGATTGATCCTACCTTGTGCTCTATTCTTACTGGGACCGGCGTGACACTGGAAGGATAGACAGATAGAATAATTAAACACGTACTACGAAGATATTTCAATGTTCCTTAGAAGTGTTGAAGAATCGGCGCTCTAAGCTTACAGATGGCTTAACGTCCATTACAGAGCTGATTGTGTGGCGATTGGGTATTTGGGGAAAGAAAAGCAAGGACAGGAACTGGAGGTCAGTACGTTTGAAAGAGACAGGACTGCTACAATAAATTATTTCATCGAAGGTCGCGCATGGCGCAGTAGCATCTTGTGTGAGACATGAACAGTCAGTGCGCCACCGTGTGCCCATGTTTAATAACGTGCTGTTACTCCTATCAACATGAAAATGATTTTAATTATTCAGAGAGCTGTAATATTATGAATGTAATGGATTCTGTGTCCAGTCGGAGGAAGAGAAAGAACAGAAGCACGTAGTGATTCACACACAGAGCACATAGAAGAACACATACAAAGCAAAGCATTTAACATACTACTTTAGTTACGATGTGATTTGAGAAACTAGCAAATTAAACGATTTTAAGATGAAGTTTATGATGTTCTACTTTAATGATAAAATAAACTACGTGATTAAAGTGGAAATTTCGAGATTAAAGTTGACATTTCGTGCTTTTTTCCCCACTGTGTGCCTTTTTATTTTCTTTGTACCCTAATAAGCTTTCATATGACACTCAGACGGGGGGCTACGACTCGCCTTTTCACGGCGACTTTGATATCCGACAACTTTTTTATTTCAGGCACTGTGCGACTTTATGAACTTGAGCTTTCGAGTTTCTCCGACACGCTATGTCACTCGATCAACTGATCAACTTACACAACTGTTTAAACCAACAAATAGTACGTTTTTCTTTGCCTTCACTTGGTATTCGCTGAAAGTGTTCTAGTTTTCCTCATGGTTTGGCCATTGTCATTTCACAGAACGCTGAGCTTAAGAGCTATTTATACTGATTTGCATATTCAAAGAGACGTAATTCTGGGAGGAGTTGGGGCGGGACAGAAGGTGCGTGCACGAGAGTTACTTTTCATGCTGATCGGGATTTATGTAGCGGAAGAACATGGAATTTTGCGTATGCACAGATTCCTGCATCTGGATGCTTCTGTGCATACGCACATTCCCGCTTTTATGCTTACGCCATGTTTTAGTGTGAGTTCTACGCATGGCGTTATGTATGAGGCCCCTGGGTAGGCCTAACCCCAAACGCTTTACTTTTTGGCGAACCCAGTTTTGTAGCTTAGCTTTTTAAACATCCATCCATTATCCAATCCACTATTTCCTAACTACAGGGTCACAGGGGTCTGCTGGAGCCAATCCCAGCCAACACGGGGCACAAGGCAGGAAACAAACCTTGGGTAGAGCGCCAGCTCACCGCAGGGCGCACGCACACACACGGGTCAATTTAGGATCGCCAATGCACTTAACCTGCATATCTTTGGACTGTGGGAGGAAACCCACGAAGACACGGGGAGAACATGCAAACTCCACGGAGGGAGGACCCGGGAAGCGAACCCAACTACGAGGCAGCAGCGCTACCCACTGTGCCACCCCTTTTTAAACATTTTCTTTAAAAAAGAAACATAGCCAGAGCGGGATATAATATATATGTCCCTTGACTAAAAATCCAATTAATAATAAACCTGCTCGGCAAAATTGCCAGTATTACCATTCCACTATAAGATTTCATTCAATTCTGATAAAGTATTTGGAACGCGTATATCTTATTAATTCATTTATTTTCCACCACTTTTCCAAAGCCGGTCGTGTGTGCAACAGCCATAGCAGCGAGACCCATACAAGTTTTTCCCAAGCCACACTTGCCAACTCATACTGTGGGATCTCAAGACATTCCCAGGCCCTTTGGGGGATTATAAACATCCCAGTGAGCTCTGGGTCTTCCTCCCAGATGGTTGTGTCCATGGAAACTCCACAGTGAATCAACACCTTACCATGCTGCTTTGTAGTTCATTGGTACAACAGGTGGTATTGGTCATTATATCTTTCTATTATAAAAGAAAATCTTGAAAAAAATCTCTTGGCAATAGTCTCGTTTCCAGTCCCACCCTCCTCTCAACCATTTTCAACCACGCACTCTCACGGTCCTCTCACCTCTCATTCGTGTGAATGCTTTTGTCAGACACAGTTCCTCCATTCTCTACTCTTATAGATTTTTACATCTTCCTCACTTTACGTTCCCAACAAAAGACAATGTATAATGTCCAAATCGTATTGAAAACTTTCATCTCGAAGGGTTATCGACAGAAGAAATGAGTACACGGGCAGTCTAGCACAGGGAAATGATGAAGCCAAATGAATTAACACTAAAAATGTTGATCGGTTACACGGCAAATTTGTTAAATGTGTATCAATAGACTCTGCTGAAACAGTTGGTGCGGAAAATGAAAACATCAACTTACAATATCATGAAGAATATCTACAACTGTTAACACCGTTTGGTCTTCCACTGCACGAATTACTGTAAAAAGAAGGATGCATCGTAATGTTATTGTGTAATTTATGTCTGAGTGATGGGCTATGCAATAGGATAAGATTAGTTGTATTCAAAATTGGTCGAACAATTCTGACATGTCAAATTTTAACAGACGACAAGAAAGTTAATGTAGTCCATCTTCACTAATGACATTAGACTCCAAAGGAGATCTTGATATGCCATTCGTATTAAAACGTTTACAGTTTTCCGTTAGAATAGCTTTGGCAAAGACAATTAAATCACAGGGACAAACATTCGGAAAAGTTGGTTTATTCATTAGAGAGAAAGAAACAAAATTTACTCATGGGCAGTTATATGTTGCTTAACCAAATTTGACAATAGGTAGCAGGTGTTTGTCTTGGAATGTGGTGTTCTTCTTCCGCCATGCAAAGCCCTTTTTGTTCTGACCAAATAACTCCATTTTTGTCTCATCGGTCCAAAACACTTTCTGGCTTGTCTAAATGAGCATTTGATACAACAAGCGACTCTGTTTGTGGCGTGAGTGCAGAAACGGCTTCTTTCTCATCACCCTGCCATACAGATGTTCTTTCTGCAAATTAGCGCTGAATTGTGGAACGATGTACAGATACACCATCTGCAGCGAGATGTTCTTGCAGGTCTTTGGAGGTGATCTGTGGTTGTCTGTAGCCATTCTCACAATCCTGCCTCTCATATGCCGCTCCTGTATTTTTCTTGGCCTGCCAGACCTGCTGAGTTGGTTTAACATCAACTGTGCCTGTGGCCTTCCATTTCCTGATTCCATTCCTTACAGTTGAACCTGACAGTTTAAACCTCTGAGATGGCTTTTTGTAGCCTTCCCCTAAACCAGGAGACTCAACAATCTTTGTTTTCAGATCTTTTGAGAGTTGCTTTGAGGATCCCATGCTGTCTGTCACTCTTCAGAGGAGAGTCAAAGGGAAGGAAGCACAACTTGTAATTGACCACCTTAAATACCTTTGACCACTCATGATTGGACACTCCTGTCTATGAAGTTCAAGGCTTAACGCGCTCATCCAACAAGTAATCAGCATTGAGCAGTGACAGGCATTCAAATCAGCACAATGACAAGGGGACCCACATTTGTGCACAGCCAGTTTTTCACATTTGATTTAATTTCATACAACTAAATACTGCGCCTCTAAAAATCTTTGTTCGGAAAACACAGCAGGACTCAGATGTTCCTAGAAAATGAAAGACATGCCACTTTTGACAGATGTCGACCCTCTACAGTTCGCATAGCAGGAGAAGGTGGGAGCGGAGGATGCCATCATCTACATGCTACACCGATCCCTCTCCCACTTGGACAGAGGCAGTGGTGCTGTAAGAATTATGTTTCTGGACTTCTCTAGCGCCTTCAACACCATCCAACCTCTGCTCCTCAGGGACAAGCTGACTGAGATGGGAGTAGACGCACACCTGGTGGCATGGATCGTGGACTATCTTACAGACAGACGTCAGTAGGTGTGTCTCGAGAACTGCAGGTCTGACATTGTGGTCAGCAACACAGGAGCGCCACAGGGGACTGGACTTTCTCTGGTCCTGTTCAGCCAACATACATCAGACTTCAAATACAACTCAGAGTCCTGCCACGTGCAAACGTTCACTGACGACACTGCTATGGTGGGCTGCATCAGGAGTGGGAAGGAGGAGGAGTACAGGAACCTAATCAAGGACTTTATTAGATGGTGCGACTCAAACCACCTACAACTGAACACCAGCAAAACCAAGGAGCTGGTGGTGGATTTTAGGAGGACCAAGCCCCTCATGGACCCCGTGATCATCAGAGGTGACTGTGCAGAGGGTGCAGACCTATAAATACCTGGGAGTGCAGCTGGATGATAAACTGGACTGGACTGCCAATACTGATGCTCTGTGTAACAAAGGTTAGAGCCGACTATACTTCATTAGAAGGCTGGCGTCCTTCAACATCTGCAATAAGATGCTGCAGATGTTCTATCAGACGGTTGTGGCGAGCATCCACTTCTACGTGGTGATGTGCTGGGGAGGCAGCATAAAGAAGAGGGACGCCTCACGTCTGGACAAACTGGTGAGGAAGGCAGGCTCTATTGTAGGCATGGAGCTGGACAGTTTGGCATCCGTGGCAGAGCGACGGGCACTGAGCAGACTCCTGTCAATCATGGAGAATCCACTGCATCCACTGAACAGGATCATCTCCAGACAGAGGAGCAGCTTCAGCGACAGACTGCTGTCACCGTCCTGCTCCACTGACAGACTGAGGAGACCCCACACTATGCGACTCGGGGGGTAAACGTTAACATTATACAAAGTTATTGTCTGTTATACCTGCATTGTTATCACTCTGATATTTAATATTGTTATTATCAGCATGCTGCTGCTGGAGTATGTGGATTTCCTCTTGAGATTAATAAAGTATCTATCTATCAAAGTAATTTTTTTCATAATCATGTGTGGCAGACGGCTGGAGCCCTTACTGGGACAGGATGCCCTGAGAATGGAAGGACTGGGGAAGAGAGGTTTTATGGGATATGCTCTTTCCCGGACTGATAGAGAGTAGCCCCCATATGTTTGAAGCTTGGAAGCTCAACCCAGCTGTGCCCAGTGGCCACCTCCAGGGGGAGCTCTAGGACGTTTACTGGGCCCTGCTTGGTCAGCACTTCCGCCACACCAGGACGTGCTGCCAGAAGGAGGTTGTTCTTATAAAAGAGGGCCAGCCGCCAGTATTCAACGGCCAGAATCGGGAGGAAGAAGAAGGACAAAGCCTGTGTGGAGGACTGGACTGTGCTGCCATTGTTGCTATTATTTGTATATTGCTGGAAATTTGCAGCTGAAGAATAAAAGGTGTGTGTTGCGTGGTGCCAGTCTGTATCAGGTTGGGGCAGCTGTACGCACCCAGGCTTCACACATGGTATGTATACTGTATTAATTTGCCACATAAAAGTGAGGTATTTGATATAAATTGAAAAAATTCTCATTCTCTGTGAATTTGAGCAGGTTTCACTCCATCCGCCTGAAGAAATCTCACCATGGCGCGTTGTTCAGCAGTGGTGCTACCCTGTGGCACAGCATCCATGTTCATCTGGCCTTGGCTTCAACTCGACTAACGGCAGAGCGCCGCACGATGCCTATCTGAACTTACCCATAAGCCATTGTGAATATGTTGGACTACGTCTCTTCAATCCGTTTCCGCAATGTTTCCCAAACTCGGCCCTAGGGGTCCACTGTGGCTTTTTGTTCCAACCCGATTCCTAATCAGTGACAACACGTGGTAACACTCATCTCATTTAATTAGCTGGGATTTTATTTTCTTTTATTTGACATTCAGAAAAGCACAGCAGCAGGATTTTTACATCTATAAGACATTTAGAAATATTTCTGCTTTTGCTATCAATTTAATTGCTTAACTCTCTTTTGTTGATTTCATTATACACTCACCTAAAGGATTATTAGGACCACCATACTAATACGGTGTTTGACCCCCTTTCGCCTTCAGAACTGCCTTCATTCTACGTGGCATTGATTCAACAAGGTGCTGAAAGCATTCTTTAGAAATGTTGGCCCATATTGATAGGATAGCATCTTGCAGTTGATGGAGATTTGTGGGATGCACATCCAGGGCACGAAGGTCCCGTTCCACCACATCCCAAAGATGCTCTATTGGGTTGAGATCTGGTGACTGTGGGGGCCATTTTAGTACAGTGAACTCATTGTCATGTTCAAGAAGCCAATTTGAAATGATTCGAGCTTTGTGACATGGTGCATTATCCTGCTGGAAGTAGCCATCAGAGGATGGGTACATGGTGGTCATGAAGGGATGGACATGGTCAGAAACAATGCTCAGGTAGCCCAGCATTTAAACAATGCCCAATTGGCACTAAGGGGCCTAAAGTGTGCCAAGAAAACATCCCCACACCATTACACCACCACCACCAGCCTGCACAGTGGTAACAAGGCATGATGGATCCATGTTCTCATTCTGTTTACACCAAATTCTGACTCTACCATTTGAATGTCTCAACAGAAATCGAGACTCATCAGACCAGGCAACATCTTTCCAGTCTTCAACTGTCCAATTTTGGTGAGCTCGTGTAAATTGTAGCCTCTTTTTCCTATTTGTAGTGGAGATGAGTGGTACCCGGTGGGGTCTTCTGCTGTTGTAGCCCATCCGCCTCAAGGTTGTGCATGTTGTGGCTTCACAAATGCTTTGCTGCATACCTCGGTTGTAACGAGTGGTTATTTCAGTCAAAGTTGCTCTTCTATCAGCTTGAATCAGTCGGCCCATTCTCCTCTGACCTCTAGCATCAACAAGGCATTTTCGCCCACAGGACTGCCGCATACTGGATGTTTTCTCCTTTTCACACCATTCTTTGTAAACCCTAGAAATGGTTGTGCGTGAAAATCCCAGTAACTGAGCAGATTGTGAAGTACTCAGAGCCGCCCGTCTGGCACCAACAACCATGCCACGCTCAAAATTGCTTAAATCACCTTTCTGTCCCATTCTGACATTCAGTTTGGAGTTCAGGAGATTGTCTTGACCAGGACCACACCCCTAAATGCGTTGAAGCAACTGCCATGTGATTGGTTGATTAGATAATTGCATTAATGAGAAATTGAACAGGTGTTCCTAATAATCCTTTAGGTGAATGTGTTTTGCCTTTTCTCTGTGCAGTTTTTTCCCCTTCACTGTATCTTATTAATGACAATTAAAACGAGCAGTGCAGACATCACTGAATAATTAAAGGCTGCAGCTACTTTAGCATCAGACTCACTAATTAGTAAATAATGGATTACTTAAACCAGGGGTGGGCAAACTCAGTCCTGGAGGGCCACCGTGGCTGCAGGTTTTTGTTCCAACCCAGTTGCTTAATTATAAAATAATCCTTGCTAATAATTTAATTTCATGACTTATTAATGCTTTAAATCTGCCGTGTCAGGTCATTCTCGTATCCTAGATGTTTTTTTCCTTTCTAAGGATATTGTCCAAATTATCTGAAGTCTAAAACTGAAGAGTAATTCTCAGCCCTTTACTTTTTTCTCTTCACTTTCCTTCCAAGTATTTAATAAAACCAAAGAGTGCACATTAAATAGACACAGGTGTAAATGGAACAAGTTCAATGGAGAAATGCTGTTTTTCTTTGTCACTTGCATCTTATTGCTAATAAGGAGCAATTAGACCACAGCTGTTTAAGGCTAAAATAGGCAATAAGCGTTCAAAATCTTAATGAGCGAGACAACTAAAATGGAGAAGTGTTAGTTGAGCAGTCAGTGTTTCTGATTAAGTAACTGGCTTGGAACAAAAACCTGCAGCCACTGCGGCCCTCCAGGACTGACTTTGCCCACCCCTGACTTAAACAATTAGAACACCTAGGAAAGTAGAATGGAAATCAAGATGAAAATACTGTTAAACAGAACAAAATACATCACTCCCATATAACTGCTTGGTACATTTTAAGGTTTTTTTTGTTAGCATACTTAGTTTTCAAATTTCGATTTTGTTCCCTAAACACAGAACTTGGGAAATAACACATCAGTTAAGTAGCCCAGGAGCTCAATTAAAAACAGAAGCTGATGGGAAGAAAAACCTGCAGCCACAGGACAGAGTTTGGGAAACACTGCGTTACCACATACATTTACAAATTGCCTCTCCTTTTTGACTGTGGCAAATTTATTATGTTCACCCATTTGGTAGCAGACAAGACCTCCTGAATTCATCAGGGTAGACATTTAAGAAGGAGCTGGAGGCGTTTCTTAGGTATTTTGTGTCATGTATGCCTTCATGCCATAATCCCGACTGCTACAACAATAATAAACTCATCCCTTGGCACTGGCTCTGTGCCGCTCACTTTTAAAATCGCTTCTGTAAGCCCAAGTCTGGTCTTGATGCTGACGATCTTAACAATTTCCGGCCTATTTCCCACTTACCTTTCCTGTCAAAAGCTCTTGAGCGTGTTGTAGCCTCCCAGCTCACCAATTACTTAACCTCTAATAGTTCAATGGAACCCTTTCAGTCTGGTTTCAGGGCGCGGCCCAGCTGAATAACCAATGATTTGCTTATGGCAGCAGACTCCAGACAAGCCAGCATATTAATTCTGTCAGACCTCATTCTACTGGCGATTTATTTATTTTTTGGTGGAGACTCCAGGGACGCACCCAGCATTGGCCCGACCCAACACACTCACAAGCAGAGAGACAAAACCAACAAATGAATAAATAAAACCCAATGCACAACAACAATCAGACAAACCTCCCCTTCCCCTACGCTGATACCTTTGTAACATAACAATGAACCACAACAATAAACCCTCACGTCAAGGTCCTTATAGAGTCCAATACAGCAAAAGAGGATGAAATGGTTTGGTGTGAAGATGACAATCCCGAGAACAGCTTCCGTAGTAAAGGAGTGAAACAGACCTACCGGTAGTCCTGAGCGGTGAGGGATGAGATTTGCAGGAGCGCTCCTTTTAAAAACGCAAAACGACTAATCCACCACTATAAACACGACAAGCAAGCAGGAAGGAGACCGTCCTTTCCTTGTAACGGGAAACAATCCAGGAGTACAATTGACTTTTCAGACGACACGTTGGACAGGAAACACAAAAACACCGATCTCATGTTGCTCTGCCAGGCCCTCCTTCTCAACTTTCCCGCTGGCCTCTTTTGTCCCCAGCAGCCCCTGCTTCCTTTTCAGTCATCCTATGCAAGTAATCCCCCTTGGGGCTGCTGGGTAATGGAGTTCTTCCCATGGTAGCATTGTTGCAAGTCTCCACACCTCTGTCAAGATCACAGATTTCCATCCATCCATTATCCAACCTGCTATATCCTAACTACAGGGTCACGGGAGGGCGCAAGGCAGGAACCAAACCCCAGGCAGGGCGCCAGCCCACCGCCGGGCACACACACACACTAGGGACAATTTAGAATCGCCAATGCACCTAAAAGCATGTCTT
Organism: Polypterus senegalus; assembly: GCF_016835505.1. Classification (NCBI taxonomy): domain Eukaryota; kingdom Metazoa; phylum Chordata; class Cladistia; order Polypteriformes; family Polypteridae; genus Polypterus; species Polypterus senegalus. The sequence goes on along the minus strand of NC_053154.1, from coordinate 6,165,789 downwards.
TGGACGGTGGGAGGTGGGAGGAAACCCACACAGACACGGGGAGAACATGGAAACTCCACGCAAACCCGGGTCTCCTAACAGCAAGGCAGCAGCGGTACCCACTCCGCCACCGTTCTGCCCGGATCACAGATTTTGTGTAATAAAAAAATGAAACCAAGAGAATCCTGTCAGAATTTATTCCACCTTTATTGCAGAACTGCCGTTTATATTAAGAAGGTGAAAACAAATCAGAAACAGTTTAGTGAAAGAAGGAAAAAGTAAAGCATACAAAAAAACGTGGTGTCATTAGTGTGCAGAACCTCTAATAATCAATGACGTGGCCGCGTTCAGAACCAACCAATCAGAATAGGCCTCATCATCTCAAATAGTCGTTAGTAAACCACTGATATTACGTCAAGAGGCCCTGACTGAGCTCAGATCAAGTTTGGCTGATACTGTAGGATAATTCTGAAAGTTGAGACACACTTCAAAAGCCAGGGAGCGCAAGGAGATTTTAAAACATGAACGGGATCTCATCATTGAAAAGTATCCAAAACATTCAAAATTCCATGGAGCTCGGTGAAGACAGTCATCTCTGGCTCAGCAGTGACTCAACTAAAGATCAGGACGTCCATCCAAGATTAACTCTTTGAGGGCTGAATATTTTTCCCCAAAAGACACAGTTTTCTGAAAAGCACCCAAAGCAAGGGTCTCGCACATAAATCAACATAAAATATCAGTTGCTGGTTGTTGTAGCCACCAGTTCACAGTCCCTTGTGGCTTGAGGTGCTCACGGGTGGCATGACGACTGGCAGGAATATGTTGCAGGCTGGCAGCCAGGCTTGTCTTTGCGTGACGGGGGACGAGGACGGCAGCAGCAGTCACAGTCGTAGTGCATCGCAATCTGGTTTTTACCTCATGTCATTATGAGTGTCGGTCTTCATGTATATCGACTGGTAAATATGTTTCCTACCCTCACCTATGGTCATGAGCTGTGGGTAGTGACCCAAAGAACGAGATCGCGAATACAAGCGGCTGAAATGAGTTTCCTCTGCAGGGTGTCTGGGCTTTCCCTTAAAGATAAGGTGAGAAGCTCAGAGTAGAGCCGCTTCTCCTCCGCATCGGGAAGAGTCAGATGAGGTGGCGGTCATCTGATCAGGATGCCTCCTGTACGCCTCCCTGGTGAGGTGTTCTGGGAACGTCTAATTGGTAGGAGGCCCCGGGGAAGACCCAGGACACATTGGAGGGACTATGTCTCCCGGCTGGCCTGGGAACGCCTAGGGATTCTCCCAGATGAGTTAGAAGAAATGGCCGGGGAGAGGGAAGTCTGGGCCTCTCTGCCCAAGCTGCTGCCCCCGTGACCCGACCTCAGGAAAGCGGAAGAGGATGGATGGATGGATGGATGGTCTTCATGTACACAAACGTGTTCGGCACCACGATTAGTTGGAGATCGATCAGCTGATGCCGGTACCTAACTTTGTTTTTTCGATATCGATCTCCAGATCACTTGCATCAAAATCCGACAAGTCAGAGTCCGATTCTATGATAACATGCAAAACATCGTCCAAGGAGTATTCTGCTTTGTGCATTCGATGTCGACGCCATTTTTGTCGTTGTTTGCTCTTCACTGCTCCCGCAAGTGCAGGGAATCTCGGACAAACCAGAAAACCTAACTTTCCCTCTAGCAAAGAGAGTCGAACTAAAACATAACGGCGAGTTTTCTCACTGTTTGCAGTAACCTGCTGCTCTCCACCCCTCCTGTTGACAGAAGTCGACATCTACCCTGAAAGAGTTAATGAGAAGACATGTCAGGGAGACCACCAGGAGGCCTACAGCAGGATTTCCTGGCAAGTGCTGGTTTTCATTACATGTGACAACAATCAGTCGTATTCTTCATATCGTATCTGGGTTGTGGGGTAGGGTAGCGAGATGAAAGCCTTTGCTCGCAAAGCATCCAAGCTCGGCTAAACTTTGCAGTGTCCCACAGCCATCTGAAAAAATGTATTGTGGTCTGGCGAGACAAAAGACCACCATAGCCACAGTGAAGCATGTAGGAGGCAGAGTCAGGCTTTGGGGCTGCTGGTCTTCAACTGGAACTGGAGCTTTAGTCAAGGTGGATGGAATCGGGAAGAGCTCCAAGGATCAATCTAGTCTGACACAAAACCGTTAAGCATCGGCTAAGGAAGCTGAAGATGAAGAGAAACCAAAGCACACATCAAAATCAACAAGGTGATGGCTTCATTAAAAGGAGGATCAACCTTCTGGAATGGCCCAGCCAGAGCCGTGAGGTGACCTGACCTGATAGGCGCACACAAGATGTCCTTAGATCTGGAGGAGTGGGCAACAATCCAGATGTGCCACCTGATAGACTCTTACCCAAAAAGACTGAGTGCTGTAATAAAACAAAGTATCAGTTTAGGGGGTCTGCACAATAATGACACCGGGTTTTTGTGCGATTGGTTTCCCTTTTTTCACTAAATAGTTTTTGACTTGTTTTCAATCTTTGATTTTCGGTTGTATACTTTTTATGTCCAGTGTATTCCCATGCCCCCTCCAGGATCCTCGGAAATTAGAGAATATTTAATGGAACTAGACCATTTTATTTGTGAATTGTACTAACTTTATATAATCAGACTTTGACGTTACATATTCAGAAAATCATTGTATTTGCCTGTTTGGCACCCCATAATATACAGGTAGTCCCCAGGTTATAGACATCCGACCTACGACATACGAACGGGGCTGCAGCTGCGACGCATGCACCTCAGTAACTGCCGCTCTGCCATCTTCGGTCTGGGGACGCTGCAAGCGGTGGTTGGACGTAGGGCGATTTTGCTGCTTGTGCAGTGTAGTGCCCCTCGGCCAGCTCCCGGAGGAAAGCGGTTTCACTGCCTGCTCACCACACACGGCTGCCCCATTTGTTCTAGGTGGGCGGCTGGTAATGATGCAGGCCGTGACCCGGTTGTGGCTGAACGGAGGCCATTAAGGGTGAACTGGGTGGCGGGGGGTAGCATTGTGGTGTGCCTCGGATGGCTGCATGTTGAATGGAGATGCAGGCAGCATGCTGTAGTGGAGGCGACTGTGAGGTGGGCTGGTGATGAACCGCCCGTCTCTGCCCCCATTCATTCTCAATAGCAAGCCTGCTTGTACTGTTACGCACATAGCAGGAAGTTGTCTCTTGTCAGTACAGGATGGCCCAGATCTAATTATGCAGATCCAGATCGTCTGGATGACTTCCATTTATGCAGGAACGATTCCAGTTCGGCGCGAAGACGATTCTTCAGGTCGTCAGTTCGCACACGTCTCGATGGACTGGGATTTTTTAGGTGATTTTCTATGTAATAAACTGAATAAGTTATAGCGTAATGAAAATTACATAATTAGATCTGGACCACTCGATACATCAGATGTGCTGCCAGGTGCCTTCCTTTTGCGATAGCGTGGACAGCGCTGTGCCGAAGAGCTCATCTTAACTTTTTGTCTTCACCCTTCAAGAATGTCTCTGAAACACAAATCTGATGCAAGTGCTGGTGATACAGTAAAGAAGAGAAAAACCATCATCATTGAAAATAAAGTAGAAATAATAAAAAGGTCAGAGAGATGTGAAACTCCATCATTCATTGGCAGAGCACTTGGTTAGTCAGTCAACGATAGCATTTATTAAAATAATGGACCTGTTCTGACTTACATACAAATTCAACTCAAGTACAAACCTACAGTCCCTATCTCGTACGTAACCCGGGGACTGCCTGTATAGAGACAGAGATAGCTAGATATAGAATAGATACACTAACCTAAAGGATTATTAGGAACACCTGTTCAATTTCTCATTAATGCAATTATCTAATCAACCAATCGCATGGCAGTTGCTTCAATGCATTTAGGGGTGTGGTCCTGGTCAAGACAATCTCCTGAACTCCAAACTGAATGTCAGAATGGCAAAGAAAGGTGATTTAAGCAATTTGGAGCGTGGCATGGTTGTTGGTGCCAGACGGGCCGGTCTGAGTATTTCACAATCTGCTCAGTTACTGGGATTTTCACGCACAACCATTTCTAGGGTTTACAAAGAATGGTGTGAAAAGGGAAAAACATCCAGTATGCGGCAGTCCTGTGGGCTAAAATGCCTTGTTGATGCTAGAGGTCAGAGGAGAATGGGCCGACTGATTCAAGCTGATAGAAGAGCAACTTTGACTGAAATAACCACTCGTTACAACCGAGGTATGCAGCAAAGCATTTGTGAAGCCACAACACGCACAACCTTGAGGCGGATGGGCTACAACAGCAGAAGACCCCACCGGGTACCACTCATCTCCACTACAAATAGGAAAAAGAGGCTACAATTTGCACGAGCTCACCAAAATTGGACAGTTGAAGACTGGAAAGATGTTGCCTGGTCTGATGAGTCTCGATTTCTGTTGAGACATTCAAATGGTAGAGTCAGAATTTGGCGTAAACAGAATGAGAACATGGATCCATCATGCCTTGTTACCACTGTGCAGGCTGGTGGTGGTGGTGTAATGGTGTGTAGGATGTTTTCTTGGCACACTTTATGCCCCTTAGTGCCAATTGGGCATCGTTTAAATGCCACGGGCTACCTGAGCATTGTTTCTGACCATGTCCATCCCTTCATGACCACCATGTACCCATCCTCTGATGGCTACTTCCAGCAGGATAATGCACCATGTCACAAAGCTCGAATCATTTCAAATTGGTTTCTTGAACATGACAATGAGTTCACTGTACTAAAATGGCCCCCACAGTCACCAGGGGCCTCATGTATAATGCCGTGCGTAGAACTCGCACTATAACATGGCGTAAGCACAAAAGCCGAAATGTGCTTACGCACAGAAAAATCCAGATGCAGGAATCTGTGCGTACTCCAACTTCCACGTTCTTCCGCTACATAAATCCCGATCAGCGTGAAAACTAACGCTCGTGCACACGCATTTTGTAACGCCCCAAATCCTCCCAGAATTACGCCTATTTGAATATGCAAATCAATATAAATCGCCCTTAAGCGCAGCCTTCTGTGAAAAGACAATGGGAAAAGCACAGGGAAAATATAAGAATTTCAGCGAATACCAAGTGGAGGCAAAGGAAAAACATACTATTTGTTCAAATAAACCGTGGTATAATCAACAAAAGGAAGTTGATCGAGTGACATAGCGTGTTGGAGAAACTTGAAAGCTCACATTCACAAAATCGCACAGTGCCGGAAATAAAAAAGAAGCTGCATATCAAAGTTGCCGTGAAAAGAAGAGTGTCATATGAAAGTTTATTAGGGTACAGAGACAAAAGGCACACGGTGGGGAAAAAGCACGAAATGTCAACTTTAATCTCGAATTTTCCACTTTAATCACGTAGTTTATTTTGTCATTTAGTAGAACATTATAAACTTCATCTTAAAATCGTTTAATTAACCAGTTTCTCAAAATTACATCGTAATTAAAGTAGCACGTTAAATGCTTTGTTTTGTATTTGATCTTCTACTGTATGTGATCTATGTGTGTGAATCACTACTTGCTTCTTAAACTGGCTCTCTTCCTCCAACTGGACACAGAGTCCATTACATTCGTGATATTACAGCTCTCTGAATAACTAAAATACTGAGATGTATACGTGATGTCATTTTCATGATGATAGGAGTTAAAGCACGTTATTAAACATGTGTTTCATGAGCCTCGTGCTCATGACAAGCATTTAACTTTTGTCAAAATTTGTTGCTGCGTTTTTAGCTGTGTTGTTATTTTCTCTTTCTGTTTTATATTCAATATATATTGGCGTAGCCGTCACTACAGTCCTTGCTTTTCTTTCCCCAAGTAACAGATCGCCACACAATCAGCTCTGTAATAGAAGTTAAGCCATCTGTAAGCTTAGCCGATTCTTCAAAACGTTTAAAGAACATTGAAATATCTTAGTAGTACATGTTTAATTATTCTATCCTTAAAGACACTCCCAGTGAAGAATATAGATTATTTAAATGAAGTTAAAGTTTTATGTGTATAATTTAACAAACATATTTTGCTGCATTTCACCTTAAAAATGATATCATCATCATATGTAAATACGCGCTTTATAAAGTGGCTCAGGTTGTGAGATATTATAACTGTAGTGCAAGTTTACAGTGGGGTGATTGTACTTATAAGTACAAACAGTTCTACAAGGAGCAATTGATTGAGTGCATTTAAAGTTCTTGGGATTAAACTGTTTCTGAACCGCGAGGTCCGTACAGGAAAGGCTTTAAAACATTTTGCAGTGGCTGAGACAGCGTGTCCTTAAAGCTGTAGCTGCTGTGATTCACACTCAGATACAGTGATATAAATACTCCGAGTCGTGCAGTGAGAGCAATATGGAAAAAGATGATCCGCTGTGGCAACTCCTAGAAGAAGAAGAAGAAGAAGAAGAAGTGAGAGTAACAACGCTAAAGCAGTTATGGTATTTGGAATACTATGGCTGTTCCCTGGACCATTATATTGTTACGAGTTAATTACAATCAGATGCATTACACTAATAAACAATATGCGGTTAGTTTCTGTGTATTTATAAAGCCGCGTCGTGAAAATAATGAGTAATCACACAAGAACAGTACCACTGCTTTGACGTTGGGTGCCGCCAGTTTGCAAAACCGAGCGGAGAACTTGCGTCGACAAGGCATGAGGTACCGTGGAAAAGTGCGTGGCTTTACGCCAAGTGTAGGTTTTATACATCGCGATTTGAACGTGGAAAAGTTCTTACGCAACATTTCTGTGCGTATGCATCGTTTATACATGAGGCCCCAGATCTCAACCCAATAGAGCATCTTTGGGATGTGGTGGAACGGGAGCTTCGTGCCCTGGATGTGCATCCCACAAATCTCCATCAACTGCAAGATGCTATCCTATCAATATGGGCCAACATTTCTAAAGAATGCTTTCAGCACCTTGTTGAATCAATGCCACGTAGAATTAAGGCAGTTCTGAAGGCGAAAGGGGGTCAAACACCGTATTAGTATGGTGGTCCTAATAATCCTTTAGGTGAGTGTATATAGTGTGGGAGAGGGGAACCTTATCAGAGCTGGCACTGCCCATCAATTTTTATTTGAGGATTTAACAAGGCCAGCAAGTTCTGTTTTTTTTTTTTTAATTTAATTTGAAATCTTAAAAAATTCAACCCGGAATGAGTAAAAGAAGGTCTACGTGCAAACTCATGCACTCATGATACAGTATCATAATGGTAAAGTAATGAATGGAATTGGTGATGTAAAAATGAAACTTAAATAAGTAGAGAAATTGAGATGTACAACAGGACTCCAGGCCTATCCCTGGACTAGAGAGACATGGCCTACAACAATACCATACAGAAAATGAACAGACAAAGGCTACTTACAGGGCCTTCAAATTCTTCAAGACATCAGTGAAGTCAAGTGAGCTGAAGACTTTCACTTAAATGGCGAATGAAGGACACCTAGTGGAGGTGAACAGGAAATGCATTAAAGATGTTGGCCTTCAAGCACATCTTCTCATAAAGTGCTACCAAAATACATCAAATAGCCACAACATTAAAAGCACCTGCCTAATGTTGTGTGGTTTCCACTCTTGATCCATTGAGGCATGGACTCCCCTGAAGGTGTCTTGAGACATTAGCAGCAGATCCTTTAAGTCCTGCAAGTTGCGAGGTGGGGCCTCCATGGATCAAACTTATTTTTTCAGCAGATCTCACAGACGTCTGATCAGATTGAGATTTGGGGAATTCTGGAAATCAAGTCAACACATTGAACTCTTCATTGTGTTCCTGAAGCCATTCCAGAACAATTTTTGCAGTGTAGCAGGGTGCAAGGGCCACTGCCATTATAGGCTGAATGTGGTCTGCAACAGTCTTTAGGGAGGTGGAACGTGTCAAAGTAACATCCACATGAATACCAGGACTGTCCCACCAAAATGTTCCCAAAACTCTGTAGGTTCCTTGAAGTCCTTGTTCACAAGGCCATCCTGTTATTGTGGTCTCCATGATGCAGTGCGTCCTCTGTTTCTGTACATGAAGTCTCCTACTGATGGTTGTCTCCGACACACACGACCGTTACTGGTCTGTCACACGTGTTTGGGGCTTTTTCTTGGCCACAGTGAGGATTCTTCCATCATCAGTAGTAGTGGTCTTCCTTGGCCCACCAGTCCCTTTATGATTACTGAGCTCACCAGTGTGTTCTTTCTTCTTCATGATATTCCAGACAGTTGATTTTGGTCATCCTAAGGTTTTCCTGAGGTCTCTCATGGCTTGATTCTTGTCTTTCAGCCTCATGATGGCTTCTTTGACTTTCATTTGCACAGCTCGTGTCCTCATGTTGGACAATGGTAACTGCAAACTCCAAAGGGTAGAAGCAAGCTAAGGTATCTTATGAAGCCATGAAACCCACCTGAGAAATCAAAAACACCTCTGACACCAACTGTTCAATATATGGTGCAATGAAATGGGGGGACTGTGTAGAAAAAGTGTTGTGTGATTGAAATGTCGGCAAATCCACTTAAATGAAATTCTGAAAAGTACACTTTAATCACAATGTCCGAATAGCAGGATTTGCAATTTTAAGCAGTAAAGGAAAAATCAAAGAAAAATTTGGCCCAAAAGTTATGGAAGGCACTGTATTACCAGCCCAATGTCTCACCACAGAAAAGTTGTGGGGTGATCTCAGTGGGGAAATGATGCTTCATGTAAAGGTCCACCCTCATCTTCAAGTGGTCACTAGGAACTCTCTGAGGGATGTTCTGCCCCCCATCTCCTGTTCTAATAAAGAGGGTCAACTGTTGCATATGTGCAGGACTGAGACCACCTTTAAAACTGGAAGTGATGTTTCTAATAAACGCCAGCTTCTCTGGGTCTGCGGCCTCCATTTTGAAAACCACTGGTAAAGGGTGTCAGTTAACATGACTATGGAAAAAATAAAAGCATTATATGTCAACTTTGAAACTACTATATATATATATATATATATATATATATATATATATATATATATATACATACACACATACATACATACATACATACACACACAGTGGTGTGAAAAACTATTTGCCCCCTTCCTGATTTCTTATTCTTTTGCATGTTTGTCACACAAAATGTTTCTGATCATCAAACACATTTCACCATTAGTCAAATATAACACAAGTAAACACAAAATGCAGTTTTTAAATGATGGTTTTTATTATTTAGGGAAAATCCAAACCTACATGGCCCTGTGTGAAAAAGTAATTGCCCCCTGAGCCTAATAACTGGTTGGGCCACCCTTACCAGCAATAACTGCAATCAAGCGTTTGCGATAACTTGCAATGAGTCTTTTACAGCGCTCTGGAGGAATTTTGGCCCACTCATCTTTGCAGAATTGTTGTAATTCAGCTTTATTTGAGGGTTTTCTAGCATGAACTGCCTTTTTAAGGTCATGCCATAGCATCTCAATTGGATTCAGGTCAGGACTTTGACTAGGCCACTCCAAAGTCTTAATTTTGTTTTTCTTCAGCCAGTCAGAGGTGGATTTGCTGGTGTGTTTTGGGTCATTGTCCTGTTGCAGCACCCAAGATCGCTTCAGCTTGAGTTGACGAACAGATGGCCGGACATTCTCCTTCAGGATTTTTTGGTAGACAGTAGAATTCATGGTTCCATCTATCACAGCAAGCCTTCCAAGTCCTGAAGCAGCAAAACAACCCCAGACCATCACACTACCACCACCATATTTTACTGTTGGTATGATGTTCTTTTTCTGAAATGCTGTGTTCCTTTTACGCCAGATGTAACGGACATTTGCCTTCCAAAAAGTTCAACTTTTGTCTCATCAGTCCACAAGGTATTTTCCCAAAAGTCTTGGCAATCATTGAGATGTTTATTAGCAAAATTGAGACGAGCCCTAATGTTCTTTTTGCTTAACAGTGGTTTGCGTCTTGGAAATCTGCCATGCAGGCCGTTTTTGCCCAGTCTCTTTCTTATGGTGGAGTCGTGAACACTGACTTTAATTGAGGCAAGTGAGGCCTGCAGTTCTTTAGACGTTGTCCTGGGGTCTTTGTGACCTCTCGGATGAGTCGTCTCTGCGCTCTTGGGGTAATTTTGGTCGGTCGGCCGGCCACTCCTGGGAAGGTTCACCACTGTTCCATGTTTTTGCCATTTGTGGATAATGGCTCTCACTGTGGTTCGCTGGAGTACCAAAGCTTTAGAAATGGCTTTATAACCTTTACCAGACTGATAGATCTCAATTACTTCTGTTCTCATTTGTTCCTGAATTTCTTTGGATCTTGGCATGATGTCTAGCTTTTGAGGTGCTTTTGGTCTACTTCTCTGTGTCAGGCAGCTCCTATTTAAGTGATTTCTTGATTGAAACAGGTGTGGCAGTAATCAGGCCTGGGGGTGGCTACGGAAATTGAACTCAGGTGTGATACACCACAGTTAGGTGATTTGTGAACAAGGGGGCAATTACTTTTTCACACAGGGCCATGTAGGTTTGGATTTTTTTTTCCCTAAATAATAAAAACCATCATTTAAAAACTGCATTTTGTGTTTACTTGTGTTATATTTGACTAATGGTTAAATGTGTTTGATGATCTGCAGCTGCTTGAAGTACTGCAGTGCATCTCCTCCTCATGGACTGGACCAGATTTGTCAGTTCTTGCTGTGAGATGTTACCCCACTCTTCCACCAAGGCACCTGCAAGTTCCTGGACATTTCTGGGGGGAATGGCCCTAGCCCTCACCCAGCGATCCAACAGGTCCCAGACGTGCTCAATTCCTTCGACGATAAACACGAATCTGTCCATCACCCCTGGTGAGACAAAACCGTGATTCATCAGTGAAGAGCACTTTTTGCCACTCCTGTCTGGTCCAGCGAAGGTGGGTTTGTGCCCATAGGCGGCGTTGTTGCTGGTGATGTCTGGTAAGGACCTGCCTTACAACAGGCCTACAAGCCCTCAGTCCAGCCTCTCAGCCTATTGCGGACAGTCTGAGCACTGATGGAGGGATTGTGTGTTCCTGGTGTGACTCGGGCAGTTGTTGTGGCCATTCTGTACCTGTCACGCAGGTGTGATATTCGGATGTACCGATCCTGTGCAGGTGTTGTTACACGTAGTCTTCCACTGCGAGGATGATCAGCTGTCCTTCCTGTCTCCCTGTAGCGCTGTCTTAGGCGTCTCATAGTGCGGACATGGCAATTTATTGCCCTAGCCACATCAGCAGTCCTCATGCCTCCCTGCAGCATGCCTAATGCACGTTCACGCAGATGAGCAGGGACCCTGGGCATCTTTCTTTGGGTGTTTTTCACAGTCGGTAGACAAGTCTCTTTAGTGTCCTTACTTTCTGTAAGCTGTTAAGTTCTTTATGACCATTCCACAGGTGTATGTTAATTAATTGATTATGGTTAATTGAACATGCATGGAAAACATTGTTTAAACCCTTTACAATGAAGATCTGTCAAGTTATTTGGATTTTTAAAACATTATTGTTGAAATACACAGTCCTGAAAAATGGACGTTTCTTTTTTGGCCGAGTATATATACACATACACACAGAGCATCCGGAAAGTATTCACAACGCATCACTTTTTCCACATTTTGTTATGTTACAGCCTTATTCCAAAATGGATTAAATTCATTTTTTCCTCAGAATTCTACACACAACACCCCATAATGACAACGTGAAAAAAGTTTACTTGAGGTTTTTGCAAATGTATTAAAAATAAAAAAACTGAGAAAGCACATGTCCATAAGTATTCACAGCCTTTGCCATGAAGCTCCAAATTGAGCTCAGGTGCATCCTGTTTCTCCTGATCATCCTTGAGATGTTTCATTGGAGTCCACCTGTGGTCAATTCAGTTGACTGGACAGGATTTGGAAAGGCACACACCTGTCTTTAGAAGGTCCCACAGTTGACAGTTCATGTCAGAGCACAAACTAAGCATGAAGTCAAAGGAATTGTCTGTAGACCTCCGAGACAGGATTGTCTTGAGGCACAAATCTGGGGAAGGTTACAGAAAAATGTCTGCTGCTTTGAAGGTCCCAATGAGCACAGTGGCCTCCATCATCCGTAAGTGGAAGAAGGTCGAAACCACCAGGACTCTTCCTAGAGTTAGCCGGCCATCTAAACTGTGCGATCGGGGGAGAAGGGCCTTAGTCAGGGAGGTGACCAAGAACCCGATGGTCACTCTGTCAGAGCTCCAGAGGTCCTCTGTGGAGAGAGGAGAACCTTCCAGAAAGACAACCATCTCTGCAGCAATCCACCAATCAGGTCTGTATGGTAGAGTGGCCAGACGGAAGCCACTCCTTAGTAACAGGTACATGGCAGCCCACCTGGAGCTGGCCAAAAGGCACCTGAAGGACTCTCAGACCATGAGAAACAAAATTCTCTGGTCTGATGAGACAAAGATTGAGCTCTTTGGTGTGAATGCCAGGCGTCACATTTGGAGGAAACCAGGCACCGCTCATCAGCAGGCCAATATCATCCCTAAAGCGAAGCATGGTGGTGGCAGCATCAGGAACTGGAACACTAGTCAGGATAAAGAGAAAGATGACTGCAGCAATGTACAGAGACATCCTGGATGAAAACCTGCTCCAGAGCGCTCTTGACCTCAGACTGGGGCGACGGTTCATCTTTCAGCAGGACAACGACCCTAAGCACACAGCCAAGATATCAAAGGAGTGGCTTCAGGACAACTTTGTGAATGTCCTTGAGTGGCTCAGACTTGAATCTGATTGAACATCTCTGGAGAGATCTTAAAATGGCTGGGCACCGACGCTTCACATCCAACCTGATGGAGCTTGAGAGGTGCTGCAAAGAGGAATGGGCGACACTGGCCAAGGATAGGTGTGCCAAGCTTGTGGCATCATATTCAAAAAGACTTGAGGCTGGAATTTCTGCCAAAGGTGCATCGACAAAGTATTGAGCAAAGGCTGTGAATACTTATGGACATGGGATTTCTCAGTTTTTATTTATTTTTAATAAATTTGCAAAAACCTCAAGTAAACTTTTTTCATGTTGTCATAATGGGGTGTTGTGTGTAGAATTCTGAGGAAAAAATGAATTTAATCCATTTTGGAATAAGGCTGTAACATAAAATGTGGAAAAAGTGATGCGCTGTGAATACTTTCCAGATGCACTGTGTGTGTGTGTGTATATATTATATATATAGATATATATAAAAAATGTGAACGAGAGAGAGACACACACACACACTGTACATAGATATGAAAGGCACTATATATTACATAGATAGATGTGAAAGGCACTATATAATAGATTACATAGATAGATATGGAATGCACTATATAATTGAGAGGTGGGCAAAAGCAGCTTTATAGTTGTGAGTACGCAAAGCAGATGGTTATTCTCATATTTGTCTTCTTTAAGCTATTAAGTTAATAATGCCATTTTCATAATCAGTATTTGCAATATATCATTTTACAATAAATGTTAAAAAGCACTGTTAATACTTGTCTATTTATAAAAATTACGTAGGCCATTTCATGAATGATGCACACACTGGTAGCAATGCTAAATGGGTATGGCAGTCCTTGTGCAAATGACGCCACTTGTAGATGTAGACTTCAGAAATCAAATTGTCCCAATACACATAGACAGCATATAGAGTATACCTCAAACCAAGACGCCACAATTTTTAAAATATGACCACTGGTCTAAAGGTCATTCTGCAATAAAATGTTACAAAGAAAGAACATAATCTTTACTAGCAGTTATTGCGCAGAATGCTACACTTAAATATATACCGTAGAATATATAAAGGATGACAAGTCACGTTCATAATGCTAAATCCAGAGTCTGGCTGTCTGTACACTGCCCATCGTGGACCCCCTTGGGAATAACTAGTACTCTACATTGGCACCGTCTGAGTGAGCACGTCTGGCGACGGATTGGCACCTGCAATTTTCCGTCTTGCACCCAGGGCTGCAAGTGTAGACCGACCTCAAACAAGCATGAATTAGATTTCATTAACATTGAGAATGTCTATATGTGTGTACATTTACAGCATAAATAATCCTAGTGCCAGAAATATTTGGAAAACTAAAATGGAAAAAAAAAAAAAAAGCCTTAAAAGTATACCAGCAGCCACCGATATACGGAGAAGGTGTGACATTAAACAGAAGCCGCGCCCAAACTAACCAGTCAGCGAGAATCAGGCACTACAAGATGAAACCCAACAGGTCATCCACAGAGTCCACAGGCACATCTGAAGTCCTACACACTTGTCCTCCTTTTATCATAGACATGTCAGGGTACAATCCAAAACCAATTTCTACAGAGATCTGCCCTTTTCACTTGCGGAAAGAACACCAGCACTGGTACTTCAGTTACTACGTTTTGCAGAGTATGCAGATTTGGATTTCACTTACAGATAAAAGCGGTCAAAGTCTTCTTGATGCAGGAGGGTTGGCCATTAGGCAAAAAATGGATTGGTGGACAACCCACCATTAACGATGATTCCATCACATTTATCTGATTTTTGACCCTTCGATGTACAATTCTGTTTTTATTATACAATTTTTTTCCCCATTATTAATTAAAATGGCTTTGTTTAGTGCTACAGAAAAGACTTAATCACAAGTAAAAATGCAAAATGAGTCAAAAAATCCTGACAATAATTCCAAATGGGATTCTTCCATAAAAGACCAAACCCATTAAATAGCATAGAGTATTTCTACAAAATCAAAAATGATTGAGACTGAAGACCTGGCGTCTGGGCCACATCAGAGCCCTGCATGGTACCATAACTTGAAAAAAGTGGATCTACAAGTTACATCCGTCTTAAAAGAAAAATCTGCATCCCACGTTTAAGACGCGCGCCCGTTGACGTCAAGTACAATTGCACAAGTCTTCACAGTGCTTGTGCTGGAGGACAGCCACTGAATGAATGGGTGGACTGAAGAAAACCTCATCCTGGATGCTTGTGGTATTAAAAAAAAAAAAAATTGTGGAGAAATTATATTCTGACATGATGCTACTTCCACTTTCTTTTAGACACGAAAATACTTTTGTTTTCATAAAACCACCTGATTTAAGCTTCAACGTTTCCAATGTCCAAGGTGAAATGATCTCTTATTAAGAAATGTCAGACAATTCCTTTCTCTTCGGCTGGGGGCAGAGATGGATCCAAACCGTGTTTCTTCATCTTTACTGCGATGTCAAACAGGTAATCGTAACATTCACACCTGTAACCAAACAAAATGGAGCCATAGATTAAAGATTTAGTGTAACAGTTGGACACAAATATGTTGCAAACTGGTTTCCAAAATGATCATTTTACTCTTTACACTTAACCTTAGAACAATTTGGATGACAACAGGTCATTCAGCCCAACAAAGCTCACCGGTCCAATCCAATTAATTCTTCTAAAATAACATCCAGTCCAGCAAACGCATTGATGCCCTAACCACATCTGTTGGTTCCTCTCGACACAGAGGGTCATTGGCTCGACTCCATGCCTTTCCTGGATGTCGGTCTCCTATCTCGATAAGGAGAGCCCCACCACCCTGTGGAGAAAGCCCATTTTGGCCGTGTGTACCCATGATCTCATGTTTGAGGTCATTACCGAAATCTTATGACCGTAGGAGAGGGTAGGGATGTACAGTATACGGACTGGTAAACGGAGAGCTTCACCTTCTGGCTCAGTTCCTCAAAGTCCTTCTGTCCACCACACTACTTGGTCACTTATTCCTTGTGTCAGTGTGATGGAGAACTTCTTAAAGCTTATGTGTAGTACTAGGGCATTGTACCGTGTTAGCCATTATGAATGTAGTGAAAAGTCAAGCAAAAATGACCCCTTTTATTGGCTAACTAAAAAGATTACAATATGGAAGCATTTGAGGCAACTCAGGCACCTATTCAGGCAAGATGAAATCAAATAGTTTACATCTCGCCTGAAGAAGGGGCCCGAGTTGCCTAAAAAGGTTACATATTGTAATCTTTTTAGTTAGCCAATAAAAGGGGTCATTTTGCTCGTCTTTTCACTAAAGCTAGTGTGAAATTTATCCTTAAGTTTCCAACTGTGTCCCCGTGTTCTTGATGAACTCATTTTAAAGTCACCGTCTTGATCCACTGGACTAATTCACTTCATATTTTTAAACACTTCAGTCAGGTCTCCTCTTAATCTTCTTTTAGTTAAACTGAAAAGGTTCACCTTTTTTAAACTTTAGCATTGCATTTTATTCCGAAAAAAGTGTTGCATTATTTTGGTATGAAAAATTACATTTGTATTTAATCTGAAAAGTAAATAATGATTCAAATAAAACAATAATAGCAAAAACAACAGTAATACTACTACTGATGCCAAAACAGTCTTAAAAAATGTTAACGCACGGTGAAAGACACAATCCGCAATCACAGTCGGGACAATAAGCGCGTGTTTCTTTTCGGATTTTCTTTCCTGATTTATCAGATTTTGAACAGCACACAGCACAGGTACGAGTTGGATTCTGTATTTTTTTTTTCTTTTGTTGGAGGTATACAGTACACCTCCAAAATTTGCAGGGGTTACGTTCCTGGAGCAGCCGCGAATTGTGAAACACCGCAAATTTTGGATGTGGTTAAAAAAAATGCCTATTTTCATAGTTTAAACCCTAAATATGCCCCCAAAACACTTTAATTTCAAACTCATCTTAATACATTACCTAAAAACAAAGAATGAAAAGGTAAACCTGTACACTGTACTGCTATGTCTCCAACAGTGCTAGAATGTAAAATACCGATGTTACCGCCATATGTACTGGAATTCATGCAAGCGTGTTTTCATTGCCAGAAGCCTTAGACGGTGCAGCTCATTTCAGCGCCATCTTGGGGCTTTAACCGTTAAACTGCCACATACTTGGGGGTTAATGCAACCCTGGATACCAAATACTTTTTTGCTGCACTTTAAGTAAACGTCACAATTCACAAACAACATGTGAAATTTTAATGGAACACTTTTTTTCTCATGCAAAGAGCATCACAATTACTGCAACACATTTTACACACTGCTAATGAACTGTAAAAACTATTTAAAAAAACTACTGGAACAATATGTACAAAGTGCAACTGACGCCATGGGTGTAAATCACTGAGCCAACTGCGCTTAAACTGGCTGCACACAAGCACACAGAGGTAAGCGCGGATGCTGGCAGGCTAGTTTTAATGCAGCTTGGGTCACAGAATTGCACACAAAAACAGGAGATTGTAGGGACAAGAAATTTATTCAAACACTTCAAACAAACATGTCTCTTTCAGAAGTAAAAGGTGCTCAGCATGCAGTCAGTTAACGATTAAACAATAGACAAACATCATGAGGAGCAAAGCCCCCAACAGTAGTAGAGAATGTCTGGGGGAGGAGAAAGAAATAAAGCAACCAGCCAAAATGGGCAGGTACGGTTCAGGCTTTTAAGTAAGCATACCATTGCACAACAAGCCGCAATCGAGAAGACGGCAATTATTTATTTTTATGGTGGAGATTGCAGCCTTGACCCGATGCACACACTCACAAACAGAGACAAAGCAAACGGGTAATCAAACAGCAAATAAAGAATGTAATGAAAACAACGATACCACCCCTGTTCCCCTTCCAGCGATTACACATTAAATACAACAAAGCACAAACAAAACACACACAGTAAATCATGAAAAACATTCATGAAAAACGGCAACGGATGAAATGTAATGATGAAAATAGATAGTCCAGAGATCGCACGTTGAATGGGAATGTACAGACAGTCCTACCAGTAGTTCCTGAAATGGTGAAGACGGGTGGACCGACTCAGGAGCACTCCTGTCTTTGCAGGATGGTCATGAATCCACTTACAGTCCTCATGTAGACAGGTAGACAATCCAGATGCACGAAATGATCCAGGACAAACCGAATAAGTATAGGTAACTCAACAGAAGGCAGACAGAGAGACAGGAACTTGAAACAATTTATAAAAAATTTTTTTTTTTTTTTGCTTTTGGTCACCGGCCCCCTTTTTAAAAGCCACGCTGTCATCCTTTGACCTCAACAGCCCCAGCACCCTCAGCAGAAGACCAATTAATAAACTACTGTATATATCTATCAGAGCCACTGCAGGGACTGCTGGGAGTTGCAGTTTCAAATTCTATTGGTTACTTTCACCAACCCAAATCGTGGTTCTCTCTACAGTACAGTATTTCCACACAAAAAAAAAAAAAAAAACATAAAAATTGCAGAGGAGATTTGTGGTTTCCGCTAACAGTTAGGTTCTAAGGAAAAATCTGCGAATGACTGAGGCCATGAACTCTGAACCGCGACGGTCTACTGTATAATCAATAAAACTATCTAGATTGATCCGTGATGTGCTGGGTCGACCACGTCTCTCTAGCAGTAGCAGTGTGGACGGTGGATGTGCACCAGTGATTTCTTCCACAAGGTGGCATGTAAAGTTCACGAGATTCAGTTTTGCCAGCTTTTTGTTTGTATAAGACCAATGAATTCCAAATGCGCTGTTCCACCAGATGACGATGTATCGTTTTGTAGTATTTCTTTTGTTGCCTCTACTAAACGGGATAGAAAGTCAATTCTTGATCCGCACAATCTATGCTAAAACCATTGTGCTATTGTAGTCGACCACAGCACAAGGCTTCGTGACCAGCTTATGGCCTTTTGCCTGTACAATGACTGTAGCTGCATTATGTAGATTGCTAAGATGACAAAAACCTTCGTCTTTCCATCTCAGCACAAGCACTTTTCCCTTTTGCCAAGCTACAGGCGCATCTCTCTGTAATTTAGCTCTGTCAAAGTCTTCAGGGATGTCACGACGGTTGGGATGTACTTTTCCATATGCCTCAGTCTTTCTTTGCAGCAAGATGTAAAAAAGCTCTGGCCAAGCATAAAAATAGTCCGTGGTAACACAGTAACCTCATTCCTACAGAGAATACATCAAAGTCAGCACTGATGACGCAGCTACGCCATACGGATTGGTTTTCAGATCAAACATTGTCCTTTTCCCTGTGTTCAGAACCAAATTCCAAATAATTCACAAAACTCGTAAAGCTTTATGCCAAATATTGCTCTTCTTGACGTGATGTACTGTATCCATGGCAGTCTGCCCTTATAAGCCATGAGACTTTCAGCGATGCCAACACCTCTGTCTGGAATGTAAATGGTCCAGAATTTGACTACAATGGCCTGGTATATTTCACAAATTTTCTTCATTTTGGGTGTTGGATGAGTATTCTCAATGTCTTCATTGTAGGTCAAGTGCAGATATTTCACAATTAGTGAAAACCTGAACTCAAACATTTCTCCAAAGAATGGCAGCACTTTTACAGCCCGAGTGATTCTACTTTTCTAATGCTTTCGCAAGACGCATCTCTAAAGTTGCCCGAGTGACACTCAGGACTAACATTAGAACACTCTAGACGAGCACAGGCCAATCAGCCCAACAAAGCTCGCCAATCCTATCCACTTATTTCTTCCAAGAAACCATCAAGTCGAGTTTTGAACGTCTTACTGTCTACCACACTACTTGGTCGCTTATTCCAAGTGTCTATCGTTCTTTGTGTAAAGAAAAACTTCCTAATGTTTGTGCGAAATTTACCCTTCACAAGTTTCCAACTGTGTCCCCGTGTTCTTGATGAACTCATTTTAAAATGTCTCGATCCACTGTAATAATTCACTTCATAATTTTAAACACTTCACTCAGGTCTCCTCTTCATCTCCTTTTCTTAAACTGTAAAGGCTCAGCTCTTTTATTGTTCTCTCATAACTCATCCCCTGTAGCCCTGAATCATCCTAGTCGCTCTTCTCTGGACCTTTTCTTGTGCTGTTATGTCCTTTTTGTAGCCTGGAGAGCAAAACTGCACCCAGTACTCCAGATGAGGCCTCACCAGTGTGTTATAAAGCTTGAGAAGAACCTCCTGTGACTTGTACTACACACATCAAGGCGCTATATAACCGGACATTCTGTTAGCCTTCTTAATGGCTTCTGAACACTGGTGGGCAGTTCATAGCTTAGAGTCCACTATGACTCCTAAATCCTTCTCATAAGGTGGACTCTCGATTTTCCGACAGCCCATTGTGTATTCAAACCTCACATTTTCACTTCCTATGTGTAATTCTTTACATTTACTGACATTAAATTTCATTTGCCACAAATCTGCCCAAGCCTGTCTGCTGTCCAAGTCCATTTGTGATGATATAACGGATTCCAAATTATCTGATAATCCACCTATTTTAGTATAATCTGCAAACTTAACCAGCTTGTTACTTATATTCCTGTCTAAATCATTTATATATATATATATATATTAAAAATAGCAGTAACCCCTGCTGGACACCACTCTTCACATCGGCCAGTTCTGATGAGGTTCCTTGCACCATCACCCTCTGCTGCCAGTGTCTGAGCCAATTCTGCACCCATCTAAAAACATCACCCTGAACTGCCACTTCTTTTAATCTGATGCCCAACCTCTCATGTGGCACCTTACCAAATGCTTTCTGAAACTCCAGATAAATAATATCATAAGCTCCCACTTTGATCGTATCGTTTTGTTGCCTCCTCATAGAATTCCAGCATGTTAGTAAAACACCACCTCCCTCTTCTGAACCCAGCTGACTGTTCCTAATAACTCCTGCCCTTGCCAGGTGTTGCCCAATCTTATCCTTAAAAAATCCTTTTATTCCACTAACGCTATTGTCACAGTTTTCACAGCTCAAGTAATGCTCAGGTCGTAACACTAAGAAGGTTAATCTGTCTTTCTAATTCATCCCTGTAGCCCTGAATCAGCCTAGTTGCTCGTTTCTGGACTTTATCCGGTGCTGCTATGTCCATTTTGTAGCCTGGAGACCCAAACTGCACCCAGGACTCCAGATGAGGCCTCACCAGTGTGTTATAAAGCTTGAGCAGAACCTCCTGTGACTTGTACTCCACACATCAAGGCGCTATACAACCTGACATTCTGTTAGCCTTCTTAAAGGCTTCTGGACACTGTCGGGAAGTCGATAGCTTAGAGTCCACTGCGACTCCTAAATCCTTCTCATAAGGGGTGCTTTCAATTTTCAGACTTCTCAAAGAGAAACCTTTATTATTCTATAATGAATTTTTAATGACTCTCCTGATGTGGTCCTGTCCATATGTGGCATAGGTCACACATTTCAACACATTTCGATAAAAGAAATACAAAACTCCATCTATTTAAACACTGGTCCTGTTGTCCACCTTGGCAGGCTATTAACTTCTAAACTAATGAATTGGCCTCATTAATAAACACATTAAACTATTGAAGGCCCCTACATATTTCACAGCATGAATGCCATTAGAACTAAAAGCCTTCAATAAGTCATCATCTATAAAGGTGAAGACAGATGGCCGTTATGAATTTGTTTTGTCAGTATGACGCACAATGTAGGTTACACTAAACTCTGTGAAAAGTAAGAAGCTTCCACTGGAATTTTTCTCACAGTAGAAACGAGACGCAATATAATTTTTCGGCCACTTGAGTGTTTTTACAGTACATGTGAAAAATAGTCAATCTATGGTTAGATCATTTAAAAAAAAGAGAAAAAGAGGTAGCACTGCTGCCTCGCAGTTAGGAGACCCAGGTTCGCTTCCCGGGTCCTCCCTGCGTGGAGTTTGCATGTTCTCCCCGTGTCTGCGTGGGTTTCCTCCCGCAGTCCAAAGACATGCAGGTTAGGTGCACTTGTGATACTAAATTGTCCCGTGTGTGCTTGGTGTGTGTGTGTGTGCCCTGCCCTGTGTTGACTGGGATTGGCTCCAGCAGACCCCTACCCGTGACCCTGTAGTTAGGATAATGGATGGATATTTTGTCCTTGCCAATTTCACTGGACAATGCAGATTTTGCTTCCTGAACACTTGTGGGTGTCTTCAAGTTTTCCGATTACGTACCATTTCATTGCAATCTTTGTGATCCCCCTATACATTCACTGGCCAATTTCTTAGGTACACCTCTTAAACTGCATGTTAACACAAATATCGAATCAGCCAATTGCATGGCAGCATGTAGACATTGCCAAGATGACTTGCTGAAGTTAAAACTGGGAATGGGGAAGGACAGATGATTGAACGTTGAACGTGGCATGATTGTTGGTGGCAGACGGGTTGGTCCGAGTATTTCAGAAACTGCTGAACTACTGGGGTTTTCACATACATGGTTTATAGAGAATAGTCTGAAAAAGGGAAAATATCCAGTGAGTGAAAATGCCTTGTTGATGCCAGAGGTCCAAGGAGAATGGCCAGACTGGTTTGAGCTGATAGAAAGGCAACAGTAACACAAATAAGCACTTGTTACAACCGAGGCATGGAGAAGGGCAGCTCTGAATGCATAACACATTGAACCCTGAAGCAGGTGGGCTACAGCAGCAGCAAACCACACCAGGTGCCATGCCCATCAACTGAAAACAGGCAACTGTGGCTATAATTCACACGGGCACACCCGTATTTAGACAACAAAGGACTGGAAAAACATTGCCTGGCCTGATGAGTCTTGATTCCTACTGTGACATTTGGATGGTAGGATCAGAGTGTGGAGTGAACAACATGAAAGCAGGGATGCATCCTGGCTTGTACCAATGGCTCAGGCTGGTTGTGGTGGTGTAATGGCATGAAGAATATTTTTTGGCACACTTTATGCCTTAGTGCCAATTGAACAGCCTTTAAATGCCATTGCCTACCCGAGTATTGTTGCTGACCATGTCCACCACTTTATGGCTGCAGTGTGCCCATCTTCTGATGGCTCCTTCCAGCAGGATAATGCGCCAAGTCACAAAGCTCAAATCATCCCATACTAGTTTGCTGAACATGATAAGAAGTTCAGTGTACTAAAATGGCCTCCACAGTCACCAGATCTCAATCCAATAGAGCACCTGCGGTGGCACGGGAAATTCGCATCATAGATGTGCAGCCAACAAATCTGCAGCAACTGCATGATGCTAGCATGTTAATATGGACCAGAATCCACAAGGAATGTTACTAGCACCTTGTTGAACCTACGCCATGAATAATTACAGCACTTCTGAAGGCAAAACGGAGTCCAACCCGATATGAACAAGCTGGCCCGTGAGTGTATATGCATATACAATAAAAGTAAAACCGAAATAACTGTCAGTCTAAAAAAGTGCCACTGTAGGTCAAGTACTATGACTGAGACAGCCGAACTAAAGAGTCTCATTACAATATAAAACATCTGGCCACTCCAGGACAGAACAGCATGTCAACCCCCAGACACATATTTCACTCTTCAATTCATAGAAATCGTGTCGAGGAGGAAGACGACAAAGCTGCTTGGGAGGAGTGGAGGAAGAGTGATGAAGAGGGAAGAAAACAGATTTAAGGCAGATGTTTCCACAAATAACTGATACCAAGATTAAGAAAAGAAAAAAAGGAAATCAGACATGACATCAATGGCAAGAGGCTGTAAGATTTGGTAGTGTGGCTGGAGAAAAAACTGCATGGAAGACATTTAAGGCTATTTTTAAAATTTTTTAAAATTTATTTGCAATTCTAGAGCACCACAACTATATGATTTTAAGCATGCTGCTAAAAAATAAATTTTCTGCATTCACACTTGGACTTCCTTCTTGCTGATCCTGGTACAGTCAGTGATGAAGACGGTGAAAGGTTTCACCAGGACGTTATGATGGAAAAGTGGGATCAGGGCCAGTGAAGTCTACCAATGCTGGCCGAAAAATCACTGGGACACTAAAGTACAAGTTGAAAATCAGCACATTTTTAGCACAACCGAACTAATGGAATGTGTTAGCATCACTTAAGTTAAATTCAATAAAAGTCGCTTTCAAGTTTTTCCAAATCCAACTTGAATTTATATATGTGTTCAGCTTGAAGGTGTTTATCATGATCACCAAATATTATTCAGGAAGCAAAGCATCTGAAAATAAAAAATTGTTGTCCAGTAGTGTTAGGTGAAACAGTGGTTAGAGTTTCTGCCTCACAAATATGTACGGAGAGATCTAAAAGCCCACATAATCCTCCTGTGTATGTGAAGGGAGGGCATTTCCAGCAGAAACTCCAGTTTTTCCCCTCACATCCCAAAATCGTGCAGATTAGGTTAACTGGCAATTGCATATTAAGTCAAGTGCTTTTATTGTCATACCTTTAATACACTATATTGCAGAATACAGTGGCATGAAATCACGTTCCCCAGGACTGCAGTGAAACACATACATAACACACAGGACAAGTGCAAAACAGGTAAAGAACTAAAGAGGTGATCAAAATTTGAGAACAAGTTACAACTTCCTAAATTTCAAAAATCTCTGCTTGTATATATGTTGAAGTTATCCTAACTGAAATAGAAGGCGAGGTTTTTAAGCATATTTCATAATTTAAATATATTCTAAAGCACAATATAAAAAAAACTTAGTCATATGAAAAAGTTTGTGAACCCCTCTCAGCCTGCATAATAATTGACTCTCCCTTCAACAGTAAAGAGAACAGTGGTATGTCTTTCCTTTCCTAGGAACACTGGGTACCGAGTACTGCGGGGTTTTTAGAACAAAGGCCTTTAGAGGCGCAGTATTTAGTTGTATGAAATTAAATCAAATGTAAAAAACTGGCTGTGCACAAATGTGGGTCCCCTTGTCATTTTGCGGATTTGAATGCCCGTCACTGCTCAATGCCGATTACTTGGTTGGATTAGCGTGTTAAACCTTGAATTTCATATAAGGTGGTCAATTGCAAGTTGTGCTTCCTTCCTTTTGACTCTCCTCTGAAGAGTGACAGACAGCATGGGATCCTCAAAGCAACTCTCCAAAGATCTGAAAACAAAGATTGTTGAGTCTTGTGGTTTAGGGAAAGGCTACAAAAAGCCATCTCAGAGGTTTAAACTGTCAGCTTCAACTGTAAGGAATGGAATCAGGAAATGGAAGGCCACAGGCACAGTTGCTGTTAAACCAACTGAGGTCTGGCAGGCCAATAAAAATACAGGAGCGGCACATGCAGAGGCAGGATTGTGAGAATGGCTACAGACAACCACAGATCACCTACAAAGATCTGCAAGAACATCTCGCTGCAGATGGTGTATCTGTACATCGTTCTACAATTCAGTGCAATTTGCACAAAGAACATCTGTAAGGCAGGGTGATGAGGAAAAAAAGCTCTGTCTGCACTCACGCCACAAACAGAGTCGCTTGTTGTATGCCAATGCTCATTTAGACAAGCCAGGTTCATTTTGGAAGAAAGTGCTTTGGACTGATGAGACAAAAATGGAGTTATTTGGGCATAACAAAAAGCGCTTTACATGGCGGAAGAAGAACACCGCATTCCAAGAAAAACACCTGCTACCTCCTGTCAAATTTAGTGGAGGTTCCATCATGCTGTGTGGCTGTGTGGCCAGTTCAGGGACTGGGGACCTTGTTAAAGTTGAGGGTCGGATGAATTCAACCCAATATCAACAAATTCTTCAGGATAAATGTTCAAGCATTAGTCACAAAGG